>NC_140488.1:83635847-84235847 GCF_964271855.1 Acomys minous | reverse complement strand
ACCTGAGGACCTATTTTGCTAGATTGGTGGTCTGGAGATATGGCATCGCAGTTAGGAGGGCAGGCTTCTCTTCCAGGGGATTTAGTTCAGTTCTTTGCACCCATGTTCACTGGCCCATACCTACTTTTAATTTCAGTTCCAGATGATCCAATGCCTTAGGAACCTCCATGCTCAAGTACAGACACAGGAATGCATATATAGGCACAATTTTTAAAGGTCTGAAAAAATTGATAACATATTTCATCTTACATAACCAATCTGGAGAGAAATGGATACTACAAATAAGCATCAAGTTCTTTGCAATTTATGATCTAGCTACTCAAGTATTGCCTATATTTACAGAAAAATATTGTGCTGGTTTATACAGAGATGGGCAACATGATAAACACTGTGTCATTATTTGTACAGCAGTGACAAGTACCTGGTTCTGTCTCACTTGGTGACAGCATACTAAAACAAACAAATAAAACCAGTAATATACCATTGTGAATTGTTGGCCAGTAAGTTTTATCTTTTCTATGTGTGTTCCTTACTCATTAACATCTCTTTCTTTCAGGTTAAAGGACAGACATCCTTTAGCCTTTTTTTTTTTTTTTTTGCATTCTTTTTTTTCAGAGATAGGGTTATTCTGTTTAGCCCTGACTGTCCTGGACTCTCAGATTAACCTGTAGCTGCCTCCCAGAGTGCTTGGGACAGAGGCCTGCACATGCACACGCACACACACACACACACATACACACACACACACACACACACACACACACACACACACACACACCAGCCCTTTAGTCTTTCTTATAGAACAGGTCTGGTGGAGATATATTGTCTCAGCTTTTATGTGTGTGAAGAAGTAAAAGGAAATGAAAGATAATGAAGTCTGAGAAGGTAAGATGGTGAGGAAGCTTAAGTTGTGAATAAGGAGGCTACTTATAAGATACAAATAAGAAAGCATTTGTAATTGTTTAAAAGAATAGTTCTGTAAAGGGAAATCTCCTCAGGGCTCTGCACTGAGACAATAGAACATGTTCCCTGAGGGTGAGAAGCCACCCATCTGAGGCTTTAACTTGTGAAAATACCTGAAGAGTATTCCTACTCTGCAAAGATGGTTACCTAGAGAAGTGTTTCTCAGGCTCAGTAGAACCCAATAGAATTGTGGGCCCATAGAGCCATTCTCTACCCTGCACTGAGAACAGAAGTGGGCAGTGCAGTCTATGTAGTATTGATTTTGCAGGCATAGAAAATGCAAGCTTGAGCAGTCATGGAGTATTGTTCCATGATTTCAGAGGGCCTCTGGAGCCAAGAGATATGTGGCAGGGTCAGAGTCCCTGTTAGGCCAATGTATAAAACTGAAGATGAAGAGAAGTCCAGATGATGGGCCTTTCACTGGAAAAACTGCAGACATGGGGTGGAATCTATAAACGTGTCTATGTGTAGGCATAAATAGGGCTATGTCTTCTTTGAGGTACTGTTACCTAGGGCTCAATTTATTTAGTTTTTATTTAAAATGGTTGACATGCCTACTGGCTCAAAGTCTATCATATAAAACATTTTAAATCCTCATTGGAAAGTATGACTATGAGGATCCCAAAGATGTAAAGAGAAAGACCACTGACCCAAATCATTATGCTCAAATTAATTAAAGCAAGCCTTTTATTCTTTTTAAAAAATATTTCATTAATTTATTAATATTACATCATAATTGTTATCCCATCCCTTATATTCTTATGTATAAGCTGCCTCCCCCTAAGGCAGGGTTCAAAATGTCAGCCTTGGATAGAGTGAAGATAAGGTTTTTAAAGCTCAGACATAGGGAGGGGGGTTACAAATGGATGATTTGGGAGGGAAATAGGTGGGGTTACAGAAGCAGAACATAACAAAATTGACATAACATGGGGGTCATAACAACAAGTTGTTACAATAACATTGCAAAACAAACATGGTTATAATAACTTTTGAAACAAAGGTATGGTTGCCATTTCCTGGAACAGGCAGTAAACAATTATTGGTAGTTAAGGTTACAGGTGGACCATAGTCTAATCCATGAGAAACAGATTTAATCATTAAACAGGAATGAATCTAGTTGGTCTTTACTTTAAGATAGCTTTCAAGCCTAAGATGGAGTCAGGTTGGTTCATCAACTACTTTTAAGTTTTCAGCTTATCATTCCTTATTTTGCCTGAGCTTTCCAGGAGGTGATAAGGTTTCATAATCTGAAGGAGTATTGGCTATATCTGGAATATTTTCTACTGTGTAATCCATGTCTTACAAAAGTACTTAAGGCTGAATAAATGAGTATACATTAAAGATGTCAAGCCTAATGCACTGAAGTAGCCACTGCCGAACTCTGAATAAGAATCATCTGAAGACCAGAAAACCATCCGTAGTAAGATGTTTCCCATCTGATCTATGCTCAAACTGCTATCTGCTGAGACAAAAGAAGTAGAGAGATTTTATTTTTTTATTTGAAAGCCATGTAGCTGGTGACTATACAGTTAAAGAAACTATATTTTTCTACTGTTGATTATATTCTTTCCAAGACAATGATTTTTAACTGTGGGTATGTTGCTCATCACCAAAAAATTTAAATGTCTGAAGACATTTATAATTATCTTAAATTAGCTGCAAGATGCTACTGGTTACTAGAAGGCAAAGTTCAGGAATCTTTTAACATTATTTGATACACAGAAATGCCCTTGCAACAAAGAATTATCTGGCCTAATGTATCAATAGTGACTACTTTGAGAAATTCTGTGCTAAGATGAAGGATTAAGTTAACCAAATGTTTCCTGCATATATACCTCTGAATAGCAATTTTCACCTCCTTTGTATTTGCCTGGAATAGTTTTCTAAAAACAATGCTCATAATAGTCTATGCCTTTTTTTTCAGATTTTTAAATCCAATAAGTCATTGATGACTTATTTAATGAGATTAATAATAGTTGAATCCTTCATAAATCTCTATTTCCCTTGCTTTCTTGCATTTGGTAAATTTACCTGAGCACGGCTAGCCTTCACTTTTAAAGTTTGGGCAGAGCTCTCTTATGTAAGGATTATTTATTATTTCTGAATTCCCAGTGGTGATAGTAATGTTTGCTCAGTAACACCTTTTTGATCAAATGAATGAACTCAACTGTAAGAGTAGTAGAGAAAAATGAAAATACAAATGTAAAGGATGGAAATAGAAAAGGAGATGACTCTAAAGACTCAAACGCTAAGAATATTCAGTATATAGGATTTGGCCTTTTAGAACCCTGATTTATTTGGGGTTCTTTAATGTCTATACAACCCTTCCAACCCACCTCCCCTAGATAGGAAAGAAAAGAGGCTAATGGGAACAGAAGTAGACCTTTTTGGACTCAGTTCCTGGGAGTGATTCCACTTTACATCATCAGGATTCCAGTAGACTCATTAAAAATCAAACCAGCAATTTACCAAAGGGGACTGCAACTGCAGCAGTCTGAATCTGGAGCAGCAGCTGGAACTTAGAACCTTGAAGCATCCTCTGGTGTGTTTCTCTAGGAACATCTCAAAGTAGAGAGATGAACAGCCAAATGATGGGAAGCGATACCAAACCCAAAAAAGCCAAGCCTCTTGCTTGGGGTATATAATATATATATATCATTTCAGACTCTGTTTATCAGTTGACAAATACCATTTCCCCACAAGAGGCAGTTCCTCTTTTAGAGGACAAACATCACGTGTTTGTAAACAAGTCTGTTTACAGAGGACAAACACTGTACACCCTCACACAAGTCTCATTCACATTTCACAATTGGGATCAAAACAATATCATATTTACATCCACTACCTCAGTGAGACCTAAATTTATTTTATTCTATTAATTTATTCAGATTACATCTCAATTGTCATCCTCTCCCTTGTATCTTCCCATTCTTCTCTCCCCCCTCTTTCACCCTATTCCCCCGCCATTTGCCTGTGATAGAAGGGGACTTCCTCCCCCACCATACAGTCACAGCTTATCAAGTCTCATCCAGGTACCCTGCTTATCCTTTCTTTGAGTGCCAAAAAGCCACCCCACCAAAGGGAAGTGAGACCTAAATTTAAACCATGCTCACTGAGCTGAGGTCAAGATGTGAGCATAGCTGCTTCTGTCTAAAGGTTGTGAAGTCAGAAATCCAAGCCCAGACACTCTGTCTGGAAAGTTTTTAGCCTCAGAGATTTACTGCTGAATAAGCTCACCCTTTCAAGCTCTTTCTGAACTCTGCCTGGCTGGTTCAACTCAGGTGTTCTGGCTCAAACTCTTCTCCAAGCTGACTGATTCAAATTGGCTTCTCACTAAATTGCTCTACTTGGAATAATTGCCTTTGAAGTCCACAAACTGAACTGCACTGACTGCATGAACTGACTGGAACTGTAGGAACTCAACTGAGCTCAACTACTTTCAACTGAACTGCACCAAACAGAACTCCACTCTATTCCTGCACTTTCTTAAATAGCCTCTCCTTCCTGTCTGTTCTTTTGAGAGTTGGGTGTATCCTATCTCTGACTCATTCTGTCAAATCTTTCTCTGAGTCATCACTTTGATCCTTAATTAGAAGTCACTTTCAAACATGCCTTCTTCTTTCTATAAACTAATCTTACTTTCATTGTTTGGAATTAAAGGTGTGTACTAAGGGTGTGTCTGTATTACAGCCAGATCAAACTGTAAACCAGAGCCTTTCTGCATTCCAGTCTCATCACATAGACGTAAAAGGTCTTCAGATATAATTCATTGACAGAATTAAAATTTCTCTACATTCAAGAAAATCTCCCTTGCTAGATGTACTCCCTTGCTAGTAGTATGTACTAAGAACACTCTCTTATAACAATTATCACTCCTTACACAAATGCATGACGTATCTACTGAAACCACAACAGCTATGTTAATTCCTCTTAATATTTTTTCTGGATGAAATTTTGTTTTAACAATCAGATCATTTAAAATCAGTAAGGGCTTACTGTATTCATCCCAATTATATGTAGAGTACTTTGAGGTGGTTAAATTGTTTGTTTTTCCCACATAGGGTACATCTCAACTGCTAAACATATTCTGAATATGGTATATTTGAGCTTCTTTTTTTCATTAATTAATTAGTTAATTTTATACTCTGATTTGTTTCCCCTCCCTCCATTCCTTCCAGTTCTGCCATCTCACATCACCTCCCTGACATTCTCCCTTACTCCCATCCTCCCTTGTTGTATGGTGGAGCATCTTTCAGGTATATACCCAGGAGTGTGTTCCCCTTTCTCCACATCATTGCCAGCATGGGCTATCACTTGAGTTTTTTTCTTGGCCGTTCTGATGGCTGTAAGATTGGAATCTCAGAATCATTTTGATTTGCATTTCCATGATGACTAGGGATGTTGAACACTTCCTTAAGTACTTCTTGGCCATTATAGATTCTTCTGCTGAGAATTTTCTGTTTAACTCTGTACCTGAATTTTTAATTAGGTTACTTGGTTTGTAGGTGTCTAGTTTCTTGAGTTCTTTATATATTTTAGATATCAGCCCTCTGTTGAATGTAAAGTTGGTGAAGATATTTTCCTATTTTGTAGGCTGTTGTTTTGTTTTTCTTTTGATGGTGTCCTTTGCCTTACAGAAGATTTTCAGTTTCAAGAGGTCCCATTTATTAATTGTTGATTGTAGGGCCTGTTGGTGTTCTGTAGAGGAAGTTGTCTCCTGTGACAATGAGTTCAAGGCCCTTCCCCACTTTTCCTTCTAATAGGCTTACTGTATTTGGTTTTATGTTGTGATCTTTAATCCACTTGAACTTTAGTTTATGTAGGGGTCTATTTGCATTTTTCTACACACACACACACACACACACACACACACACATATATATATATATTCAATTAGAACACGGGCATTTGCTTAAGATGCTATCTTTTTTCCATTACACAGTTTTGGGTCCTTTGTCAAAAATCAAGTGTCCATAGGTGTGTGGGTTAATTTTTGAGTCTTTGATTCAATTCCATTGATTATCCTGTGTATTTTTCTATGCCCGTACCATGCAATTTTTACTACTGTTGCTCTGTAGTATAGCTTGAAGTTAGGGATAGAGATATTTCCAGAAGTTCTCTTATAAATAGGACTGCTTTTAGCTGTTCTGGGATTTTTTGTTTGTTTGTTTGTTTTTGTTTTTCCATATGAAATTTAGAATGGTTCTTTCAAGGTCTGTAAAGAATTGTGTTGGTATTTTGATATGAACTGCATTGAATCTGTAGATTGCTTTTGGTAATATGGCCATTTTTACTCTGTTAATCCTATCAATACATGCTCATGAGGCATCTTTCCATATACTGATATCTTCTTCAATTTCTTATTTTAGAGGCTTGAAGTTCTTGTCATACAGGTCTTTGACTTGTTTGGTTAGAGTTATGCCAACACACTTCATATTATTTGTAGCTATTATAAAAGGTATAGTTTCCCTAATTTCTTTCTCAACACCTCTTTCATTTGTATACAGGAGGGCTACTGATTTTTTTTTTTAAATTACCTTGTATCCAGCCACTTTGATGAAGGTGTTTATCAGCTGTAGGAGTTGTCTGGTGGAATCTTTGAGGTTCCTTATATATATTATCATATCATCTGTGAATAAAGATACTTTGACTTCTTCCTTTCTGATTTGTGTCTCTTTGATCTCCTTTAGTTGTCTTATTGCTTTATATAGAACTTAAAGTACTCCACTGAAGAGATATGGAGAGAGTGGGCAGCTTTGTCTTGTTCCTGACTTTAGTGGAATTGCTTTAAGTTTCTCTCCATTTAACTTGATGTTAGCTATTGGCTTGCTATATATAACTTTTATTATGTTTAGGTATGGACCTTGTATCCCTGATCTCTCCAAGACTTTTTATCATGAAGGGGTGTTGTGATGATCATATGATTTTTTTTCTTTCTGTTTGTTTATATGTTGGATTACATTGATGGATTTTCTTATGTTAAACCATCTCTGTATCCCTGGAATGAAGCCTACTTGGTCATGATGGATAATATATTTGATGTGTTCTTGAATGCAGTTTGAAAGTATTTATTGAGTATTTTTGCATCAATATTAATAAGTGAAATTTTCTTTCTCTGTTGAATCTTTGTATGATTTGTATACTTTTTGGTTACTGTTTCCTCTTTGTTTACTGGTCTAAGTGGCCTGGAATTCTGATGACTAGTCAGTTTTCAGGTCCAGTAAAGTGTCTTCCCTGGGATTTTGTGGCTTACATGGTTTCTAACATTTTTGACATTACCCATGCCTCTGTGATCCCTAGTACCATCAGGAACTGGGGTATCTCATGCTGGCAGGCCTCCAGGAAAGCCGGCCAGGTTGTGGGCTGGAAAATGGAGTTCTGAGGATAGGGTGCAGTTGAAGGCTGATGGATGTGTTTTAGGGGAATATGGTGGGCAAGGGCTTGGGGCAGGGTCTTATCTATTTGTTCCTGGTGACTACAGGCCTCCATGAGTACAGGAAGAGTTGTGGGTTGGGAAATGGAGCTCAGAGTATGTGAAGCAACTTGCCACTGTTGTCTTGTACAACCTTGAAGAGGACAAGGATTTACCTGATGTCTAAGTTGCTAGTAAGTCTCCAGGAAAACAGGCAGAGTTGTGAGGTGGCAAATGGAGCACAGGATATGGGGTATATTTTACCTCTGTTGGGTGTGCTTTCAAGTGAGTTTTCAGGCAAGCAGGGAAGCAGGGAGAGTAGTGGGGTCGGAAATTGGGCACACGGTATCAGGTACAGTTTACAGCTGTTGGGAGTGCTTTCAGGGGAGGTGAACTGGCAAGGGCTTGGATCAGGGGTCTTACCTATTGCTCCTGAGTCTAGCAGTGCCTGTCCCCAGAGAAAGCGGGCAGAGTTCAGGGCAAGAAATGGAGCACAAGTTATGGGGTGCAGTTTGCTGTTATTGGCAGTGCTTTCAGGAGAGTTGGCAGACAGGGGCTTGGAGAGGCAGGATTTACCTGGTATCTTTGGTGTCCACAGGCCTCCAGAAAAACAGACAGAGTTGTTGCACAGGAAATGAGGTACAGGGTAAGTGGTACAGTTTAGCGTGGTTGGAGGTATTTTCAGTGAAGTTGGCAGGCAGGGGTTTGGAGTGGAGAGGGGCTTACCTGGTGTCGCTGGGTCTGGCAGGCCTCTTGTAAATTAGTCGGAGTTGTGGGGCAGGGAATACAGCACAGGGTATGGGATACAGTTGGGTGTGCTTTCAGGAGAGTTGGTAGGCATGGGTTTATGGGTTGTAGTGGTGGTGGTTGAGGCTTACCTAGCCCTGGTGCCTGCTGGCCTCCAGTAAACTAGGCCAAATTGTTAGATTTTATTTCAGTAGAATATTATACTTTCTTACAAACTATAGAACAATTTTATTTACTGCTGATCATATAGACTTTGTCTAGAATCCCCTCATAGAATAGAAAGATATTTAACTATATTTAATCGAGCATCTATATATAATATTCAATATATGTATATATTGAATATATATATATATTTTAATGGAGCAAAACCAGAATGCTAGATTCAGATCGCCATGGTGGAGATCCACTTGCCATTCTCAGTTTTTGGAGCATAGAGGAGAAAGAAGTCTTCCTAGGGTACAATAACATCTAGGGCCATGGTAAACATGGATAGCCAGGAGGAGCAGCAAATACTTAGGGGAATAAAAACAACAGGTTAAATTTAATTGGTACTGCCAAAATTGTTTATGAGCCCCTTGAAGATCCTATACAGACAGTGACAAAAGTCATTCCTCAAGGTCCTGCCAACTGAGAAAGACTATTCTTTATCAGGGTCTGTCAATGATTCACATTAGTGAGAATGAAATACAAGAACTTAAAATTATTTCAAAGAATTAATCTAAAACAACATACCTCTTGAATAGTCTATCAAATTTAGGCTCCTACAGTATTTCATCTTTTTTTAGAGGGTTGTAATTATCCTTTATTTTTCATTAGACATCTAATTATTATATACATAAAAAGCATAAGAACTTCCATTATTTACTTTTACTTGTCAACTCAGTGATTTTCATGGGAAAGAACCATACACACTATGATCTTTTTATTGCAGACCATACATGAACCATCTAGCAAAATACTAAACTTCTACTGTCCCATACTTATTTATATATAGTATTTGATAATACTAAGGAAAATGCCTCTACTCTCAAATTTGACTTGCATACTAAGACCAGAAATAACTAAGACAAATAGATGAAATGTATTAAGTTTTCGATATCTATAGAACAGATTTAATGAAAACAGAAAACGATTATAGGAAAGGTGGAGGTAGAGAGTAGTTGATTGCATGATTGTAATTTATAATAGGTTCCACAAATAAGTCTTCATTGTTAAGATGACATTTGTTTGAAGACTTGAAAGGAATAAGGTTATGAACATTGGAAGTATCTACTATCAAAAAGAAGACTGAGAAAAGAGTAAATGTGAATGTCTAAGGAGCAAAACATTGTATGTCTATTTGCTGAACTCTAATAAGCCAGATATAAAAAGACTGACATACTAACAAAGGCCAACCCACACTAATAAAATTAAAAACATTTCTTTCATCATTAGATGGAGTAATCCCAATAAATGAGTTTTTCATAAAGAAAGCAGCTAGGGATGTGTTTTAGCTATTATGACAAATGCTTGCAAGGTAAGCTGAATATACAAGTCTCAGAAATATGAGACACCAGATCTATAAATTTATTTAGTATTTTGAAGAAATGTAAGATAGGAGGGGAATTCAGTAGAAGAGTTTGTCTGAATTTTGGGATTTGGGAAAGAGTATAATTTTTAATACTTCAATGATTTTTTTTAAAGACCCAGAGATAAAATCTAATGTCTCATTTTTTATTTAAATATTTATATTAAACAATAACTTTCCCTTTCTGTACTTTAAAAACTGATCTTTCTGAACATTTACTACTCTGAATTAAGTTCACAAAGAGTTTCTTTAGGTTTTTAAGCAAGATCCTTTATCTGAGATATGATTACAAAACTAGGAAAGAATGTCTGTTATAATTACAATAACATGCATTATTTTTCATTTTGAAAGTTCGGCATAAGATTTGGGCCCAGGGGTCCCACTCAAACTAAGGCACCAGCCAAGGACAATACAGGCGGTAAACCTTAAACCCCTACCCAGATCTAGCCAATGGACAGAACATTCTCCACAGTAGAGTGGAGAGTGGGATATTACTTTCTCACATACTCTGGTGCCTCACCTTTGACCATGATCCCTGGAAGGAGAGACCTAGTGGCACTCAGAGGAAGGACAGCAGGTTACCAAGAAGAGACTTGATACCCTATGAGCATATACAGGGGGAGGTAATCCCCCTCAGGAACGGTCATGGGGGGGGAATAAGGGGAAAATGGGAGGTAGGGAAGAATGGGAGGAGACAAGGGATGGGATAACCATTGAGATGTAACAAGAATAAATTAATAAAGGAAATAATTCTCAAACAAACAAACAAACAAAAAAAGAAAGTTCGGCATAATAGTCATTAATAATTTAAAAGAGAAAGCTCATAGGAAGAAATAGACAAATGATAACAAGATAGCCATTTTCTGCTTTTCACTTCATGCAATATTCCCTTCAGATAATCCTGAGATATGAAACTCAGGATGCTCGTGCCTCTTCTATAAAAGAATACTGTATTTTGCATAGAAACTACATACATCCTTCTCTATACTTAGTAATTTATAAATTACTTTTAATATCTGATACACTGTAAAATTCAAATGGAAATAGTTGCTTATACAATAAAGACAAGATAAAATTATGAGACATTGTATAGGCCTATGTGGTGGTTTGAATAAAAAAAATAGTCCCCAAAGGCTCAGGCATTAGAACTCTTGGTCCCCAGTCAGTAGTATTCTTTTGAGGAGGTTATAGAAGGTGCATCCTTGTTCTAGAAGAGAGTTTATAGCCTCACTCCACTTCTACTTTGTTATTCCTGCTTCATGCTTGTAATTGAAAATGTGATCTCTCAGTTCCTTGTTCCTGCAGCTATGTCTCCTGCTTGCTGCCATGCTTCCCCTATCAATTTGACTCTTATTTTCTTGAACCATAAGCTAAAATAAAGTTGGTCTGGTCATGGTTCTATTACAGCAACTGTGTTAGTTACTTTTTTGATGTTGGGATAAAGTACTATGACAAAAGGCAACATAAGGGGTAAAAGTTTTTGCTTACAAGGTTTCAGAAGAAAGTCCATGATGGTAAAGTAGATGCATGGTAGCAGAAACAGGAAGCTGAGAGCGCATATCTTGCTTGGGTTGTAAGCACGAAGCAGAGAGTTCAAACTGGAAGTAGCTGAAAGATTTTTAACTTGTAAAGCAGTCCCCAGTACTTTCTCCAGCATGATTGCACCACTTGAATCTCCTTAATAGCACTGCCGGCTGGAGATCAACTGCAGGAATGCCCAAAACCATGGCCAGTTTTCATTTGAACCACTAAGCAATGAAGACTAGGTCATGCAGGCTGAGATCCCAGGTACTTGGGAAGTCAACTATGGGATATGCCAAATTTAATTCCAGTCTGGTTTACAGAATACAAATCTTTCTCAAAACAAGTTTAAAAAGGCTAGACATGATAGCATAGTAGTGAATGGTTGCCAAACCTGAGCGAAAGACCCTGATTCAACTGAAATTAAAATTTATGAAGGCCTCTGAAGAGATAGCTCGGCAGTTAAAAGCCCATAGTGTTCTTGGAAGAGACCAGAATTTGTTCTAAGCATCCACATGAGGCTACTCACAACTATTTGTAATTCCAGCTTCAGGGGATCTGTCGGCCTCTTTTGACCACCATGGGCACTGCATTAATGTGTACAAACCTCCACATGGACTCCTGCACCACCACCATCCTCCACCCAACATATTTAAACATAAAAAAATTTTACAAATGGATTAAAATTAACAAAAAGAAAAGAAAAGAAAATTATGAAAACAGATGCATCTGGAAGATACGGTGCATAGCCTACACTCAGAAAGCCAAATAGCTCATATTCTCTTTTGTATGTATGTATATCTTAGCTTTTAAGTTTGATAGATGTGCATATATGTGGGTGTGTGGACATAGGTCTTACAACTAGAAAAGGGTTTTAAGGAATAAGAGTAGAAAAAGTAAGACATGATAATGCATGTGATCTGAAAGTGGAATAAGGAATTTTGGATATAAGATGATATAAGCAGTGGGACAGGCAAATTAGAATGAGAAGAAGGGGAGGGGCATCACAAAGTTCATGTGAAAAAGGCTACAATAAGAAGCATCCATATGCCAACTAGAAAACAAATAGGAGCTGAAGAGGGTCTTGGCAGTTAAGAGAGCATCCTGCTTTTGCAGAGGACCAATTTTAGTTCTCTGTACCCATATGGTAGTTCACAACTATCTTTAATTCCAGTACTAGGGAATTGAGTACCCTCATCTGACCTCTTAGAGTATCTGCATGCACGGGTGGATACATTCACACACAAGAATATGCACATGAAAAGTAAAAGCTTTAAAAACATAAAACAAACAAAAAATAGAAAAGAAAGAAGTCAATTTATATCCAGTATAGTCACAGTGGTTTGTTTCTTTAAAATATTATTTTGACTACAACAAATTGAATCCAGAGATACAGAACTTGAGGATGAGGAATCTGCAGATGAAGAAGGTCAGTTTTTTAAGAATCTGAAAAATATTTGGGCTATATATGTTAGTGTGTGTGTGTGTTTATAAATATTTGTGTGTGCACGCATTGCATAGTACAAAAAATACTTTAAAATGACCCAGCATTTCAAAAATTAAATAATGAGACAAATGTTTTGTAAGCATTTGAAGCATTAAATATACAAAATATAAAGTTTAAGTTTTCAATACAATTAGAGAATCCAAACTATGTAATTTTTCATTTATCATCAGAGTGGAGTAATATTTATGATAAAAGGTAGTTCAGTATATTCTCCTTTGTAATGATAATGAATTACTACATAATGAATGTTTTGATTTGATTTTTTGTAAATGTTTTAAATACTGAATATATAAATAATGCTTTAATGTTTATATTTTTCTATGTGTTTTGATGTGCTTATTCCTACATCTTCAATCAGCAAGTTTTCTTTTTTATATTTATTTATTTTTACCTTACATCCTGTCATAGCCCCATCCCTCCTCACTTCCCAGTCCCACTCTTCCTCCCTCTCCCTCTCCCATCCCCTATTATTCAGAAAAAGGGAATCCACTTTCCCATCTATCCCCGCTCATAAAGTTGTGTGAGAGCTGAGCCTGTCCTGTTCCTCTGTGGCTTGTCTAGGTAGTCCTGCCAGGAGGAAGAAATTGAAAACCTGGCAAGAGTGTCCATGTCAGAGAAAGCCCCCACTCCTATTACTAAGGGATTCACATAAAGCCAAAGCTACCCATCAGCTACATCTGGGTAGGGGACCTAGGTCCAGTCTATGTGTGGTCCTTGGTTGGTACTTCAGTCTCCATAGGCCCCTCTGGTGTTAGTTGGCTATGTTGGTCTTCTTGTGAAGTTCCTGTCACCTCCGGGACCTTTTCTTTCCCCCTCTCCCCAGTTTTCCACAAGGTTTCTTATGCCTCAATCGCTATTTGCCTGTCTCAGCATCTGTTTCAAGATACTGCTGGGAAGGGCCTCTGCTTGACTTCTAAGTGCAATCATAGCAGAGTATCTTTAATAGTGTCAGGGTTTGCTTCTCTCCCATGGGGTGGATCCTGGGTTGGACCAGGCATTGGTTGGAACTTCCCTCACTCTCTGCTATATCTGCTCTATCTTTATCCTGGCACATCTTGTAGGCAGGGTGGATTTCAAGTCAAAGTTTTTGTAGGAAGGTTGGTGGTCCTCTCTCTCTATTAAGAGACTTGTCTATTTAGAAGGTGTCCTTTTCAGTCTCTATGGCCCCTGCTACTAAGAGTCTCTGTTACAGTCTCTCTAGTGTACCGAGTTCTATACACGAGTCAGGGCTATTGTACAATAGACTAAACAAAATGATGACCAGCAAATTAAAAACTATATTATGCAATTTCAGAAATGTGTGGATACCTTTTAACTACTAGAGACTGTATTGTTCTGTCTAAAGAATTATGGTAATATGTTCTGCTGAATGTTTTCCTAATGAGACAATATACAGATAAATCATAGAGGTAACCCTAATTCTTTCAAGAATTATAATAATACATTTAACAACATTAAATAAAACAATTCATATAGACATAAAAGTAAATAAAATGCCATGTTTGTTACCAATTTGTATACATTAATATTAATAAATGATGTTATAGAATTGGAGACAGCCAAAGTTATGAATGCGCTTTTAATTTTAAGAGGATTTTATTTCATGTCATTGAAAAATAATAAAATAAGTTAATTAAGATAATAATTATTTTAATGATATATTGAGACATTTTAGAATTATGATAAAATCCAGTTTTTTATCATTATTAAATTTTATAAAAATGCAATTATTTCCTTTATACAAAATTTTAAAGTGTTTTTATTGTATTTGTTATTAATTTATCCCTTGCGTCTTTCTGTAGAGGAATTTTAATCCAGCAACATAGGTGGTCTGAGAAGAGGTCACAACCAAAGGCTTTCTAGGTCTATTGGATCCAGTTGAAATGCAAATGTATTTTGGATTACAGTATGATCTGGCAAGAATACTGAAGCATCCTTAGAACACACCTTTAATCCCCCCAAATGAAGGTAAGGTTAGTTTACAGAAGGAAACAGCCATGTTTAAAAGTGACATCAATTGAGCGACAGACAAAGTGATGAATCAGAGAAGGATTTGACAGAATGAGTTAGAGATAAGATATGGCCAACTCAGGGGAACAGGACACAAAAGAGCCTCCATAAGAGTAGTGCAAGGAGAAAGATTTTTAAAAAAGATTTATTTATGTATTATGTATACAGTGTTCTGCGTGCATGTACAACTGTATGCCAGAAGAGGACACCAGTTCTCATTATAGATGGCTGTGAGCCATCATGTGTTTTTTGGGGGGGGGGGAATTGAACTCAGGACTTTTGGAAGAACAGCCAGTACTCTTAACCTTTGAGCTTTTTCTCAAGCCTGAGAGAGTGATTTTTTGACTTTTTAGCTAGGACAGTTTTATGGAGATAGGTTGCAGAGAGAACAAGCTAGACACTGGTGAAGACAGAATGAGCCAGACAATGAGGAGTCCGAATACTAGAACAGATTGCTAGAGTTAGTTTGAGGCCAGGCAGAGCACTTCAGTCAGAAGTCAAGAGAAGCCAATTGACTCAGTCAGCTTGGAGAGTTTAGGCCATAACATCTGAGTTGAACCAGACAGCAAGAGTTCAGAAAAAGGTACAAGGGTTGGTGAACAGCATTCATCTCACCCCCCCCTTATCTTTTCTTTTTATTTCACAAATCTGTAATTTGAGTATTTTTATTATATCTTCTTATTTACTCCTATACGTAGTTAATTACTAAATATTACCCTTCTAGTCAGGCCTCAGTCAAAGGCCTAATTTTGTTTGTAATTGCCTTAGGTCCTTCTCAGTTAGTTCATCATTTTGAAAGCCTATGTGAGAGAGTTCATAAATCTCTTTTCTCTCCTCCAATATCTAATGCTATAGCCACTAACTAAAAAATTATATTTATCATTCTATACCTATGGTTCTCAACCTGTGGGTCATGACCCTCTTTGGCAACCTTCTTTCCCACTAGATATTTACATTACAATTCATAACACTGGCAAAAATTACAGTTATAAAGTAGCAACAAAAATAATTTGATGGCTGTGGACAATACAACATTAGGAACTGTATTAAAGGCTTGAACCATTAGGAAGGTTGAGAGCCACTTATCCAGACAATGATTGATATCAAGTAAATGTTCTGAAATGATAGAAATAGTCTGTGTTGCTTATTCAATATAATAGCCTATAGGAAGCTACTGACTACCTGAAAGTGGTGCAATAAAGAAACTGAATTTTACTTCATCTTAATTAATTTTAAATTTGAGTAGTTACCTATTATTACTTTGGATGCTTTAATCACAATTTGTTTGAATTGATCAAGGAAACCTAGCAATAATCACCATCCAATCAGTCTTAAGCGTAGACAAGTACATAGTTTACTCTGATACTTAAAGACTATCAATATCTAGTTCTATGTTGACACATAGTCCTTATTTCATAGATAAACATGTAAAGTCCACTTTCATCTGATTACATACCCACTTTCCAGTCAATTTTCATTAAATCTTATTCTTATGTACTTTAATTCAGTCACATCAATGTATTTCTACTCTAAGACCATCACACATTTTTTCAACGATCATAATTTCATTGATGTAGTAATCTCTTCCGGAAATCATTATTCCAATGGCATTTCCAAACTATTTTAGCTGCTAAATGGGAGCTTTACTTACCTCTTTTTTACTTTTTGTCTTCCTCCTCTTCCTCTTCTCTTTTCAATTTGCATTACTCTAAATTAACTATGAGTGTGTTATCTATCTTTATCTCATCTGGACTGTATCTATTTGATCCCCAGAACTGAAAAATCTTTGTGGACATGTTTAATATCTGATTTATTATTTAGCTTTTAGTCCATTAGAATATTCCAAAATAAGATAATTAAGCCTATTAGGTAAATGTACATATATATATATATATATATATCTCCAAATAAGCAACTAATCAAATTATGGCTTACTGATTTCCATATTTTACGGAGTTTAACTTTTCTTTTTTGTACAGTTATATCATAAATTTACATAGTTGTTTAAATGATCATCAAGCCTAGTATTTAGAAATTGTACAAATAATTTTTAAGTTATTAATACATTAAAAGTCACATATTCCTTTTAATATTTTGTAATATCTGTCTGAAAAATTGTGGGTTCATAATGGTCAATGAAACAGTCATTCCAAAGTAATAAATCTGTTTATTACCAGCATAAACATAATCCAAACATTTTTATGTTACAAAAATTTAAATAATATTTATAGCTATTTTCTTTTAATGTAAATAAATTATTTCTAAGTGAATAGTACAAAGTTTGGCATTGTTCATGATTGCATGAAATAGGATTCAGTTACTAAAGGAGACTCATATGATATACCTGAAGTAAATTGCCTTTATAAAAATCAACCATTATGTACAGTGAATATATATCAATAAAAATGAGAAGGGTAGAAACATCATTAGAAAGCAGACATATGAAAAGACTGTACCAAAGCTTAAAAATCTATTGTTCCTTACATTAAAATACAAAAAATAACCTGGGTATAGTGTGTCACACCTTTAACCTCAGCACTGAGGAAGCAGAAGCAGGTAGATCTCTATGAGTTGACAGCCAGCTGAGTCTACCTAGTGAGCAGCTGAGTCTACCTAGTGAGTTGCTAGACAGCCAGTGTTACAAAGTGAGACCCTGTGTTGAAAAAAAAAACCAAAACAGACAAAAAAACACAATAAGAATACAGCAAACACCCCCTTTGTAAAGATCACACCAGAATGGATCTTTTCTCTCAGATCAAGAACACATTTGTCTCACATACAACTAAACTCTAAACTTTATATGTATACAACATCACAGAACCAGGTAGCCTGAGTTGGAGTTTCAGGCAGGATAACTTCAAAACTCATAGTCATGTACTCAATATGTACCCTGGCTAGCATCAAACTCATGATAATCCTCATGTCTCAGTCTTTCACCAATGTGGGGTTATGGACACGTATCACTATGTACAATGAAAATAACAGATATTTAGGAAATAACTCACATTAAAAAAACAACTAATAGGACTTATTTTTATAATGCAAAAGGGCATAAATGATTATTATTTAAAATATGTGAGGCACTTGCACATTAAAAATATAAAAATATATAATGCCGTCGTAAGGAACTTAAATATCAAACATTATACCTAATACCCACATAAAAAATTTACTAGCAATTTGGCAGTTTCATAAACAAACAAAACCATTATGACATTAATCAGATAACCAAGGTTAAAAAATCATTTAGAAAAGTTTCAACAAGAAATTGAGAATTCAGGGCCTGGTTTTATTCACAGTTAAGAGCACCAGCTGCTCTTTCAAAAGAGTTGGATTCAATTTTAACACACACTTCTTGACTAACAACCATCTGAAAATCTACTTTCCAGGAGTCTGACGCCTTTTCTAGCATTCACAGGCCCTGGGTTTTTAGTATTATTGTGATTATCCAGGTGAGCATGATGAATCATGAGTATAATCCCAGAACTCAAGGGGCTGACACTTGACGATTGAAACCAATTTGAGATCAGTCTGAGCTCTCTATTGTGTATTCTTGGCTAGATTTTTGGCTACTATGTAAGACCCTACCCTGTTTTTACAAACAACATACTGTTTAACTCTTAGTGTAACATGATAAACAAGAGAACCAGGAAACAGAACAGCAAGGAAACATTTGAATATTTAATTTATTATTTAATAAAAAATTGTCAAACAAATTTAGGAAGAATAACCTGCCTTTATAAAAGGATAGACCACATATACTATATATATGTCTTCATTGAAATACTGATTAGAGGTCAAGATATGTATTTATGTACTCATATATCATGAGTTAGAATTGTGATGTTAATTCCTGAAGAGTTTATATTCTATTAACACTAATATCTAAAATGATCAATTTCACTTGCCTAGCATGTGTGAAACTATGAGTCTACTTCACAAACTGCAAATAGGAAATCAAATTTTAGAGAGTTACATAGTATTTTATCACTCATATAAAGGTGAGAATTTTGGGAACAAACTACATTAATGATGGATCCTCACAAATTTAATAGAATGGAAAACTAAACAGCACCTTCTGGATAGTGTGAAATGATTTATGTCCTCAAAAACTAGAACTTGTACATGTGGCAAAATGTTAACTAAGCACCTTGGAAAATCCAATGTGTGACTTCTAGAATTTGGATTATAATCGAGGCAAGTGATGACCTTGCATTTGAAAAAGCATCTAGCAAAATGTGAATAAGCCTAGGAATAAAACCTGGGGGAAAATGGCTTAAGCTTCCAGCAACCTAGTAAATCAAGAGTGAATTTAAATTGTTCTAGTTAGAAGACCCTTTAAGAACATTCACAAACACAAAAGCATAAAATATTAACTGTTTGCAGTCTGTCATTCCCATAGTGAAACTCTGAAAACCTGTCATTTAAGTAGACTTTTTTTTATTGTATAGTTATCCAGTTTATTTTTAGGTGAATGAGTAAGAAAAGGAAGATAAATTTAAACAATGATAATCAGGCTTCGTAGTATAGCCCTGTAATTCCAAGATTTTGGAAGCTGATGTGGGAACATGGCTTTAAGGCTCCCTGGCTTATGTCATGATCCTCTAACTCAAAATATAAAATATGGAAGAGATGATGAACTTGAAGGAGCAAGGCTGGGCTAGAGTAAGAGAAACAATTCATCACTGAGGAAGGTTGTAGTAGTTTGCTATTCATAATGAAAGGGACATTTAATTATAATTTGATACTACTCTTATCATTAAATATAACCAAATATCTTTTCATTACCTAATGGTGACTCTAAATATAAAACCTCATCCTGTTCATAATATTCTCCCAATAGCTAACATAAAGTGTCAGTGGAAAGAATAAACATTTTATAATAGGGCCTTGTGATTATATGGTTATTTTTTGTGCAATAGAGAACAATGAAACATGCATTTTCCTTATAAAAGTTGTGTTACAGACCATTATTTACCAACTTAGTGGGTCAAAAGCATTGCTTTTTAAAAAAAATTTGTCCACTTTACATCTTGCTTGTAGCCCCCTTCCTTGTTGCCTTCCAGTCCCACCCTCCCTCATTCATACCCCCTCCTTCGTACCCCTCATCCTCAGGAAGGGAAGCCCTCCTCCCCTAACATCTGACCTCAGCCTATCAAGTCTCATCTTGACTGCCTGCATCCAATTCCTTGGTTAACTGGCAAAATTGTCCTGTCAGGGGGAAGTGATCCATGAGTTGGCACCAGAGTCCATGTCAGAAGTAGTCTCTACTCCCCATATTATGGAACTCACAAGGAGACTGTGCTGTCTATCTATTACATCAGAGCAGAGGGTTTAGGTCCTCACCAGGCATTGTCCTTGGTTGGTGCACCACTGTTTGTAATAACCCCTCCTCCTGTTGCCAGATTTGGTAGCTCCATTTGTCTCCTTGTGAACCTCCTGTCCCCTCCAGATCCTTCTACAGATGCAGTAAAAGCATTTCAGAAAGTTCAACACTCATTCATGTTAAAAGTCTTAGAAATATTGGGGACACAAGGCACGTACATAAACATAGTGAGGGAAATATACAGCAAGCCTATAGCCAACGTCAAACTAAATGGGGAGAAACTTAAATCAACTCCACTGAAATCAGGTACATGACAAGGCTATCCACTCCTTCTGTATTTCTTCTACATGCTGCTAGAGCAATAAGACAACTAAGGAGATCAAAGGGATACAAATTGGAAAAGAACAAGTAAAAGTATCACTATTTGCATATAATATGATAGTATATATAAGCGACCCAAAAAAATTCTACCAAGGAACTCCTACAGCTGATAAACACCTTCAGCAACAAGATTGGACACAAAATCAAGTAAAAAAAATCAGTAGCTCTTCTTTATAAAAATGACAAATAGGCTGAGAAAGAAATTAGGAAAACAATACCTTTCATAATAGCCAAAAACTAAAACAAACAAACAAAAACCATAAAATATCTTGGTGTGACTCTAACCAATGACGTACAAGACTTTTATGAAAAAAAAAATACCTTCAAGTCTCTGAAGAAAGAAATTGAAGAAGATATCAGAAGATGGAAAGATCTCCCATGCTTGTGGATCGGTAGATTTAACATAGTAAAAATGGCCATCTTACCATAAACAATCTAGAGATTCAATGTGATTCCCATCAAAATGCCAAGACAATTCTTTACAGACCTTGAAAGAACAATTCTTAACTTCATATAGAAAAACAAAAACAAGAACATCAAATAAACAAAAGTTACCAAAATAACTAAGACAATCCTATACAATAAAAGATCTTCTGGAGGTGTCTCCATCCCTGATCTCATACTGTAATATAGGGCAACAGTAATGAAAACAGCATGGTACTGGCATAGAAAAAGAGAAATTGATCAACAGAATTAAATCAAAGACACAGGAATAAACCCACACATATTGACACTTGAATTTTGATAAAGAAGCCAGAACCATGTAATGGGAAAAAATATAGCATCTTCAACAAATGGTGCTGATTTAACTGGATGTTTACATGTCAAAAAATGAAAATAGACCCTTATTTATCACCCTGCACAAAACTAAAGTCCAAATAGATTAAATATCTCAACATAAAACCAGACACAGCAAATCTGTTAAAAGAAACAGTAGGGAAGAGCCTTGAGCTCATTGGCACAAGAGACAACTTCCTGAACAAAACACCAACAGCTCAGGCCCTAAAATCATCAAATGATAAATGGGAAGCCAATGAAACTGAAACACTTCTGTAATACAAAGGTCACTGTCAACAAAATTAAATGACAGCCTACAGACTGGGAAAATATCTTCACCAACCCCACATCTGACTGAGGGCTAGTATTAAAAAAAAAAAAAAAAAATATATATATATATATATATATATATATATATATATATATATATATATATATATATATAAACTCAAGAAATTAAACCCCATCAAATCGTTATAATAAACTAGAAGCAGATTCAATTTGGTGATTCAAACTAACATCAACTACTTAACAGCCTTAATATCACTAGAATATCTACATGTTTGTATTAGGAGAGTTTGCATTTGTTACCTGTTAGCAAACACTCAAAGCATCTAGTTTCATTTGGAAATGTAAAGACAGAAAATGCCACATATGAAATATGACAGAGAATGAGGGATAATTTATATTGCACAGGTACAAAAATATGTTAGCTGAGCTTAAGTTTGTTTTCCTTTCCTCTTCCTTCCTTCCTTCTTTCCTTCCTTCCTTCCTTCTTTCTTTCCTTCCTTCCTTCTTTCTTTCCTTCCTTGTACCCATCCTTTCTTCTTCTTTTTATTTCTTTCATATATTTTTTTCCAGTTTTTGGCCTGAGTGAGGTGTTTCTAGTCTATAACCTTAGTTTGTAGTCAAAGGTAGATATGATGTAGCAAACCACGAAACTGTAAATTTACTTAAATGTGTGTGTGTGTGTGTGTGTGTGTGTGTGTGTGTGTGTGTGTGTGTGTATCACTTAAATGTGTGATACTCATGGGAACTTTACAATACCAAAATGCTGCAGAAGCTTGAAAGATAATGTCTACTGTCTTCAGTGTTTAATATGTCTTTACTAGAAAGCTATAATAATTAATGTGACAGTTCTTAATGTAAACTTCCATGTTTATCATACAATCTTGAAAGATTATTTGGGTCATTTGATCAATGCAGTATTTACTACAAGAGTCCTTAACATATACCATTAGATTATTTTAAAGAACTATCCATAAATTTGGAAAACAAGAAAACCACAGACAATAAATTGGTTAACTAACAGTATGATTTGGCATGTCAACTATCCAATAGGGTTTTATATGAATTTAAATATTTCCTTGATATTTGATTCTAAATGTCTAGCATATATGTATATATGTAGAACTTCGTGGAAGATGGCTTATAACTTATTTGGGACAACACTGTTTTTTCCTAAGTAACTTGGAACTTTTCAAGTTTCAAGTTGACTTTTTCTTCATGAGCATACTGTTTTGGTAGTTCTTCACATGCTAGTATCTTACGTAATTCATCTCATTTTCATATTTTCATCTCCTCAATGAATATATTCCTATATACTCTCCCTTTTCATCTCTTCTTCACATAAAAATGTCGTTACACAAATGTCTTTAATATTTAATGGTGTTTTGTTTTATTTGTTGTTTATGTTTTGTTTGTTGTTATTGACTGTTTTGACAATAGACCAGAGTAACACTACAGAATTTCTTCACATTAACTGAATTCCTATCTGGGATCAAATTCTCAGTAGATAACCTTCCAATATTATGGAATTGATTGAAGTTACATATAAACAAATATCATAATAAGTAATGTGAGAAAATTTCTCCAACTTTCTTGCCTACATCTCCATCAATACATGATTTAATTCTATTTTAGGAATTGACACATTTGATTTACTGACAGTGCTATGCCAGATAATATTGAATTGCCAAATAATATTGAATGTGCCATTAGTAACAATAGCTTTGTAATAATTTTATGTGAGTGAATATCACATGTTAATACATCTTTGAGGAATAAATAAGTTCTGTGACAGTAGCCTCAACAATGATAACTAAACAGTCAAGATGAAGTTCAGGGCACAGTGTGGAGCTGTGTACTGGGATGAACAGACAGGAGACAGAAAACAAAGAAGTCAGTAATGACTGAAGATAATGCATGTCTCCTTTAACATTATTCCTAGGACCTCATTTTTTAGCAATTCCGTATGCTGGCCATTATCTGAAAAAGAAAGAGAGGAGAGATAGAGAAAGAGAAGGGAATAAAGCACAGGAAAGAAGGAATGAAAAAGGAAGAGCAGTATGGAGAAAGAAAGGAAAGAAGGGAGGGGAGGAGAAGGAAAGGACAAAAGGGAGAGAGTAAACAATGGAACAGTGGAAGGAACAAAAAGGAAGAGGAAGAGTGAAAAGATAAGAAAGAAGAGAAGAAAGAGAAGAGAATGGAGAACAAGAGGAAGAACTGTGTTTACTAGTCATTGTTCACTGTCTTGCATTCCTAACCAATGAAGTGAAATGAAAATTTCCTATTCTGTCACTTTGTACTTTTGTCTCATCTTCTTCCATATTTCTTATGACTGATACACAAGGAATTTCTTCAGTAGATTAGTTTGCTAGGGTTGCTGCTGGTGCAAACTTCCTCATCAATATGTACAAAATATGTATCACCAGAGTAGAATGCCATGGACCCTTGACAGTCTCTGTGTAAATGATAAGTAATCAAAAGGATGAAATAATCTAGTTAGCCTTGTAACAAAACAAATGAATTAGAACCTAACAAGTAGCTAACTTGTTTGGCTATAAGCTTTTAGTCTAAAGACTGACATAACTGTCTATATTAATTAGATAATCCTCTCATCCACATAGCTGTTAAATAATTATTTCAGGTTGTATTACATTTATAAGAATGGAAGGCCATGGTCTTACAAAGAAGGATTAATTTAATTGATTTGTACTTATTAATCACAGCCTTAAATGATAGATTCAGTACTGACTCCCATCTATTACTTGACACAAGGTAACATCTCTGCCCATCAATGTAGCAAATGCTAGGAATGGTCCTTAGGATATAGGAAGAATAAAGTCATAAAAAAAGAAATACAGTAGGTATTTTCTAATACTTGGGGAGGATGTGTTTGAAAATAAGATATATATAGATATAGATATAGATAGATATATAGATAGATATAGATATATCCATATATATAGATATAGATATAGACATAGATATGGAATTCTTTCCTTTGTATTCACAGAGAAAATTCAACATATGGTCATTGTAAACCATACTTCACTGTGTCTTTAGGTCGTCCATAGTATCTGAACAGTTCTTTTTCTTTTCTTCCCCATTTTTTTCTTAATGAACTCATAAAAATTTGACATAATTAGCTCACTGTGACTTGGGAGCACTTATGGTGAATTGAAGTGTACGTTTTCTTAATTTAAAATGAGAAACATGAAAACTGTGTATATTTTGTTATCAAATTTTATTTTAGTTTCATGCTAAAAAGATGTGATTATTGCCTCTGCACTAAATGGAACACAAATGAGGCATGAGATCTCCTGTTGCTCTTTCACAGTTGAAAACAACACTGAGTATTAACACAGTCATTAATATTATACACAAGCTCTTATCCAGCCAGTTACAGACTTCTGGGATACCACACATTAAAGAAAATGTGATGATTTAAAAAAAAAACTGCTGCAAGACTGTGATAAAAAACTGCCATAGACTATTGACTTTAAATATTCTAGATATGTAATCAATAAGTATTAGTTGCATGTTTAGGAATGTAATCTATTTTTATGTTACTATATAGATGGCTAGTAAAACAAGCAGTTTGAATTTTACTAAAAAACATGCCCTTTTCTTATGGGAGAATTCTGTCTGTGGTAGAAACGAGGACATTTTCCCCAGTGGCTTGTTTGCCACATTTGAAGCCATCTCTGTAAGGAGGTTCTTTGATGCTCATCATTGTCTTTGAGGCAGGCTGGGTGTTGCCAGGAATTAATCTGTCTCATTGTCATTGAATCTTTAAAATAATAAAAACACTTTAAATGCCATATTGTGCATGTCTCTGGGGTTTCCTATCTTATCTTTCTATAGAAACCTATCTATCTGCTCCACCTAAGATGTATATTCTTGTGATAACAACTAGCAATTAACTTGAATAACTTATTTATCCTAAACAGCCTGCAATAGCACTTTCAAAGTATTGGAAACAAGCCTTGTATTATAAATAGCCAAAACACTAAGAATGTAACATTTATATAATTCCTGATTGTGCTACGGTTCTTCTTGCTATAGGTAGTTTATGGTATGTATGTGAAATACTATGAATGTATATGTAAAAAATATGAAAAAATAGTTTCATTATTCTCCCTGTCTTATAAAAATGGATTATAAAGACAAAAACTAAAGTTATAAATTTATATTGGAAAAATTAAAAGACATTTAAAATCATAACCACAAATTTTACAGAAAGAATTTCACACTGGTATATTTATAGAAAGTTTAAACTTGTTATTTCATTTGGAGCACAGATTGGTCATTATGAAAGTTACAGCAGATATTGAAACATGAGCTTTAAAAGAAATATTGCACATTAAAATGCAAATTTTGGCCAGGCATGCTGATACACAATTGTAATCTTAGCACTCAGGTAGGCAGACGCAAGCTGATCTCTGTGAGCTTGAGGCCAGCCTGGTCTGCAAAGTGAGTGCAGGACAGCCAAGGCTACACAGAGAAACCCAGTCATGAAAAGCCAAAAGGCAAAAACCAAGTAAATAAATAAAAATAAAATAAAATACAAATTTGTATTTCTGTGAAACATTCTTTAAGAAAATATGTGTTTGAATCCACAGTTATACGTACATATGCTCAGTCTTATTTTTATATGCAGTTTCTACTCCTACTGTCAAACAATCACATTATGTTTTATTAAGTAACATATTAGAAATAATTATCCTAATAATTATATCAAATGAGAAACCATTATGCCTTTGACTTATTTATCTGTGCATTTTCTTTTGCAAATATGGCATTGAAAATGTTCTTAATAAGAGTATATGGGACTTCTTTGGATAGCGTAAGCTAGTGATTCTCAAACTGGAAAAAATGCTCCTAGGGAAAAAATAGTATCTGCTGATTTGGTGAGTATTTATACTTAAGAAATATGTTTCTGACACCTGCAAGCAAAGGCCAGATATATATCTCCGTTACAGAATATTCAAAACATCCTCTCCTATGCTCACCAATTTCAAAATGTCAGTATCTTTGTTTTACTACTGCCCAATAGAAATATGGCATGGGATAGATGCAATTTTTAGGCATTAAATTTTTATAATACATACATTAAAACAAAAGCAAAACATTTAGTAATACATTTAACTCAATATAACTTGAATGTTATCATATCAGCATACTTTCAGCATAAAATTTAAAGAGATATTTTATTTCTTAGTATTTTCTAAAATCCAGAATGTATTTCATAATTATATAACAGCTTGATTCAGACTAGGAAAATTTCTGTTTCTAGTGCTTGGTAGCTCATTTGGGCTACTTTGTTAGGCAGGAATATTGTTTATAGTTTACATTTTAAATGTTTATTTCATAGAGAAAAGAAGAAAGGACAATGCTGATCTAAATGAGTTAGACCACCAAAAAAGAATACTTTCTTTTTTGTACTAACTATTGTTCTGGCTAGTTTTATGTCAACTTCACCTGAGGTAGAATCATCAGAGACGATGGAACCTCATTTAAGATAATGCCTTCATAAGATCAGGCACTCACCTTTAGGCCCAGAACTGGGAAGGCAGAGGCAGGTAGGTATCTGTAAATTCGAGGCCAGTCTGGTCTACAAAGTAAGTCCAGAAAATCCAGGACTGAAAAAGAAACCCTGCCTCAACAAGAACAACAACAGCAACAACAGATCAGGCTGTAGGTAAGCCTGAAGAGCATTTTCTTACTTCTTAATTAGTGATTGATGTGAGAGGGCTGAGCCTATTGTGGGTGGAGCCATCCTTCACATGGTGGTCCTGGGTTCTCTAAGAAAGCAGGGTGAGCAAGCCAATAAGTAGCAACCCTCCATGACCTCTGCATCAGCTCTAACCTCCAGGTTTCTGCCCTGACTACCTTGTTGAGGTCTTGTCTTTGAGATCCTTTGATGATGAAAGTGTAATCCAAACAAACCCTTTCTTCCCCAAGTTGTTTTGTTCCTGGTGTTTCATCACAGCAATAGTATCCTAACTCTATGTATGATAACGAGGATAAATGTAAAGAATTCATGTTATTGTCCATTAAGTCATTTTGTTCTTATTACTTTCCTTTTCATGATATCCACTACTAAATGACCTCTTCCAATAAGCAACATTGACGCTTAAATACTCATTCTGGATATAACAGCAAAGCCTTCAGATATTCTCAATTTACAGGAGATAGGAATCTTAAAATTGAGAAGAACAGATTGTCAAATGAAGCATGATAGTAAGTGGTAAAAATTTGTTTAAATATAGACCTCTACTCCTCAATAATTTTTCTTGAAGAAGAACCATCTGTTTTATAAGAATAAACCATTGGTTTCATATGATGCTAATGTACTCATGAAATGAATTCATCCTGGTTGGAGAAATGGGTCAGTGGTTAAGAACATGTGTTTTTTCCAGAGGATCTGAGTTTGTTTTCCAGCACCAATGTTGGGCAGGTCACAACTGCCAGTAACTCTAGCTCCAGGAAATCTCTTACCCTCTACTCACCTCCATGAGCACACGTACAAATGTGGCATATATACACACAGAGAGACACACACAAACAAACGCATGTATGCACATATATACATATAAATCAGAAATAATTCAAAAATCTATTTACCTAGAGTTATTAATTGAATATAATGTAAAATTTCTAGGAAGCTATCTGATTTTTCAGTCAGTGGTCCTTTTATTAATCTCTAGTGTAAAAAGTTTATAGCTACCTGGTCACCAATTGTCAAAATTTAGTAAAAATATGTCAAGTAGTGTTAGGGTTATTTATCAGAAATGTAAAATTGCTACTGTTTTACATGTAACCAAGTATAGTGTTATACATGTTTTAAAATAATTGCCTCATCTTTGAAAATAATGGTATTAATCAGATGTTTTAGTTTTGACTAAGTAGAAAGATTATTAAACCTTTAAATATCCTACATTAATATTTAATTTCTTACTTCTAGTACTAATTGTACTTCTCTATTTCATGTCATAAATTTGTAATCACAATCAAATTTTATAACATATACGATAAACTCATTTTTATTAATTTATTCTTATTTTTAAATATGTGTAACAAAGTAAGTTCAAAACACTAATAATGGGGTAAGAGAGAAGGTTCAGCATTTATGAGTGCTGGCTGATTTTTCCTAGGGGCTGCATTCTATTTTCTGCACCCATGTGATGGCTCATAATAGTCTGTAACTTCAGTTCCAGGAGATCTGATTTCCTCTTCTGTCCTCTGTGGTCACTATGCACATGCAGTACACAGGCATACATGCAGGAAAAACACTGACCCACATAAAACGTTTAAAGACCAAAGAAAATTATCAAGAAATATATAATAGTACTAAATAATACACTAAATATTTGACTGGTTCCTTCAAATTTCAAATAAATACTTTTCTTCTGAAAACCCATTTGACTCCATGTCAATTAAATAAAATTTATTTTCAATGCACAATTCATAAATTATTAATCTTATATTGAATTCCTTTGGCACATAATTTTGCTTAATGCCAGTTTTGGGAGTTATTCATTTTAGAAGATAATCATTCTTAAGTGCAATGACTATCTTTTATTCTCAAACACGTTTTTCTCAGCTTAAACATATGTGTTATATGGAGTAGATTCTCAATCAATATTGGCATTAATTATATCAACTTTTCTATCCATTTTGAGATTAATCAGTTGTCATGTTTACAGAAGGAATTGAACTCATTTTTCCAAGAGAAACCATCCAGATGGATTTTTTTCCTTTTCAGTGGTTAGCACTTTTATATTTATTCTACATGGCATGTGTTCTTTCTGTTATATCTCCCACTTTAATGAGTTGATAATGTCACCAAATGGTTTTTGACTATATCAGAACAGGTATGTGTGGAAAGTAACTTAAATTCCTTTATGAATATCTATAAATATCGAATGAGTTTCTAACATAGGAAATGGAGTTAATGAGGAAAGTGAAGATACATTCCCTGACAAAGTAACAAAAGAATTATTTAAGAGAATACAGTGTTCCTCTTCAGAAACATAATTATCTAACAACAAAATACACACACACACACACACACACACACACACACACACACACACGCACACGCACACACACACACATGCATACACACACATACTTCCATTTTGTGCATATATAACTATATATGTACATATACATATATAATTTTAATTTGCCTTGATTATTTTCTCAGCCTGAAAAAATATTGTTAGCTTGCTTTTATATATATGTCTATATCTAAAACATGAGCTTTGCTATTTTACTTTGAGGAACTATAAAAATATTGTTATAGTAGTTTAGAGATCTACAGCAACTTTAATTAATCTTTCTGCATTAAAATGAACACTAGTCTCTGCCTACTAGAATATAGGTTTGCAGATACTAGACCAGCTTCCTATTTCCGTCTTGCTTATCTTCTTTATCCCTTACTTAGTATCTATTTGACCTCAGCATGATACTGAGCCTGTGTTTCAGTTTCTAAATTCACAAATTTAGATATATATTTTAATTTACCTTCATTCTGAGTGTCTTAGTGTGAGGCTGTATTTTGGGGAAGATGGAAATATTGGCTTAATGTTCTCCATCATTTACTGTCTGTTTCTTTGCATGAGTTCCATAACATTTATACTACTGTCTTATTTTTAAGTTAAGTACAGTAATAGTTATGTAATAGAAGGACAAATAAAAATTCAGATTTTGTGATTATACTACATAAAATCTTATGTGTCAATAACAAAATTATTTAAAACCACCAAGTATTTATTTTGCTTAATTTGAGTGAAAGCTTTTCTATTTGCAATGATGAATGTAAACTTCTTTGGTTCAAGTTTCTTAGTCATGCTTAAAATTGGACATTAAAACCAAAGGAAAACATACAGTGGGTTTAATTTCATATTTTTTATTGTATAAAGAAGTAATTTCTAAAAATATGGAGTATCAAGAGCTAATATTGTTAATCAAACAAAACATAATTTGAAATTCCTTAATTGGTATGATAATATAAAATACTCTTTACTATAGGGAGGAAACTCCCAATGATGCCATTGTTTTACTTTTGTTTTGGCCATCTGGTGATGGACATGCAGTGTACCCTTAAGGGTAGATTGTTTCCTCCAGTGAAACTCCCTCAGAGAAAACTAAATTTTCACTTTCTAGTGGTTATCAAGTAGAGATTTGTTTTGGGTTAGGGGTGGGATTGTGGGTCTGTCTCTCCAATAAGATTTTGCTAGGCTCCCATCTCATGCAGATCTGTGTAAGCCCTGTACATGCTGTCTCAGTCTCTGAGTTCATATATGTGTTGATCATGTTGATTTAAGAAGGCAGTGTTTTGTTGGTATTCTTCATCTCCTCTGGCTCTCACTCTGTTCCCTCTTCCTCTTCTGAGATTTTCCCTGAGCTCTAGAGTGAGGGATTTTATGGAAATATCACATTTATGGCTGAGTGTTCCAAAGGTGAAGATTTTGCGTAAGCACCAGCTTGACTTCTCTGTGCTCAAGGAGTTATGTAGGTGTTGTCTACAGCAATGGAGCCTTGCTGTCAGTTTGTAGAAAGCAGCCTATAGTCTCTTCTTGTCCATGTTTCACTTTAACACTCATCACTGAATGGCATATTTTTAATCAATTTTTCCTTTTTTATTTTTACATTCCCCATGATAAGTATTTAAGTCTATACAGGTTGAAATATTCACACCTTCAATAAAAACAGTGACTTAGTTGGTTTAACTCCCTACAGTTGTGTAAAATGTAGCACATACAGTTGTATTGAGTTGCTCTGCTCTCACAATAGATATTATACATCTACATTCAGTTTATTTCTTGTCACATAAAGAGTTAAGATGAGAGTAATGAGAAATGAGATAGCAGACATAATGGACCACATTTCAATGAGTCTTTGAAGGTCACAATAGGAATTTGGAATTGGAGTATAATATGAAACCATTGGAATGTTGTAATATAGAAATGTGACATATTCAATTTTATGTATAGAAGCCTCATTCTGGCTGCATGTTACAAATACACTGTACTTAGAGAGATGTAGATAATAGAGACTAGTTAAGAAGCTATTGTTGAGGATTAAGCCACAGAAGAAAATGCTTAGAGAAAGGGCTGGCTTATTGAAATTAGAACATTGTACTCAGATACTCAATGCATACAAACAGGACTAGTTGTAAGATTAAATGTAAAAAAAAAAAAAGGTTAAAAATGTTGATACAAGCATGAAAGAAGACAATTATTCTAAAAGATCCGATGTGGTTAAGTGACAAGTTAGGCTTCAGCAATGTTCAAATTCAGGTTATCTAGATGTGACAATCCACGTAGTTTCTATTGAAATAAGCAGACAAGTTCTCTTTCCAGTGACTATGGAATGGAATTGGGAAAACATACAGTAAGGTTAATTTTCTGGAATTAGTAAGTATTCAAATATTTGCAGGCTTGAGGGCTATTGAAGATGGGCCCTTATTTTATAATCAGTAGCTTGTATAACCAGGAACTGAAATTGCAGGTCTTTGTTTACTAGTCAGGGAAATGGACCTGAATCTTATCTCTGGTCCTGAGTTGAGATGGCATATAATTTAATATACAGCTAGAGGCTTTATAGTAAGAAATAAGGACATACCATTGTTCTTTCCCTTAAGAGTCTACCCAACATGTCAATTAAATGGAGAAGGAAATGCCACCCTGCAGGATACAACATTTTCTAAAGACTTTAGGATATAGTATAATGCCTACTTTAAAGTGTAAAAACATAAGTTGACACAATCATACTCTTTACACACAGTCCAGTATCATTCCTTGCAGTGGTTTGAATAAGTATGGCCCCCATAGACTCATATGTTTGAATGCTTGGTCTATAGGGAGTGGCACTATTAGGAGGTATGAACTTTTTGGACTTAAGCGTGGCCTTGCTGGAAAAAGTATGTCACTGTACAGGTGGGCTTTCAGTTCTCTTATGCTCAAGCTACCCTCAGTGTGGCACACAGTCTCGTTCTGTTGCCTTTGGATCAAGATGTAGAACTTTCAGCTCTTTCTGTAGCACCATATATGACTGTATGCTGCCATAATGATAATGGATTAACCCTCTGAAACTGTAAGCCAGACCAAATAAATGTTTTCCTTTATAAGAGTTGCCTTGGCCATGATGTCTCTTCACAGCAATGCACAGCAATGAAAAGGCTAAGATATTCCTTGAGTCTTTTTCTCTATAATGGTCACTTTGGCCATTATCCATTCTCATTCTTGAAAGTGTCTGTACTGTATCTTGTATTAAAATCCTTCTATTTTCTATGCTACCTGTATGTGTTTCTTCTGAATTCTTTGAATAGAAATTACAGTTGGTGTGCTGAGGGGTCATCGAGAAATATAGGGAGAGAGAATGTACATGTATAATCAAAAATAGAATGCTAATTTCAAGTCCAGACATCTTCCTGTGGTAGATGGTTAGATGTATGATGTAAAAGTTTCTACTTATTTGGATAATTTTGATTCCTCACCTACTGAAAAATAGAATAGAGAAATGCAATTTAAATGTTCCTCTTCTAGCTGTAAAATGGAATTACTTCAAGACCGAACAATTATGCTTCAAATGAGACCCTCTGAGAGCTGTTGCCATCATTATGTAAGTACACAGTTTACTGGCATCCGTTTCTATAACAGATCTGAAATTTTTCTTTCACAGTAACATTCCAAACTCACCTAAAGTCAGATATTTTAGAATATCTGACATCTGCTTAGTCTTCCAAAGCTGGCAAAATGGATTGAATAATAGTTATTTTAGGATGTAATTGCTACACTGTTAAAAAATAAGCCCCTCTGTAACTAAATAATGTCACATATCTGAGATACTTATATAACCAATTTTTTTTTCAAAAAAAGAGCCTGATTTAAGGAAGCATTTAAAAAGTCATTGGAAATGAGTTTCATTACCACCCCTGCTGCGATATAAAATTGTGGCTCACCAGAGTTTAGGTGGGAGCCATGTAGAACAATGAAAATTTCTCTTATTACTTGTTAACAAATTATTATGATATCAAAGAATTTGGGATTTAGTATCAATGCATTCAAATATGAAGGTGTATTTTGAGCACTGCTAGTGCTTGGGGGTAAATAAGTTTAGAAAAGCAACTTTGAAAGGAAATTTAAAAACCAACAGCACTCGATCAGTTTCTACACAAGGAATGGAGTAGTTGACAGCCAGGTTATATATGAACCCAAAGGGATTAAAATAAAAAGATAAAGAGAAATTAGGTGACTCCTACTAAATTTACCTTTTCATATTCAAGATCAGATATGTCTAATTTGTAGTTTTATAGAATTAGTTATCTTATGGCTTTGAGCTTAGATAGTAATGATATCATATAGATTCCTTAAGAGAGAAGAAAAAACAGGACAAAATAGAGAAAGACAAGGTTTAAAATTATATGACTATATATAAGTACATCTTATATAAAAGTGATATTCATTAAAAACCATAAAGATACAAAGCTTGGTGGAATTTACAAACTATAATTAGATGCTGATAGTTTATATTAAAATTCCTATAAATCAACAAACCTAAAGTGTATAATACCCATACTGTTTCCAGAAAACATAGGAATCTTTTTGCAGCTTCTTGATCTAATAGATAAAAGAATTTTTTAAAACTCTACTCAAAAGGCAACCTAGGGATTTTATTAGAGTTTTAAAATAAAATAAAATAATATATAATAAATATATAATAAATAAAATAAAATAAATAAAATAAAAAATAATAAAAGCACAAGAAAACTGGAGATCTTGGAAGGAAAGAAATGGATAAAGTTTTGTTCTGTTTTAGTTAGAGTTCAAGGATCAAGGTAAGCTCAGCAATACAAGCCTTTGAACAGCTGCATAGTGTGGGGTCCAGTATTCAGGGAAGCAGTGAAAATACCCAGAAAATCTGGACAAACAAGGTTAGAATTCTGGCATGTATCTAAAAACTGGAAAAAAAAAAAGAAAGAAAGAAAAGTTTCAGAAAGAAGGCAGGCTTAACAGTGAGTCTTTGGAAACAACTATTTTGGAAGAGGGCTTCGAGAATATAAAGTTGTAGTGGAAGTTTTGGTTTCTCTAAAAACTTGATCATGTTGTTTCAACAGGATTTTGTTTTAACCCAATCTTGGAATATAGAGCTGCTTTTAGTTTTCCACAGCTGATAATTGCCTCGTGGGTCTCAAAGATGGGCATGGTCTTTTCCAGCTGCAGTTAGTGGAATTTTGAGGACACAGCGAGCGTATAAATATGACATCTCAGAGAGAGAAAAAGAGGGCATCAAGGAGACAGTTGGAGGAGAAAGAAGGTTCTTGGTTCACTTGCTATTTGCTGTTTGCTGGCTTGCTGGATATCCTCATGACTGAGATTGGCATTGCCCCAAAGAACCCAACTAAGTTAACCAGATGAAAGTAGCTAAAGATAACTCTGTCCCCTCTCCCTACTATTCTTCTTTTTCTCTTATCTTTCTCTCCTACCTATTTTTGGAAGGGAATGGAAGGGAGCAGGGAGAAAGGCATTAAAAACCTAACTAAAATAGATTTTCAAAGTATGTGCTACAAGTGGTGCCCAGACTTGGCTAGGCATAATGAGAAACTTGGTTTCCAATGCCATAGAAGAGATGGGCAGGTGATGAAGGAAGGAAAATACTGTTTCACGATATCAGCAAAATGGTGACTGCTGCCACAGAGTCCTCTCATGCCTTGAACCCAGAGGCTATTTTCTGGTTTTGCTTCATCGTCTTCCTGTATTCTGTTTTTAAAAAGGTTAGAAAACAACTGCAAGTGTCACCCAAATATCTCACTTTAGAAAGGAATACAGAGTTGTCTGTGCAACTAGAAAGTTTGAAGGTAGATATAGAGGTTAAGGTGCTTGGAAAACAAAAAGTGCCAGGGAGGATGCCAAGAGAGACATACTTACAGATAGACAGACAGGGAGAATGTTGAGAAAGAATGTTTAGAGAGAGGATGTTGAGAGAGAGAGAGAGAGAGAGAGAGAGAGAGAGAGAGAGAGAGAGAGAAGGAGAAGAAAAAGAAGAAAAAGAAGAAGAAGAAGAAGAAGAAGAAGAAGAAGAAGAAGAAGAAGAAGAAGAAGAAGAAGAAGAAGAAGAAGAAGAAGATTATTGCTGTTTGTTGGACTGCTGGATAACCAGACAACTGAGATTGGTATTGCTCCCAAAAACCAGGTGACCCTAACCAGCTGGAAGTAGATAAAGAGAAGTCCACTCCCTCTCCCTACTAATCTTCTTTCTTTCTTATCTAGTGTTTGGGGGATGGTGGAAGGGAGGTAGAGGTTTAGGAAATCAAAATATAATGTATATGTCATAAAATAAATTAAAAGAATTAAGAAAAGATGGTCATGGTGGCTCATGACTTTAATCCCAACACTAAGGATGCAGAGGCAAACAAATCTCTGTCAATTAGAAACTAACCTTGTCTACATAGTGAGTTCCAGGCCAGCCAGGGCTTCATCGTAAGACTATGTCTCACAAACAAAACAACAAAAACCCTGTAAAGGAGCCATACTTTACCAAGAAAAAAATAGTCTTCCTTTAATCAGCTTCAACAAACCCCTGCTATTTCCACCTTCTTCCCTTTAATGTAATATTTTAAATCCCTAAGCTTTCAGATTCTAAGGTTATATCATATTCAATGTTCTATTCCTGTGTAGAGACAAAATGACATTTTCTTATAAAGGAAAGCATATAATTGGAGCTTCCTTACAGTTTCAAAATTTAGTCCATTATCCTTATGGTGGGGAGCATGGTGGCACACAGGCAAAAATGTTGCTAGAGAAGTAACTGAGAGCTATATCTTGATATCCTGGCCAAAGGAGATAGACTCTGGGCTTGTCATGAACCTTTGAAACCCCAAAGCCTACCCTTAGTGACACACTTCCTCCAAAATGCCCACATCTATTCCAACAAGGCCATACCTCTTAATCCCTCTCAAAGAGTGCCACTCCATGATGACTAAGCGTTCAAATATATGAGCCTATGGGGTCCATTCTTATTTAAACTACCCTTGGGGCAACTGATTCTTTCCTGGAAGAAAAATGACACCTGGCAAAAGTTGATTATGAAAGGATGTATGTGTGTGGGGGCTCTGTCCTCAATGACTTTTAAGTCAGCTCACATCTGACTTGCTAACTAACAATCTTCCCTCAGGAATTGAATCTCTATGTTCACTTAGCAATTAATTGTTGAAGTTGATCTAGCTCCTCTCACCTCAAATGGAATGTGAAAGTATTGAGTGTTGCCACTATTGCCAATTGTCAGGCCTTGAAGAACAATTAAGGGATCTCACAAAGAGTATAAGTGAGAAGAGATAAAATTAAACAGCAATTAAGTACACAAGGTTGAAAAACTCATAGAATAATCACTAGGATTATTTTGGGGGAGCTGAAGTTTCCAAGAGGGATGAATGTACTATTTTATTTCCAGAGAATTATTTACAGACTAATCTGGAAAATAAAAGAAGGAGTGTTATAGCTTTTAATAGATATCAAGGGATAAGTGAAGAATATTTTTTCTTTTTTTATTTAAATAATTTATTCAGATTACATCTTGACTCTTATCCCCTCACTTGTATCTTCCTATTCCCCTCCTCCCTGTTTCACCCTATTCCCCTCCCCTAGGCCTGTGACAGAAGGGGGCATCTTCCCCAACCATGTGATCACAACCATTCAGCTCTCATCTGGACAGCCTACTTCCCCTTCCTCTGAGTGCTACCAAGCCTCCCCACCAAGAAGAAATGCTCAAATAGGGAATATTTTAATGAGAAGGTTCATGCTTTACAGTGTAACTGGTTGGAAGTTAAAAACCAATAGTAGAGGAATTACTGAGTAAGAGTTAAAGTCTCAATCAGGCTTCAGGCTAGAGAAAATATTATTTACAGTTAAGAAAAGCATTAAAGTCCTTCAATCTGATGATAATATTAGCTGTGATACTTCTGCATGGAATGTTGGCAGTCCACAATTAGGATTAACAGAGTGAAGCATTTGATCACAAGTTTCATTGATGCTCAGTGCCTGACAAGAGTCAGAGACCATGTCTTGAATATGAGGTAACAATAAAGGAAGGGGCTTTCCTATGAAAGGGAAAACTTATGGTCCTATCTGAACCTTTAAGATTTACCAGAGGGTTCATGCCATAAATCAATGCTGGGTCAGCGTCCAGACTGAGCTGAGCGCTTCCTCATTCCAGGGACAATATTTGAGGATCTGGTCCATGGTTCCTTCAATTTTTGTAGGCAGTAATCTCTCCAATGTACTACACTGCCACATTGGGGCAATAACGCTTAGTAGAGGGTCTATCTGTTATTCATGCAAATTGTATTCCAGTGACTTGTCTGCCTACAGACAGTATTTATTTGCTAGTTAGCTTTAGAGACCTTTTATTTCCTTTTTCTCCTCTAGGTCTTGGTTACAGAAAAGAGAATGTATTATACTTAATAGATCATAAGTGGCATCTTCATTCTCAATAACAATTTTTAAATGTCTTTCTGATATTAGGGGTAGATTGAGAAAAGAATTTGACTAGGATAATGATTTTGCCTTGAAAAGAGGAGCAAGCAATAAGCTAAAATGTACTTTTGCATGCATGGGATCCTTAAAGCATTCAAAAAAGGCAATTTAGTCATCTTTTCTAACATTCGATTTATTTTCCCTGGCCTTATTTGTATAAGGCTATCATTTCTGGTTTTCTTTTTGCTGGTTTGCTTTTGTTTTAATTTAAGGTTTAGGGATTAAGTTCATCACAATTAGGTAGGATACATATGAGAGTTAAGTCAGTAGCAATCAAAGAGGAGTTTTCTCAGGAGATGGGAAATCAGTAGTAGTGTGCCCCATCTAAATCCATAATTAAAGTGATCAGCAAGGATAAAGTTGCCTGAGAAGCAGGAGTAGCAGGCTTTGTTTGATCCCAGAGTTACTTGGGTTCACAATAACCAAAGTCCACAAACTTATTGGAAATTGGGATGATATGTTTCGTCCAATCCTGGCTTTACTTTAATCTTCAGAAACAAAGTTCCCTGGATGGTAGGGGCCAGGACTTATGTGTTTCCTGAGAATTGGTATAGTATTGTTCTTTTATCTCCAGAGTTACCTTGTTCAGTGGAAACCAAGTATTTCTTCATTTAAGAATCTGAAAAGACTGCTAGGACATCTACACACATGCACCCAAAAATCATTTATTGCCACAGTGTGTCAGAGACTCATGACTGTACTAGAATCTCTACATTTGTTGTAAGATCCACTTGACACATTATGCAAAATAATGTTTCAAAAGAAGAACTTGGGACTGGAGAGATGACTCAATGATGAATAGTAAGTACTTGCTGCTCTTCTAGAGAACCCAAGTACAATTCCTAGCACCTATGTTGGGCTGCTTAAAACTGCCTGTAACTCCGGCTCCAGGGAATAAAAACTTCTTTTCTGGCCTTTATTGGCAGCTACACACATACACGTGCACACACACACACACACACACACACACACACACACACACACACACACACACTCTAAAATTTAAAATCATAACAACAGCAACAACAATAAAAGAGCCCACCACTTTAGATTTGATAGTTTCTCTTTAATCTAATATAGAAAACTACAGACCTTATGACATAGCAATAAGGACACAAGAGCATAGCAATTTTTCATTTAGGAAATAATATTTGAATTAGTTTAGCATGGATGTCTCAGGAGAAAAGACACAGAGAACAAGTCAGGAACTAAGACATAGAGTCAGTCTGGTACATAGAAAAGTGAGATAAATCCCACCTCTAGATGCAGAAACTCATATACTGAGCACAAAGTAGCAAGAACTCAATGATTTCAAGCAAAGGGCATGGGGTCTTGCCTTAATGTAATAAAGATAATAGAGAAAGAGCAGCAGAAGATATAACTAAGATCTTGCTTTGGAATCTTGTTGGCTTCCTGTTCCTTGGTTTTATAAGCTCGTAGTTAATAGGAAGATGTCCATCCCTAATGTCTTTAAATCTACATCTGATTAACTACCTAGTATAACCATAAGAGAAGGCAGTGAGGCTGAAAGAGTATATGAAATATCCCTAAATTTGGTGAGGTCCACAAACTTATACATTATGTAATAGAATTCCATAAGTAAACAAAAAAAGATCTGCATGAAAGACAGAGAATAAACCCTTGAAGGAAACCAGAGATAAATGACACATTGCCAGTTGGAGAAAAGGAATTGAAATAACAGATGATAATTTAAATAAACCCTCAGTATAGAGTCCTAGGCACAGGTACTAATTGGGGATGACAAAGTGCAACACATGACACCTCAGTAGTGGGCCCTGGGTGCCATTTGAGGCAAGACAATAAGGCAGGGAGTAAGATCTACAATGTTTTATCCTAAAAAAAAAAATAACAACATTATCATATTAGAAAAAGCTACTGGCAATGAATAACCCTGAAAACCCTTGGTAGTGGCTTGACATAGACGGAGAGGCAGTGCAAAATATCTGAAAGTGTCCTATGGCTTATTATACTAGCAAAATGGACACCTTTGGGTAAAAGATTTAAGATGCTAATGAGACATGCTATGTAGGAAGTTTTATGTAGAACCATGTGTGACCTAACATGGTAAAGAAAACTGATAGTGCAATGATCACAAAAGCCCACTTTTTAAAATCCCTCATATTTTGTACACCAAAGTTACTGAACTTCTAAGGTTTTTCTCTGCTCTGTCCCAGTTTCCCCCTTGGTATTAATTCATTTCTTACTAAAATCTCCCACTTTCCTCCCTACTACCTACATATATTCCTTTTTCTGGGACACAAGCACCTAAAATCTCCCCAGAGATGCCAAGTTTATATATCTACGGATATGATATCATGAAAGCATATGCCCAGGACAGCCCATCCCACTGTTCAGTGGGTGTGCATACAGAGAATTCCATTTCCCTGAAAATTTTCCTTGTATTAAGAACTACTAGTCAACCTTTTTTTCTGAGACTACGTTTTTATGTGGGTAGCCATGGCTGTCCTGGAGTTGCTTTTTAAACTGGGCTGGCCTCGAACTCAGAGAGATCGTCCTGCCTCTGTTGCCCAAATGCCGGGATTAAAGGTGTGTGCCATCAAATTCACCAAGACAGAAAAGATGCTTTCTTCAAGGCTGCCAAATACAAATAGCCAAAACACTATGAATATAAATGTATATAATTCCTGATTATTTTGTGGTTCTTCTTGCTGTATGTAGTTTATTATATGTGTGTAATAATATAAATGTATATATAAAAATAATTAATTAATAGTAAAAAAAAAGGAACTATTTGTCTGTGAAAGAACTATTAAGGGTGAAAAGCTTTAAGCTTGGTGAGAGAAGGAGAGAAGGAAGGAGGGGGAATTCATTCAGTTCTCTAGGAGCTAAGACCCATGATTGTTACTGGGAAATCCAAGTTCTGTTTTGTGGGTTGTTAATCTTCTGATAAAATAATTTTAAAATTAAATCAGAATGGTGCTTAAGGTCTATTTGATGACATAAAAAACAATAGGGCAATCAATCTGTAAATCTTGGAGGCTACTGGGAGAAGAGAGATGAATCAGACAAATTGGAAAAGGCATGCCTTTTGAATTAGGGTTCAAAAAAGCAAGTAGGCTCAATGAAAGCAGTCTGCACAAAGCTGCATGTGTATAGGTATATTTCAGGGAGTGAAGTGTCTTCAGAAAGATTGAGAATGATCAAACTCTCAGGATTTGAACTGTATCCAAAGAAGAGATTAAAGAAGGAAAAAGAAGACACTCAAAAAAGCAGGCAGTCTTACCAATGAAAAGCTAGCTACAAACAATTGCATCAATGGAAGCATATTCTGGTGTATATAGCTTCATTACTTTATTAAAGGGATAATTATTCCTCAGATAATATAACATGTCCACAGGTGTATCACTTTTCCTGAGGTGGTCTTATGCACAGGGCCTGCACAGGCTCGAGCAAGACTTGATCCCAGTACTGAGGGAGGAAAGTTAACATGGCCTCCTACCCCTAACCATGAAGCTATCCTTAATTGACCTCCACTGGGAACAGAGTCTCACTGGGTATATTTATCACATTTAAGAGTAGGACTCATGCCCAGGAGTACATGCCCTACACAAAATGAATGCAGTGGTATTTTGGTAGAATTTTTTGCAGCATTTTGCATTGTTTGGGCCTTTTATTCCTCGTTGGTATTTTGTTTATATATTTTAGTTCTCATTTCCCTGGTTTGGTTTGAGGAAGAGGGGTTACTTGTGTGTGGTTCTTGTTTGTTAGTTTTTATTTTTGTTTGTTTGCTTACTTTCTCAAAAGAGAGAAAGGGCATGGAGTTGGGTGGGAGGCAGAAAGATGTAGGAGGAGTTGGAAGAAGGGAAAAGCATTATCAGAATATATTGTATGAAATTTTTTTTCGTGAAATAAGTTGTTTCTGGAAGGTGATCATAATTAAATGAAACCTTCACGGTATGATTCACATGATTTAGTATTTGGTGCTTTTATAGAAGAAGGCGGAAAAGCTCAATGCTCTCATGCTTCTCCCTTCTTTGACCATGGATTTCTTTCAGACCTTCTCAGCAAGAGGGAGTCACCAGATGTGGGCCTTTCCATAGTGGATCACAGTGAACCAAAGTAAATCTTAATTTAAAAGTATCTTACCACTCTCTGATACTGTTATTAGCAACAAAAGATGGACTAAGAAACCAGTAGATAGAAATAGGAGGTAATTTTAGTTATGTATTCACTCTTAGAATACATTGGGAAAAAGTAAGCACTGTTTAATCTATATACCATTGCACAACTAGAACCAGTACAGTGTCTGGCTAAGAGTTGATCTAGATTTTTAAAAATACATTCATTACAGTATGTGGATGAATAATGTAATTATGAACTGATTACTATACTTCTAGACATGTTAAATAACTGTACATAAAATTCAGCTATGTATAAGTTGTGGGCATAACCATAATGGATCTTTAAATTTTAATATGCATTAGCATTTTTTCATAATTTTGAAATTAGCATAGTGATAGAGATAAACATGAAACAATTTAGTAAAATATCATCCTCTAGAGGTAGTTATTAAAAACCCAAACATATATAGATATTTAAAAAATAGTTCTCAGTTCTAAGATGGATGCCACCACAATCAATGTTCTTAATTTGTAGATTTCACTGACATATAGACCATTTTAAAATTTTATAGAGGTGTTCATTTTTAAATTCAGTAACATGTCCTACAGATTATAATTTGGATGTCTTGTCATTTAGTTCATGACTATTTTATACATTTGCCCTTTCATTTTTTAAATGATTAGCCTTTGATTACCATAATTCAAATATCAAGAGATTTTTTTTTTTTACTAATTTTCCAAAGCAAGTAGCAGAGATCTTGGCTGTAACTGTGGTTGTGATTGTCTCACTGAAGGTCAGAATATGAGTAGAGAATAGTCAGTGTGTGAGAAAATGGTGAGTTATGTGTATTCTCAGCAGTGGAAGGTCTCTGTTACAGAGTACATTTTAACAATACTCTCAGTGATAAAGTTTATTATAGACTTGCTTAATCAAACCATGAGGTTGACACATGGACAGTGCCATATAAAGTTAGATAAGTACTAAATATATTTAGCTTGCTCTTTATTGTTACCCTCAGCTACTTCTCCAGTTCCACATCTGCCTGCATGTCTCCATGCTTCTTGCCATGATGATAATGGACTAAACCTCTGGATGGTAAGCCAGCCCCAACTAAACCCTTTTCTTTCTAAGAGTCACTGTGTTTTCAGTGTCTCTTCAAAGCAAAATAAACTTACATCACTATATTAGCCTTTTCCATTTAATAATTTCTTATTTTCTATTTGTAGATGAAGCTGAAGTAAGCTATCAATTGTATTCTGCTTTTTCATAATATTGCTTTAAATTATTTGTACAAATGTAAAATAATTTAAAAATAAATTGGCTATTTCCCGATACTTTAGGGTAAGTAGTACAGAATTTTTCCTGGTCATATGCCATAGTATTTAAAGCATGTAGCAATGATTTAATACACAATTTTCATAAAGGAATACTTTAAAATATTTAAAATAGAAAGTTAAAGTTCAAGCACAAAGATAAACTGCTTTCAACAATTCCAAAATATCTGAGATTCCCAGAATATGAATGAATTCAAATGAACACAGAGAGACACATGCAGTTTACATAAAGTTGTGATGTTACCATGGCATGAATAATTGCATGAATATACACTCACAAATTTTTAAGTGTTCATAAATAATTACTTATCCACTTTTAAGATTAACCAAGTAAATGTGATTTCTTAGAGAAAAAGTCAATTATAAAGCCTTCTCTCTTCTTTTATTTGTCTCTTCCCTCCATAATGCTCTGCCATATATATATATACATAGTTGAGCACAGCATATCACATACACATGCAAAACAAATACAGCATATCACATACACATGCAAAACACATACACATGCAAAACAAACACTAAAATTATTGTATTAGGAAATTTGATTACATTCTCTCAGACACATGCTATAAGTGGAAAAAAACTAAATTAAAATATGAATGCAGATTGTAGAGATTGCTACAACAGTTTGAGAAAATAAGACACATGAAAATACTAAGATTCGTATTCTGTTGGAATATAATTTTATGATTGAGTATTGTAAAAAACAAAGTTGGTGTTATTTTCTGGACAAACCTCTTGAGGAACAAATGGAATTCTTAGTATTTCTGTTTCTTATTTAGCTTTTTCCTTCAGTTCCTGAAAGTCTAAACTTGAACTTCCTGGTGTGCACTAGGGTCCTGGACTTGGCATTCACTTGTTTTTTTAAGTTGTTCTAGGAGGCAGTCGTTAGGTCCATCACTGTTCTGAAATGTTTCAGTAGATAGGTCTTCAACATGAGGCATTTCCTGGCAAGCCTCACATGAATATTTCTCAGCTCCAAATATTTCTGTATATGCTTCAAGTGAATGTTCTTCAGTCTCAGGAGTTTCTTGCCTTATCCCATTAGAAGCCGTAGCTGCAGTGATTTCTCTGTAAATTTCATGTGAATGGTGTTCAGCTTCGACTGCTTCTTGTGCTTGGGGAAAATCATCTATAGAAACAGCTATTTCTTGCAGATGGAATAAGTAGTCTTCAGTCATGGCTGTTTCTGGATCTGATCCAAGTGATTTTTGCCATGTGTTGATGGGACATTCTTCAGTTTCAGCTGATTTAGGAGATGCTAAGCATTCATGCCTGTCAGTCGTATCTTCGGATATTGTACAGGGTTGAGTTTCGGGAAACATTGTCTCTTCGAGTGTTTTAATAGAGAAAACTTCCGGCTCAGCCATATCATTGAATATTTTTGAAAAATTCTCGTCAAGCACGACTGTTTCTTTGTACAATTTAGGATAGACGTCATCAGGTCCAGTTAAAAATTGTCTTGTTTTGGAAACATCGCTCCATACTTCTATATCATGGTGCCTGGCAGGCTCTTCCGTACATATAAAGCTATCTTGGAGTATTTCAAAACAATATTCTGAGGGCACATCTTCTGGAGATGAAGCTAAATGTGGAAGGGCTTCTGTTCCAGAGTGCTGAGTTTCTATTTGGGCAGGTGCCATGTGGGTCTCCTCAGCCTTTGGTTCTGTCTGATGCTGTCTCTTCTTACCTCTTTGGCTTAGTTTCCTTGATCTCTGACTCTTGTGTTTCTTTGGATCTTCAAAGTACCATTGTAACATTTGCTTCTTTTGTACTTCAAGTTTTCTTTTCTTGAGCTGTTCTCTATTTCGTAAGTGCCAATGTCCAATGACTTCTGGCGCATGTGTATTTTCTGTATGGATGTCAGGTGTCTGGTAGAGATTCACATAAGATTCATCCTTCTCCATGTCCATTTTCCCTCTGTACCGTCCAATACTTTCGCTAACTTCTACAAGCAACCTGAGAGCTTTGAGATAGTGTCTTTCCTTGTGTCTGCCTCCTCAGTCAGGGAGTGTTTCTATCACAAAGCCTTTTATGATGGCTTTAGGAATGCTGATGAGATGATGACACGTTAGCCATTCTATGAGCTCATAATGGTAATTCAGACTACATGCACTATCTTACTTCCTGATAACTGTTTAATCGATCATTTAATATAAAGCAAGAAGCAAAATTAATTTTTTAAAAATTATAGTGGTAAATACCGTCTGTCTCCCTATCTAAGACTCTCTGTCTCTAGCACAATAGTTTATTAGGGTTGAAGGCTATTGCAGTATAGTCTTGTGTCTTGTAACTCTCCCAATTTCATCCCTGACTTGTCCTGCATGTTGATTGCCAACATTTCATCCTGGAAAAAAATGTATAAAAGTAAGATGTAATCGAACAATGGCCTCAGTCATCTGGAGTCTCAATCCAGCACCCTCACCACAAGTCACTGTGAGCATAAACTTCCTGGTGAGCTCTCACGGGCATTCTAGTCACAAAATGTGCTTTCAGAAGGCCATGAACTGTCACCTAAATTCTTGATATGGTTGGGAAGATGTGAAATAGAAATAAAGTATCAATGTGGGATAAAAAAATTTTTTTAGAGGTGTTAAAGGAGATGATAATGTCAGTTTAAGTAGTAGTATCAGAAGTATTCTTGAGAGGCAAATTTGGAGGGTTTAAAGTTTAACTTATTTTATTATCTCTCAATTTGTTAACACCCGTTTTTATAATCTCCCATGGTGGTTTGAGAACCAATATTTGAATAAGTTGCGTTTGGGTTTTGTTTTAAAATTAAGATTAAATTAAAATTAAGACAAGCAAGATAGGTTTCTATGACTTTTAAACAAATCTGACAACCATTGTTCCTTTCTTTTTGGGTTGTATATTTCTTTAATTGTTATTGGTAATATAAATGTTAAACAATTTTATGATAAAATTTAGTTTTAAAAAATTTACAAAGCCAGGGTGTGGTGGCGCACACCTTTAATGTCAGCACTTGTGAGGCAGAGGCAGGAGGATCTCTGTGAGTTAAAGGCCAGCCTGGTCTACAGAGTGAGTTCCAGGACTGCTAGAGCTGTTACACAAAGAAATATATATATATATATATATATATATATATATATATATATATATATATATATATATTATATATAATATTCTGTTTAGCCGTGGTTATTGGTCCTATCAAAGCATTACTGAAATAACAAATGTGTTTGTGGATCTTAGGAAATAAAACACAGTGACTCCAAATTATTATCTTTTCATCCTTATATGGAAGAATAACTATTGCTTTAAGAGTATAAAGGCATTTGCATATTGGACTTGTAGAAACATGAAAAATTTAACAGAATATTGAGATATTCAGAACCTACATCTTCGTGTTGTTATTTTATACCTAGTTGCAACACACCGTACTTAAATACTTTAAATAATGAATACATAAACAAATGGGTACTTAAGGGAACCGTGAGATTACTCAATGGTTAGGAATGCATACTGCTGTTGCTGAGGCTCTGAGTTTGTTTCCCAGACTTATGTCAGGTGACTCACAATCACTTGTGACTTCATCTCTGTGAAATCCAATGCCCCCTTCTCTGTCATTGTCTCTTTTGGTACATGTATGTATGGGCCCATACCTACACACAAACACAAACTTATAAAAATAATTAAAAAGAAAACTAAGTCTTTTAAAAAGATATTTTCTCCAAATATAAAAATGTAACTTTTAAAGGCAGTATGATCTAACTACCTAATAGCCTTTTTGGAGTTTAGAATCTGATCTTATAGTTTATCTGACTTATCTTATATGATAAATATGTTATATACTCTAAGGAATAATTTATAAAAGTTTTGTGGACGTTTTTGCTCATTCATAGATGATGCCTGGCTTTGTTGCTCAGCAACTATCTGCCAAATTCCATTTTTAAGCTCTAATATAACTCACTTCCTGGTGAGTACTTCAAACAAATGGGAGTTTCCATCCACTTAATTCAATGCCCTTTATGCAGGAATTGCTGTGGGGACAATAAGGTTTAGGATTCAAAATATCCCAGGACCCTTGTTAACTCTAGGTTTTCTACACATGCTGGTTGTAAGCGGTGAGAATTTCAGAGAAATGCACATAGTCACAACCAAAAAGACACTGAAAAGGACTGAGACAGCCTGAAAAGAAATGTAATATCACATGACAATCCTGAAAAAGAAAACCAGCTTCCAGAATAGCTTTATATCATTATTTTTCTGAGCACAAAGAGAAAGACATACAAACATCTGTAGGTGGAAAAAAATTAAAAATCAGGGCAACCTAATGGCTATAGCAGTTAGTAATGGATGGAATGTCAAGAAGGTATGGTCATTATACCCTAATATTTACAGTATACCAAAACCATGTAAAATGAACTCACTGAATTGGAGCTCAAAGTAACTGAGTACAACAAGAAAACACGATGGTATCAATTGTTTTTCTATTGTGTACCTTACTCATTTTTAAGCTGTCTGGTTATAAATTTCCTTTGCATTTGAAAATTCAATTTTTCACCGTCTCAGGCAGTCTAAAGCCAAAATTAAAAAAAAATCTTAACAGCTAGTTCATTATCATAGTCAAGTTGACATACTTGGGAAGAGGGGATCTCAGCTGAGTAAGTGCCTCCTACAGATTGTTCTCTGGACACATCTGTGGGGGCTGTGGGGCACTTTTCTCAATTACTAATGGATGTTGTAAGGTACAAGCCCCTGGAAGCAATATTTCCTCAAGCAGGTAGACCCTGGCTGTATAAAAATGTTAGCTGAGTCATGCAGACTAAGCATGCCATTGAACACCATTTTTCTGTGGTCCCTGCCTTTGCTCCTGCTTCAATTTATGCCCTGGATTCCCAATGATGGACTGTATGTAGCTTCTGAGCCCAATAGGCCTTTTCCTTTCCCAGATAGTTACTGTGACTGTTTTTTATCACAGCAACAGCAAGAAAACTATGACAAGTCACCAATCATAGAAAGTATATCCAAGGTATTGGTCAGGGATGGCAGTCACATATTGGTGTCTTCACTGTTATCATCAAATCACAATGAAAGAATTAAATAGAAGGTCTGAAATACAATCAAAACCAAAGCATAGAATCCATGAAAGAGCTACTGTTAAGTCAAATCAGAAGAATGAAGATGATAAAGGACAAAGGAAAATTAGAAATCAAGAAAATGAAAAACTAACTTTAAGAGAATTCTAATAATTCTATGATCTCTTTAGATTTTTTTATATGGACAAGGAGGCCAAACTGCCAGTTTACAGTTTGAAAACTTAATAAAGAAAGCATATTTTGCCAAAATATAGCATGCAAAGTTCCCCTTTTCTCTACTTCTTAGCTATCCTATTTACTTCTTCATCTGCATTCATTGACTAATACAATAGAAAGGGGAAAATAACGAAGTTTTAATACTTTGCCTGAACAAATACATCATCATCTCAGATTGTCATTTCTATGATTTTCTAGACATCTGAGAAAATAAAATATTATTTTTATAACATATATTCTTTAAACAAGTAATTTTTATCAATTTTGCTTATAGACTAGAAATTTAAATATGGACTACAAGTTACAGCTTCATCAATGCATCTGCATTTTTTAAAGAGCAAAGACAGAAAACATAACAACGGCCATATTTGTTTTGCTTAAAACATGTTAAAATATAATAAGCTTTATTAAACGCTTTCATTGAATCCACATAGTTGAAGAAAACTGATTCAAGATATGTTGAAATCTTAAATATGAGAGTTATGATTTATGAACACACAAACCCACAGTTCATAATTGTGTTCGGTCTGGTAGCACATCATTTCAAGAAGCAGTTTTGGAAAACATAAATCCCTCAAGGATCTGATAAACATCATTTAACACAGCAAATATATTGATTCTTGGGTCTAATAAGTAGTAGAGTTAATCTGAAATCTCAAAAATCTAATGTGGCCAGAGCTAATAAGAACACTATCAGCATGCAGTCATTTATCACATCTTATTTTGTCTTTTGTGTCTTTCTTTTTCATGATCTATGAATGAGTGACAAAAATAGTATTAATGGACATATTTGTCTGGAAACATTAAGCGTTTGATCTCGTGCTTACTATAAAAAGCATACTGCATGACTGTAAGTATCAAAGATAGTATACATATGGAATGAAATAAGAAAGAGGAGATTTAGGTTGTCAGAGGAGAAACAAATTTACAAACTTTTGTACATCCAATTAGGAAAATATAGTCTTAATAAATAGCAACAAGATATTGGTTGCTATTTTGTAGTAATTCAGACAAATAAAATGACCAGACCTATAGGGCAGATATCATGCTTGCTCAGGTTAATTCTGATAAACTTTCTCATCTTATTAAATAATAATAAATAAAGCATTGTGCATATAAGAATGGCATTATCTTTTCCCTTTGTGCTTGGTTTCCTACTGTATCAACTGTACCTCCCTTAAGAGTGAGTGGATGGGTATGCCGCTGTAAACAGCTTTTCAAAAATATTTTCATATATTCTACAAGATTTCACAATTCATACAATGTATTTCGTTCATATTCATTTAGGTATACATATCTCCAAATCTCCCTAGTGTTCCCTACCCATTCTTCCTCCCAACTCTGTATCCTGTTTTTAATAAATTCATTTGATTTTGTTGTTGTTGCTTCAAGACAGGGTTTCTCTGTGTAGCCCTGGCTGATCCAGCCACAAGTGAAATCAGGCTCTGAAGAAGGATGGATGCAAGAGTGGTGAGGGAGAAATGAGTCAGGCGACCTTCAAGTAGGGCCATATAAGTATATCTCCCTAAAAGCAAGATGAGTATTATAGTCAGGACATCGTGGGGAAGCTTAGAAACAGTACTCCTGGGAGAGGGCTTATAAATTCTTCATCAGAAAATTTCCATCAATTCAAAACCCCAAGTTGTACAAATAATAAAAGCTCCCCAGGCATACGACACAGAGATCAAGGCCAAAAAGTATGGTTTGCACCACAGTGATTGCATAGCTTGGCTCACTTTTGCGGTTCTTTGTCAAACAGCTATGCTGGCTTTATGACACTCATTGTACCCATGAGATACAGCTGTGCCAGATCTGGAACTCATTGTGTAGATCAGGCTGGCCTCTCACAGAGATCCACTTGCCTCTGTCTGCGATTAAAGGCATGTGCCACCCCCACCTGACTGTGCCTGGCCTTTTTCATTTGTTTTGCTGTTTTGTTTTTCAAAACAGTTTCTCTGTAGTCTTGGCTATCCTTGAACTCACAGAGATCTGCCTATCTCTGCCTTCCAGAATTCTGGGAATACAAGTGTGCACTAGCATTTTTTGTTTCTTTGTTTGTTTGTTTGTTTGTTTGTTTTGTTTTTTGCCTCCATTTTTATACAAAAAGGAAGACTCTGCATACATATATAAAACACACATGATAGCTACCTTGATAGAAAGACAAATTTACTAAATTGGTCTGCCTAGACAGGGTTTTTGACAACTGTTTGTTTTTATTATATGATTCTCTTTGAAAAACTACAACCTTTAAGTATATAAAACTTTCTATGCTTTTTTAGGAAAAATTCTAAGCACAATTAAACATTTTCATACTTAGTGGGGTGTGATCTCTACATTTTTTAAAAAATGGGCAAAGTAGAGAGTAAAATTAATGAAGAGCAATGAAAGTGGCCTATAAACTTCAGACTTCTAAATTAGCTATGAGAAAGGAAATGGGCAATGACAAGTTATTCCCTGTGATCTGCTTCCTTTAGGTGGCTGAAATCAGAGTTCCTCAGTGATTGTATCCAGTGCTGAAAACTATATAGCCTCTTACTGAGGTCAGAATTCACCACAGTAATCAGTCTGATAGTTCAAGCAAAATGGATCAGATTAGTCTATAAAATTACATTGAGAAGAGTTTAGGCCAGAAGGCCAAAGCATGAAAAAAGTCATGTGGTCTTGGTATATTTACAGATATTCCTAAATGTTACTACTGATATTATGAGAAAGAAATAATGTTCTCTAGAAGAAGATAAAAATCATAGAACATAGTACCTCTAATTGCATGGAAATGTCAAGATTTGTATTCTCAGGAAATTACTGGATGAGAAGGTGGTTCTCACCCCTGTGAGGATAGTGTTAGTTTGTGAACTAAGCTGGTCCTGCCCTAGCGACTAGAATCACCTAAGAGACAAAGCTGTGGGTATCAGTGGATGGGTGTTTCCAGATGTGGCTAAATGAGATAGGAAGAGTCATCACAAATATATCTAGTCACTTTCTGTGGTCTAGACCACACTGAATAAATAGGGGAAAACAACTGGACCTTAAGCATTCATTGGTTTCTGATGGCTGTCTTTGGATACATTGTAATCAGCTGCCTCATGCTCTGATCTTTATGCCTTCCTGATTACCTTGGACTATGTCCTAAACCTGGGAGCCAAATGAAATCATCCTTCCTTTAGATCTGTGTTAAGTATAAAATTTATTATCTTTTTGTCACGTATTTTGGGCAGCAAAAAGAAAAGTAACTAGAACAGATATCTAAAAAAATTATAATACACCGTTTCTTTTTGGTAACATAGCATTTTATTGTCTGAAACAAGAAAAAAGGAAAAAACTTCTAAAAATGAGAAATTTAAAGTGTAATAGCTATAGATAGCAAGTTGAATAAAATAAACATAATTTTCACTCACAATACAAATATACAATTCTACTAAATTATGAAAAGTATTCACATAAATTTAAAAATTTCCACTGATACTAAGTTTTTTCCACTGACACCAATAGTTACTCTAGTTGTTTATAAGGCTTTTTTTGTTTGTACAAACATTTAAAAGCTATTCATATGTACTATTGCAATATTGTCACATCAGCTTTCTGTTTTTATTTATACATAGCTCTACTCACAGAAGAAATCATGTCTTCAAAATTGCAAATAGCCTAGATTCATGAAGACATATATGTATATATAACCAATGTCTGATATATTATAACAATTCCAATTTCAAAATTCCTTTAGATAAAATATTTGTAACTATTTGAAGCAACTCCATATAATTTTATTTTAAACAGTTTTATACTTGCTGTATTTTCTTCATTTAATGGTAATGATATCAAATAGTTTATCAAAGAAATATGCACTGGATGTGATAGCACACATCTTTGATCCCAGCACTTAGGAGGTAGAAGCAGGAAGATATCTGAATTCAAGGCTAGCAGGTTCTACAAAATGATTTCTAGGCTAGCCAATGCAACACTCTGAGACCGTTGTCTCAGAAAAACAAAGTGAACAAAAAAGACAGAAAATAAAACACATACTAACTTTACTTTTTATTATTTTATGTATATGGGTGGGTTTTGCTTGTATATATATGCTTGCATGTATACCACATGCATACCTGGCACCTATAGAGGGTTGAAGGATGTGTCCTATCTCTTGGAATTAGAGTTATATATGTTTTTTAGTTGCTATGTGGGTTCTGGACACTGAACAAAGGTCCTCTGAAAGACTAGCCTATTTTCTTAACCACTGAGCCATCTCACCCCGGCCCCCATCTATTATATTGTTTACATGCTTTCTTTGATTTGTCATCTTTTTCTGTGGCCAATAATAACATAGCCTTTTAAGAATATTTATTCTATTTTCAATGATATGTGTATATGTGTGTGTATGTATATGTGTGCATTATATATGGGTATATACATGTGATTTCAGGTTTCACGTGCTTAATGAATCCCAATAAAAATAGAGCATTGGATTCTGTGGAAATGGACTTACAGGCAATTATGAGCCATGATATGTGGGTGCTGAAACCAAACATATGTCCTCTACAAAAACATTAAATGCTCTTAACCGCTGAATAATCTCTCCAACTCCCATAACATGATCTTGATTATATTATATTCTATTTACTAATTAACTAAAATAATTGACATAACAAATAACATCACAGTATTGCACATTAATTAATTAATTTAATCATTGTACAGCCTAATTGTAGCCCTCTTCCTCCTTTCCTCCCACTCATACCCTAACATCTTATCCTCTAAATCTCAGTCTCCATTATTTTGAAATATTATTACTTTTTAAATTTGACTTCTAATTATTCTCTTACTCATTATTAATATTATCTAATATAAACTTATCATGTCAAATACTGCTCCAAGAGTTTCAAAAACGCTTTTAATCATATTTAATAAAAATAGAACCATGAAATGGACTGCCCATTATCTTGAGCTATTCAATGCTCATTTCTCATAAAATTTCTGTTATATATACAACAGAGGCTTAACTTTTGAATTTTTTCATATGTATAGGATAATTAGTAATATAAATTTCTTAAATTCTACAGGGCTTTTCTTTCTTTTTTTCCTTACTTTTCTTTTTTTGGCTTTTTGGGACAAGGTTTCTCCATGTAACAAGAGAACTGGCTGTCCTGGACTCACTTTGTACATGATACTTTAAAAGAAAAATAATTTAAAAGGTCTTTAATATGATATAAAGATTAGAGTGACTGAAATACACATTGCCTACTTATATAACTGATTGGAAATTAATTTTCAAAAACTTTTTGACCATATTTCCTGAGAATTATGTACATCTGTTTACCTATGGTCTACCTAAGATTTAATATCCAAAATAAATTAACTGTTTACCTGTGAATATGTCTAGAATAATTATATCTTCCTTATGTGTACTATATCTCTAGTGAATGTGAGTTATACATGACTTGATACAATGAAGAAACATAAGTTATGAACAGACACATATTTGCAAAAGGGTGTTTGGACATTACAAGATATAATGTTGATCAAAAGAAGTTAAACAGAATTATAGTATTCCATTTAACAAGTTCTAAAGAAGAACTTGATATTGCATAGTATCCTTGTAATCTCAGTACTCTGGAGATAGGCAAAAGAGAATAACGTGGTTGATTCTAGACTAGGAGACTAAATTTCAAAAACAAACAAACAAACAAACAAACAAAAACAAAAAAAACCCAACAACAAAAAAATAAAAACAAAGTAGATCCAGAGCAATAGAAGTCACAACTGTAGCTACTTTTAGATGGTGTGGTTGGTTTCTTGAGATGTTGGATGTTCTACATTTGATCTATTTGTTACTAATTTTTTTGTAATTTTTTGTATATATACACATACATAGATATTAATATATAAAATTTAAAATATTTGCATTGTAAAAATCAGGTCCTGTTGCTCTTAAATTCTCTTGTGAGTTATTTTTGTCATTTTCTAAGTGTCTTACTATGTAGCCCCAGCTGGCCTTGATGTCACTATATAGACCAGGATACCCTCCAACTCAGGAGCATCAGTCTTCCTGTTTCCTAAATGCTGAGATTAAAGGTGTGAACCACCGGTCCTGGCTTTCAAAGACTGCTTACTGCACTTTCTATCAAATCTCAAGACCTTATGTATATTGCTTAATATATTCTCATTCTTAACTTATTCCCTAAGCTCTACCACGTTGGCCTCTTCTTTCTTCCTTGAACAGAGAATAAAGCAAGAACATTATTAATCCTTTTCACTTGCAGTTCTGGACACTATATTTTCTAAACTTAAATCCTTTAACCAGTCATTTTGTTCCTTGGAGTTCAGGTCTATGCCTTTTCTGAAACCCACTAAGAGTTCTGTAATGTCCACTAGAAGTAAAAACCTCAATTTTTCATGTCTAAAATTAATGTATGAATTTATTTCATAACTTAATAGGTTCTGCCTCCAGTTAGATTACAATATCCATGATTGAAGAAACTTGGAATGTCTACTGCTGTATTTACCCGTATTTTGTAGACTCATTCTTTACTGATAGGTAGATGTTAAACAAGTAATTGGAATATGAAAAAATTTATGTGTAAATGAGTAATGAATAACTTAGTAAAAATACTACATGAAAATTTACTAAATATAAAGTGACTATGGGTCTGCTTTAAGATCAGAAAGTAATATCAAATTATGGGGGTTGTTTTTGCACTCTAACTTAAATTGAAAGTGCTGTGAAAAATGTTGTGAATGACAGTTTTAATGAATTGTATAAAATATTCATTCCAAAATATATCATATTAAATTGCTGTTTTTGTATTTATGTTCAAATTTCTGTTATCCTTCTGTGTTACTGATAAAACTTCAAAGGTACAGAAGTCTGTATAATTATTGTATACCACATTAAAACTCAGATATTAAAACCCAGATAATACAAATATTTATTGTCTCAATATTCTAAATGTAAAATATAACCTATTTATTTTTAAAACATATAAACATATTTTTGTACAGAATGCAACATATCATCTAATTTGTTTTGTTGAATATCTAAAACTTTCCAGATGCAGGTGGTCCCTTAACTGCTTTTTGATGATGATGATAATTACTAAAATTTCTTATATAATAACATTCTCCCTGAAAAGTCTCAGCACATATGTTGTTTTTAATTCTTGCTATATTTTGCCACTTGTAATGTTCTATTTTCTCAGCTCAAACTATTCTATAGTTTATAATCCATAATAAATATTGAACATTTTAGCTTACCAATGAGGTGATCTAACAATTAAGCCCCCTCAGTATCTAGTATTTTAATTACAAAGTAGAAGCTAACTGGAACTCATGTGCATAAATGATCAAATTTCATGAAAAGTTAATGAATAGAAGTGATCTATTAAAATTAAAATGAGATGTCTTTTGCATAACACTTTTTAAATATATGATACCATACTGATAATTATGTCTGAATTCCAATCAATCAATGCACCTATAGCACATTCATAGGAAGACACATTTATTGGAGAATTCATATGAATTAAAACTATAATTTTCCTAGTGGCCAATTTTGGATAATTATTTCTGAGATTAATATTCTGTAGTACATAAAAGCTCTGTATTTGCTGACTAAATGTTGAAGTGATTTTCTACAAATACTTAAGACCACAGAAAACAACGGAGCATTAAACTTTTGTTTGCATATAATTTTACTTAAACCTTTCCACAACTTGACATTTGTTTGCACATAATTTTACTTAATTCTTTCCACAACCTTGACTGAGAGAGAATATACTATTATTATATAACTCTGAATCTTTGTTGTTCAAATCCCTCTTTGCAATGTATTCTATCCATAGTGTAGTGGTTTGAATTGAAATGACTCCCATATGACTCATATGTTTGAATACTTGGTCCATAGTGGATGGCACTATTAGGAGTAGGTGTGGCCTTTTCGAAGTAGGCGCAGCTTTGTTTGAAGAAGTAGCCATTAGAGAATGTGCTTTGAGATCTCAAAGCTGTTCATTTTTGCTACCTGCTGATCCAGATATAAAATTCTTAGCTCCTTCTCAAGCACTGTGTTTGCCTGCAATGCTCCCATACTTCCCACTATGATGAATATAGACTAAACCTATGAACCTGTAAACCAACCACAATTAAATGTTTTTATAAGAGTTGCCATGGTCATGATGAAGCAGATTAACAGCAATAGAATCCCTAAAACAGATGTTGGTACCTGGGACTGGATTATTGCTGTGATAGGCTGCACCATGTTTTTGTTTGTAAGAATATGGGCTATGGGGTTTTAGATTAGAAAAGCAGTTTCATGCTTTAAGTAGAGCTAAATGAGCTATACTAGTAGGAGCATGGAAGACAGTGGTGCTCAGGGAGATTTGAAATGTGAGGGTTTAACTCAAGAAGTTTCAGAGGAGAAGAATGTTAGTATGTGACTTAAAGACTGTTCTTGTGATATTTTGGCAAAGAATATGGATGCTTTTTGCCTGCTTCAAAAGAAAAAACTGCCTGAGGCTAAATTGAGTTTAGGATTAATGACATTGGCAGAGGAAATTTCAAACTACCCTAGTATTGACTCTGTAATGCCATTATTAGTTTTCTTCTTCTTCTTCTTCTTCTTCTTCTTCTTCTTCTTCTTCTTCTTCTTCTTCTTCTTCCTTTTTGTCTTCTTTTGATTTTTCAAGACATACTTTCTCTGTGTAGCCTTGGCTGTCTTAGACTCACTTTGTAGATGAAGCTGTCCTCAAACTCGCATAGGTCTGTCTTCCTCTGCCTCCCAAAATGCTTGGATTACAGGCATGTACCACCAAGCCTGGACTAGTGTTCACTCTTATACAGATCTATTATGAAAAGGAGCAAGCTGAGCAAAGAAAAATAGAAAATGTACAATTTGAGGAGAAAGGGGGCACCAGAAAATGGAATTGAACTAAGTCCTGTGTTCAAAGAGATAAATAAATTAAAGAAAATATTCATGGTAAATGGAATGAAGGGAATGGTGACCTCAAGACAAGATGCCACCCATCTAAACTTCTAACATGAGAAAAGAAAGGTTAAAAAACCCCTAAAGGCAGGTATGATGGTGCACACCTTTAATCCCAGTACTCCAAGTTCCAGGCCACCCTGTTCTATGGAGCAAGTGCCAGGACAGCCAAGTTTAAGTAATGAAAGATATCAGAGAAAACAGAAAGCTGGTAAATACGCACTTGAACTAAGGGGCCATGTTTCAATCCCAGCAAGCAGCAGACCCAGCTTCATACATATAATTCTGGCTTTAAAGAAGACAGATATGGAATCTCCTTCCATGACTAAAAAAAGCTGTTAAAGCCAGGCATGTGGCAGGGGTTTTCCTTCATGAATGCCTAGAGAGGTCATTGTGTGACACTATAAAGGTAAAACACTGATTACCTTGGAGACCTCAAGAAGTTAGAGATGCCAGAGTTGTTAGACACCTGTCAAGGAGTGCTGCTAACAGGGAATGGTACCAGCCCAAGAGAAAAAGTAGGTTGCAGTCAACACAGATAAAAGCAGTTGAAAATTTGAAGAGTGCTTTGACATCAAACAGGAAGTTTGGAGTTTTCCCTGTGGGTTTTGGCTCTTGCTTTGGTCCAGTATTTCCTCACTGTGTTTCTTTTCCTCCCTTTTGAATGGGTAATGTGTATCTTGTGCCACTGTAAGTTGGAAGTATGTGATCTGCTTTTTCATTTTATTTTATAGAGGATTACAGTTAAGAGATAGCGTAAATCTCAGAAGATATTCTGAACTTTGGACTTTTAAACAAGTTTGAGACTGTTATAGACTATGGGGACTTTTGAAGTTGGACTGAATTCCTTTCTACATTATGTCATGGCTATAAGCCTATAGAGGCCAGGGAGTGGAATGTGTCTTCAATCACAATAATATGTGAAAATGGTTGGCAACTTGTTTTCAAAGAGAAAATATCTTTACAATATCTAACATATTTCCATTTATAATTCTACTAAATTGTATTTTGAATGTTCCTATTCCTTTGTGTTATCATACATATATTTGAATATTACAGAGTACAGAAAAGCTTTATTTTAGCTTTTATTAGACTCTTCAAATGGAGGTGAAGGTACTAAGGAAGATTAGGAGTCTCTGACAATGAATGTTTAGTTTCTTGGTTTTTCTTTTCTTTTCTTTATTAAGATTTTTGTACTTAAGAGGTCACATTCTTAGATTTTGGCATATTGAATGGCTCAATGGACATTTCACTAAATATAATTAGTCCATGCTTTCTAACAATTATGAATTAAAATTATGTTTTATTAAAGAGATTGTTATTAATTTTGTATATCTGCAAGAGGGAATCAGATCACATTATAGATGGTTGTGAGCCACCATATGGTTGCTGGGAATTGAATTCAGGACCTCTAGAAGAGCAGTCAGTGCTCTTTATTTATTATGTATTTATTTTGTATACAGTGTTCTGATTGCATATATGCCTGCACAACAAAAAAAGAGCACCACATTTTATTATAGATGGTTGTAAGCTACCATGTAGTTGCTGTGAATTGAACTCAGGGCCTTTGGAAGAGCAGTCAGTGCTCTTCTGAAACATCTCTCCAGTCCATGTGCTCATTTTTTACTCTTTATAGTAGCTATAGACAAAAGTGAAGAGCAGAAGCTCTCTGGTACAGAAAGAAAGTGCCCCTGGATGTAAAAAGCTGAAAGTAACTCTTTATAACAGTGAGGTGAAGGTATTACATGCAGACATAAGGGGCTAGGGCAGTTCCAGTTCTGAAGACTCACTTTCCTTTGATTGTCTGTTTCAAACAAGACTGATTACTTAGGGCTGACCCACCAAGGTCAATTTTAAGAATACTGTCTTGTGACTGAGGCATTCTATCATAGCTCACACACACATAACACACACACACACACACACACACTAAAATATAATAAATATAATATAATATATACATTGATGATATATAATGACAGAATTTCATTGGCAAATTTTTACCAAAGAAAGAGAAACTGAGTCTAGGATTTCTGAAACTAGGGAAATTAACTTAGTAGTAAGGACAGGACACCATAGTACAATTATATTTTTATTTTTATTTTTTTCATTTTTTTTCCTTTATTAATTTATTCTTGTTTCATCTCAGTGGTTATCCCATCCCTTGTATCCTCCCATTCTTCCCTCCCTCCCATTTTCCCCTTATTCCCCTCCCCTATGACTGTTCCTGAGGGGGACTTCCTCCCCCTTTATATGCTCATAGGGTATCAAGTCTCTTCTTGGTTACCTGCTGTCCTTCCTCTGAGTGCCACCAGGTCTCCCCCTCCAGGGGACATGGTCAAAGGTGAGGCACCAGAGTATGTGAGAAAGTAATATCCCACTCTCCACTCTACTGTGGAGAATGTCTCATTGATACCTAAACCTCACAAAGACTCAACAATTATATTTTTAAAGATTGGTAGGAGAAGTGTACATATTTATTAATGAAACCATCATTTAGGCTAGCTGTTTTCAGAAATGAAGCTGTTCCAGAATTCATAATCATCAGAACATGTAAACAACAGATAACAATATTTGAAAAAAGCTCCATCCCGTTTAGAGCTAAATTTAAATTTTGGGGATATAGGACCATACAGTTGGAATACATTTTAGTATACACATATATGTGATGAAGAATAAATATATTTAGAATTGATTGTAACTCATGTTACACAAAATTAACATTTTTTAATATTCTGAAAATCATTTTCTACAAAGACTGACTTAGGGAATTGCTACCATGGCAAAAAGTGTGTGGAGATCAACATTCTCATCTTATAGAAAAGTTGAACAAAGTAGAAAATCAAGGACTTTTCTTAAATCTTTCATAGAACTGAGATCCCAGAGTAAACTGGTATGAACAAACTAATGATGATTTTAGTAGCTACAACTATGGAGTAGCATAGGAGTGTAAAATTTCCTTGGTTCATTATTTTAATGCGTTTTATCTTTAGGAACTTCCCTATGTCTCATGTTAAGTGTCAAGAAAGACCCTGCTGTGGATTTTTTTTCCTTTCCTAGGGACAGAAAAGGTTTAATATTGAGAAATGTGTCCAGAGTGTTCTATGTAAATAAAGTCTAACTCAGCAGGGAAAAGTACTTTATTAGAGCCTTCTCCCAGCTGGAAGAAGTACATTCCCTGACTCTCACCTAGTTCCCTCTAGCCTTCCTATGTGGAGATAACTAAAACATTTTTGAATAGCCTAGGGACAAAGGCTGGTCAAGATTATAAAACACTTCCTCTCTTGCCATCTTGCCAGCAGGACTTCACTATAATAACAATGGATTGCAAGTGAAGGAGCTTGAAGATGCAGATTCTCTCTGAATAGCACTTGTGGTTTTCTGAAGAGGGGGGTAAAAAGTGACAGAAGAGGAGTTTGAAGCCTTTAACCTATGCAGGTATAATTAACATTAGGAACAGTCCAACTTTTAGCCTTGTTAGTATATGTGAGGCCTATGTAACCTCATTTCTGAAAAGGAAACTCCATTTTAAGGAAAAATGACCTGGGCATGAACTCCAGTTTCAAGAGAAAAGAAAACAAATCCCACAAAAATGTGCTTTGACCACTCACCTCTGATAATGTTTAATGACCCCTAGGAAAGGACTAATCAGTATATACCTGGTCAACAATTGCTGGCCACCCACCTCTGCTTAACAGTTAGTCATTACCTGTAGCAATGGATAAATAGTAAATATCTAGAGATTACCCAGTGTTCTGTTCAATAGGTTGAGTAAAACAATTAAGGCTTGGCCTTCTGGACACAATCAATCATGTTCTATCACCTGATAATTGCTTAAATGTCAGTCGATAAGAGAATAGGCAAGCTGAAATTCTCTAAACCTCACTATAACTCTAATAAAAAACCTGCTGATTTGGGGCTTGAGGCTGTCAATCCTGATGTGCTGCATCAGTGACCAGTGTGAACCTCTGCTTGATCCTGAATAAAACAACCCTATCTGTTTAGATTGGAATCAGCTCCTTGGTGATCTTTTGGGGTCCTCACAATCTGGGCACAACATATAAAACATCTTATCAAGACTATTTATGTCAGTTCCTTTTACCTAATACATCATTTTGTGGGCTCAACCAAATACAATTCGAAAAGAGAGCAGTTGGACACTGCCCTTGCAATAATAAAAGAATAAATTTAGAGTAGCTAATGTAGGGGCAAAATTAATGCCATATCCTATGTGTGATTTATATTCTGTATTTAATACCATGTTCAGTATGAGAACTTGTCTCCAGGTGACCCTACTCCTTCCTGTGTTTTCAGGAAAAATCTTGCACTGCCATAAACTGGGCCTGCCAGCGGTCTTCAGAAACTCCACCAGAACAATTAGATACACTTAATGCCCAAGGATCCTATGAGATAAAACAACTTCCCTCGAGATTCAGCCTCCTGGACTCAACCTGCCTGAAGGACGACATTCCTGAGACTCATAAGCCTCGCTTATGGTTTTTTCCTTACTTCCCTGTGACCCCAACCCCTAATTATAGTTTTGCCTTATAAACCCATTACCCTTGAAGCTCTGTTATCATTCTTCTATCCTGCTGTGTCAGGAAGGATTTTGATCCCTAGCTCTTAGCCCTTAATACAAGACCCTTTGTATACTGCATCGGTATCAAGTCCTGGTGGTCATTTTGGGGGGTCTTGCGATCTAGGTAATCCCAGCAAAACACTATGATTGTTCTAATTTGACAGAAAAATGGAAAAGGTTTGTGATAGGTTATTCCCACGGATGAAATAAACCAATCCAAGTTAGATTAGAAGTATGAAAAGGACAGGTTAATTTGGATATTGGGGCTCCTGGGAAAGTTCACCAGCCTCAGGGACAAGACCAGAGAAAGTCACATCTAGACTATGGTGGGCAGGGTTTTTAAGAATTGTAGACAAAGGAAAATGATGTGTCTGCCGTACACTGGATTTGTGCCCAGATATGGTCATTGGGGAACAAGAGCTTGGGAAACTGGGTTGGGGCAGTCCTCAGGAATGCCATGAATATGGAACTTGGCATCAAAGATAGGGCTGGAGAGAGAGAAAATGGTATTTACAGAATCATGTAAGGGGATGGGGCAAGTGGAGATTCCAACTGAATTGTTGGTATCATGTAACAAGGGGTGAGTAGTTGCATAAAATGCAACATAAATGGTAATATAGAATCAGATAGAGCTGTGAGAAATCAAAACATACTATCATAGAAATGAAAACTGTCTTTTATGTACTCAATAATAGGCTGAATATGAGCAAGCAAAGAATCAATGAAATTAAAAAATATATAAATAGAAACTTTCTAACTGAAATGTGAAGAGCAAAAAGACTGACAGGAAGGGGGTAGAAAAGAATACTCAAGAAGTATGGAACTATTTCAAAAAGAAATATTATTTGTAACTGTAAATAAGATGTAGAAAAATGTACAGAATCAAATGAATAAATGAAATCATAGGAAAGAACACAACAAAATTAATGGCATATCAAACCCAGACTAATGTAGGTAAACAGCATAAACATTTGTGCAATAAACAGCTTCCCCCTATGAAAAATGAAAGAAAATGAAAAAGGAAACTAGACCTATATGTCGTATTAAACCATAGAGAACAAAGAAAGACTGTATTAGTGAGGATTCAAAAATGGTATTGTGTCAAATAAAAATTTATTTTAAAGAGATTAATTAGCAGAGCAAAGCTACAAACTATACAATAGAATGTTTGCCAGCTATTCACTTGACAACAAACTAGTATCCACTATTCATAAAGAGCACAAAACACTAAATTTCAAAGGGATGAAAAGTTGGATCAATAAATGGGCAAATGAATTTAAAAGACAGTTCTCAAAGGAAGCAAAAGTCGCCAGTATATATATTAAGAATTTTTATCATCTTTACCCTTAAGTGATGGGCTTCATCTCTTTATAGGCAGAGTACTATCCTCAAGAAAATAAACAAGAACAAATGCTAGGGAGGGTGAGTGGGGAAAGAAACACTTTTTGTAGGATTATAAGTTGTAGCAGCCACAATAAAAACCAATATATAGTTTTCTCAAAAAACTAAAAATAGTACTACCATATGACCAAGATATAGCATTCCTGGGGATATAACTGTCAATGAAACACAAAAATAACAAAGAACAACATAAAAATTAAAGCGTTTATCTTAAAGGAATAAGAGATAGTTTACTCTGGAGCCATTTTGGGTGAGCATAGCCAAGGAACACAGATTTAGATTATTCCTAGTTCCACTTTCTAATGTGGAAGCATTTCCTTCATGACGTTTTATTGTTTCACAGAACGAAGAAAGTTATAAATCAAAGGAAGTTTGAAATACATTTGTCTCTCGGTGGTGTGGGCATACACCTTTAATCCCAGCACTCAGGAGGCAGAGGCATGTGGATCCCTGTGAGTTCAAGGCCAGTCTAGTCTACAGTGCAAGTGCAGGACAGCCAAGGCTACACAGAGAAATCCTGTCTCAAATAAGCAAAAAGGCAAATAAATAAAACAAAAGAATACATTTGTCAGTACATTATAAAAGTCCTTACAGAAGATGAGGGAAGTTTTTACACATTCTTAGATTTGACTTTTGAGAGCCAGTGGGTTTGCTACATTAATAAATTCTAAAGCATTTTTTTCTGTTAGTCACAGAATGTTACTTCACACACAGAAGTGGGCCCTGTTTCAGAATTAAAAACAGAGGAAAATAAGGTAATTAGCCTGTGAACCTGTAATATACCAATCTTTCCACAGTAATGAAGTTCTAATCAATCTGCTTCGGCAGACACAGCTTCTTTTCAGGTCTCAGTCACATTGAAAAATTAAAGTTACCATAAAAGGAGGATACCTGTCATTTACATTCTCCTCACTACTGTCCATAATAGCCAAGATATGAAATCAGCCTAGGTGCTTATCAAATGAAGAATGCATTAAAAACATGTGGTCTATATAAGGGAAATTTTTTGAGTCATCCATAAAGAAAAAAACATATTATCTGTAAGAAAATAGAAGTGGAAAAAGTCATATTGAGAAAAATAAGCAAAACACAGAAGTATAAATATGTTTTCTCTCATACTTTCTTGATTTCTTTTTTAAAAGACACTGAAATAGTAAAGTGTCTGAAGAATGGGAGACCAGTTGGAGGGTCAAAGACGGCAATGGAGTATAATAAAAATGAATATGATTAAAGTACATTTTACACATGCACTTTCATGATGAAACCTAGTTTTCTTTTTAAAAAGAAAAAAGTAAGGCCAATACAATGTTTAAACAAAGAAGATATGGGGTTAGTGAAATAACTTGGGAAGTAAGGAGCTTGCCATGCAAGTCTGGTGACAACCTGAGTTTGACTCCTAGGATCAATGTAAATGTGGAAGGTAAGGACTGATTAAGGAGCTTGCCATGCAAGCCTGGAGAGAATCTTAATTTGGTTCCTGGGATCAATGCAAATGTGGAAAATGTGGATTTTATTGATTCCATAGAAATCTCCTCTGATCTCCACAAGTATACATCGTGGCACATGCAAGCGTTCTCCACAACCTCATCAGGGACATACACAATAATGATAAATAAAATTCAAAACATAGCTGCCAAGTCAATTATGAATGAAGTCAGACTAAATGTGAGTGTGTGGGGGGGGAGTTACAAAACTTAATCATAGACAAAAATATGCGGGATTGTTAGTCAGAAATAATATAAATAAAAGGTACATAAATATTGAGTCTTTAAAAAATATCCATCAGCCTACAGTTTTCTAGCCAATGAATATTTTTCAAAATTAAAAGATGTATTCAGTAGACTTGACCTGTAAAAAAATATTAAGAAATAAGTCAGAACTGAAAACTACATAAAGGAAAAGGCATTGAATGTTGAAGACATAATGAAGGTAAATCAAATTTCTTTGTTGAAGTGTGTTAAGGTGATAAATGGCAATAAGGGGTGAGAAAATATTGTTGTTTTCTGCATTGCACATGAAGTGTTATTCTGTTATTTGAGGACACTTTAATATTTGTTAAATATATATTTCTAATTCTAGCTATTTAAGATTGATGTTTATTTCTGTCTATGTATGACTGTTGACCAAATGTGATCAGGGGCTTATAGATGACAGCCAACTTACATTTAAATAAACATAGTCTAGGTCTAAATAAACATAGTCTAGGTCATCCAAGTAAATACTGATTTACATCTATTATTCACTTAACCAATTCCCTAATTTCTTCTGAATGTGTGCTTACATAAATGTAAAAGATTACTCAGAATTTTTTCTTTTTTGTGGCTTTTTGAGACAGAGCATCATGTATCCTAGACTGACAAGAATAACTTTCAACTCCTACTTCTGAGTGGTTTGTGCTGTGATTGCAGGCATCTACTTTTACTTAAATATTTTGTAATAATTTTGTAATGCATAAAATGTTATGGAAATATATATATTTGATATATTTGATGTAGTGTCTCATTATAGTTCTTTCTGCCTTGTTTTCTGGAACTTGCTCTGTAGCACAGGCTTGCCTAACACATGTGGAGGTCTCCATGCTTCAGCCTCATAAGAGAAGAGAATATCAGCATGTACCGCCACACTGAGAAGAAATGTAAGAGAGATACTGTCTTAAAATATAAGGTAGGAAGCAATAAAGGAAGCTACCCAATATCAGTCTCTATCATCTTTATGTGCTCTTGCAGGGTAAAGGCATTTGAACTCAAACATATATATCACACATACACACACTGCTATTATCACCACCACTACCACCACCGCAGTCACAGAAGTTGCTCCATTATTGACATTTACTGTGTGATTTTTTTCCTCCTTTTTTGGGCACATGATTACCTAGATAATCATTGTGTATTTCTAGCTACTTCTGATCTATAAGGTAATTTTTTAAATGAAAAACAAAATAACAGTATGGCAGCAATATCATATTAGACTTGTATAAAACTTAAAAAATACTCAAAATCAATAATGTGTTTCTATTTCATTGTTAGAGGCACAGCAAACAGGAATGTAATTTTGTTTTCAGACAATGAAAGCTTTTGCTTTATAACAAATTACTGTTGTCTGGCTAAGGAGAAAGTACTTCAAAATCACCTTTTCTCTATGGCAAATCACCTTTTGAAGTAAATGTCAGTTAGGATGATAATTATTAAACCACCATCATTAATTGATCAAAGTAAGGGACATTTATTTTGCCAAAGACAATTAAAATTATACCTTCTTGAAGGCCATCTACAGACTAGTTTCCTAAGGAAACACCTGACTTGAGCCATGTGATTATCTTGCAGAACACATTATTAGGACCTGAAAACCTTAAAGAATAGGACATTTTCTGTTTCTTCAAGGCTTTTTTTTTCACTTGAAGAAAATTAACAGGAACTACACAGCTCCAGTTTTACTATCTTTTGAAGTTTCTATTGATAATTATTCTGATCAGCTTGCTGTTGAATGTGACTTGTGTCTTTCTTCTTGCAGCTTTTAATGCCCTTTCTTACTTGTGTATATTTAGTGTTTTAACTATAATATGATGTGGAATGTTTCTTTTGTGGTCCTATTTTGTGTTTTCAAGCAACCTATACCTATATGGGTATCTCTTTCTCTAAGTACCTTATCCTCTGTGACTTAATTGAAAATGTTATCTATGCCTCTGTGTGACAGGCCAAGAGAAAGCAGACATTTCTCCAAGAGGTATTCTTGCTAAGGCCATTTTAGAATTTGATCTCCTTGACAGAAAACCCTGTGGAAAATTACCCAACTCTATTTTAGGAACCTGAGGTCAAGATGCCCCAGCTTGGTTTCTATTAAACTGCCTGCATGTGTAAAACCTTTCGCTCTAGCTAACTACTGGTACTTTGCTTCTCTTAAACTGCTGGCAATAAGAAAAATCTTCCCTGGCAACTGGTGAGAGATAACAGGATGTGTTTTTGTTTTTTTGTTTTTAATTTTTTCTTTAAAAGTTTCTTACTCTATATACTCAGTGCTACACTTGGGTCTTGGAATCCTGACTGTAGCTAACTAAAATGAAGACTTTCAATTGGTTATATATCTGAGTCCTCATTTCTGATGCGCTTCCCGTAACATCTGGCCTAGGATTCTTCTTTACTCACAATTTGCAAATCTGATGTTTTCATAAAGTCCCACAAATCTCTTATGTTGTAGACATACAGTTTTAAAAATTGTCAGTGACTGTAATTAAATGATATAACTGCTCTATGTTATCCTTAAGCTCTGATAATCTGTCCTTCATAGGTTCAATTCTACTGGTAGGGTTTTCCACTGAAGTTTTGCTTGGCTTATTGATTATTTTCATTTCCAATATCATTTCAGGTTTTTTTTTCGATTTCTGTCTCTTGTTGAACTCTGAAGTCTTAATGACCTAAAAGTCTCAGGTGGGCTGAGAAACACTTGACAGGATAGTTGACTTGACTAATAATACTTGTGGGCTGTTAGGATCCAGGATGCTTTTGATGAGAGGATCAGCATGCAGACCTCTTCTGCTACCTACCACTTTGAGACTTCACGGGAACGACTATAGATAGAATCCTCCATCCCTAAATTCTCCTGTTCTACCCTATAAAACCCCAAATCCTGTGCCATGTAGACCCAGTCTTCACACCTCTGATTAAACACAATCTGCTTTTAGAGATTCATGTATTTTTTCTCTTATTCTCATGTTGTCTCCATAAATCCCAATCTTACAAATCATATCCTGAATTGGCTTTTCTATTCCAATGAGCTGTTGGTATTTTCTGAGAACTTATTTAAGCAATTAGTTGTATCCTCTTTGAGTTCATTCAGATGCATTACATATTCTCTTGAAGATCTTTGTATGTATTTATAATCATTATTTGAATTCTTTTTATAGAATTTAATCCACATCACTGTCTTTGGAAGATATTATTATAAGAATGTAAATTTTGGGAGGAAAATTTTTTCTTTTTTTTAAAACTTTCTTGTTACTTCAATTGACCTAGGAAAAATAAAGATATTCTAAAACAAAACAAAACAAAACAAAACTGTGTCTCTAAATCTGACTAATGAAACAATGGACCACAAAGAAATGGGAATTTTCCCAGGAATCCCATGCTGGTAGAAGAAAAAGTCCCTAGCAGGAGACAGAACTTGTCCCACACAAAGAGATTTCACACAGTTCAAACAATTTCTAAGACTAGTTTATAGGATGAGACTGAAGCCCAGACAATGTGGGCAGGGACACACCTTGGCTGCAACTGCCAATTATTTACATTACAACCCTACTTCAGAATCCCAGTGGATTTGGCAGAGTTGTTGGACCTCTCTGGCTCTCTTTCCATTGTAGACCCATTGAATAAATTTCCTTTTTCTGCTTTCCGGTATTAATTTGGCTATTTATAAGTTTGGTGAGATGGATGACCCTTTCATCATACTACTAGTGGTTTTACATTGGAAGCTGTCTGTTTTGAGTTAGTTTAAAACTTTCAGGTACACATGAGTTTGTCACGAAAATTAGGTGTCACAACTTGTCTGGTTATCTGTACTCAATAAGGCAATTAAAAGAGCTAATTGTTTCTTGCACTTTTTCTTTTACTCTTCTTTTTCCGCTTGTTTTGTCCTATTCTGATTTGTTTGTTTTTATTTTATCTTACTTTATTATTATTATTTCTTAGGTGCCTGTTTGTTTTCTAAAAAGAGAGAGAAAAGGTATAGATACTTATGGGAGGAGAAGTGGAAGGAGTTCAAAGAAGTTAGGAGAACGGAAACCGTAATCAGAATATATTGTATGGAAAAAATCTTTTTCATTGACAAAGAGAATGATAACAATTTACATTGCTCACTTTTTAAAAAAAGTAGAAATCAGAGGATGGAAAGTTGGCTCAGGTGTTAAGTGTAATGGCTGCCCTTCTAGAGGACCTAGGTTTGACTCCCAGCATCCACATAGCAACCCACAATTCCAGTTCCAGGTATCTAACATCCTTTTCTGTCTTCTGTGAGAATTAAACACTCACATAGTACACAGACATACATGCAGATAAAACAGCCACACACATGAAATAAAATAATCAAAAGTAATAGAAGCAGAAAACAGGAAAAGGAGATTTATTTAACATGGTCCCATTGGGGAGAGAAATAAAAATATCCAAATTAGTCTGGGAGGTCCTGAAGTGAGATCAGAGTTTATATAGAGGGACAAGTATATTCACATCCAAGCAGTCCAAGGCCAAAGTGTGTTCCTCGCCTTTGACCCCTTTTCTCTTTTTGTGTGTATATGAGTATCTACCGTTGCCTGCTCTATGTATGTTCCTCTTCTCTTTTCTTTCCTAATAGCCTAATAATATTAATCACTAATCTCAATGCAATTTTCTTTCTTTTTAAAATCTTTTCCACTTATAACTACAATACCTAAATTATGAGACCACAGAGTACTATTGGTATTGCTTTATTTTCTACAACTGGTACTTAAGGAGTGACTGTTCTGTAGTCAACTGGTATTATTTATTTTAGCTATGTAGTTTCAACTTCCAACTTCTATTTCTAATCTTTCTTTATATACCATTCTATTTCTGAGTAATAGATACCATAACTTTCTTTATCCTTCTGAGTACATTATCTGTTATTTTAACTTTGGTACTTTCTTTTCCAAGCTTTTCAGATAAATCTTTCTTTCATGATATCTGCATTTTAAATGAAATTAAAATTTTATAATATTTATTTTTTAATTTTTGTTAAAAAACATTTAGCGCATATTTGATATAACTCTCCTTTTTATAGTCTTGACTTAAACTCTCAACATTCTCATCTCAATATCCCAAGCAGCTAGCATTAGTAGCATGACACTGGCACCTGGCTTATTATATTTTAAACTTATAATATTAACATTTGATTGTCACTCTATTTTTAATTGAGTAGCATCTTTTAAAAAGTAATTAAAATAATGTTATTTTCATTCAAATATATTGTGTGCTTCAACTAATTTCATCTACCCATAACTTTCTCTTTAGTGTCTTCTCACTACTACCCTAATGTCACTTCTATTTTCATGTCATATATATAGGTGCATGTATATACATATATATATATATGTATATATATGTGTGTGTGTGTGTGTGTGTGTGTGTGTGTGTGTGTGTGTGTGTGATTTCGTGTATCTATATAAAATCTAGGATGCACACATGAGAGAAAATATATGATATTTGTCTTTCTGAGTTTGAAATTTTTACTTAACATGATGAACTTTATTTGTATCTATTTTTCTGTATATGATCCAATTAAATTCTTCTCTGGTGCCGGAGAGATGGCTTAGATGTTAACAGATCTGGGTGCTCCACCAGAGGTCCTGGGTTCAATTCCCAGCAACCACTTGGTGGCTCACAACCATCTACACTGAGATCTGGTACCGTCTACTTGCATGTACATGCAGATACACCATTGTATATATAATAAATAAATCATTAAAAAATCTTCCTTATGGATAAACTCCATTAGTTATACATATATATGTGGGTGTATGTACATATTTACAATATATTATATATAATGTATGTAAGAACATATGTTTTATATTATATATTTATCCATTAATATGTTGGCAAATGGGCTAATACATAACTTGGCAGCTGTAAACAACACTGCACTAAACATAAATGTGCAATATAAAAATTATTTTCACATAATATATTCTGATCAGTTTCCTTTCCTTCATCTATTCCAAGATCCTCTCTACTTTCCTATCCTTTTAACTTCACACCTTCTTCTCCGTCTCTCTTTAAAAAAATGCAAATAAAAAAGATAAGAAAACATGGATAAAACAAAAAGAAAAAAAATAACGAAAAGAAACTAAGTGCATGAGAGATGCATAAGTACACACACACACACATACATACAACTGTAAAACTCAAGATCAGAAACCATAATATATAGGCAAAAGACAATAAGAAAAAAATATCCTTAAAGCAATGAGACAAAACCAAACCAAACCAAAAAAAAATCCAAAAATATATTTGAATTAGTTTTGTGTTTCCCATCTGTTGCCAAGCATGGTTTGATTTGCACACTCAGTGATACTCCCTTGGAGAAACTAAACTTTTCCTTTCTGAGCAGTTGTGAGTTGGAAATAGCTTCTTGTTTGAAGATGGGAGCTTGTGTCTACTTCCGCATTTGCTGGAACCCCCATCTAATTTGGACCTATGCCAGCCCTGTTTATGCTACCATAATTGTTGTGAGTTCATATGTATATCAGTCCTGTTGTGTCGAGAAGGTTTGGTTTCCTTGGTGTCTTCTATCCCTACTGGCTCTTACAGTATTTCCATCTCATTTTCTTCAGAATTCCCTACTTACGGGAGGATTTGATTTAGGACTGAATGTTCCAAGGTCTCTCACTCTCTGCACATTGTCCAGTTATGGGTCTGTGTACTAGTTCACACTTCCTGTAGAGGAAAACTTCTCTGAAGATGGAATAGAGTAGTATCTTTCTTAGTGGCTGATCAGTTTATCCAGTGAAAACATGAATGTGCTTATGTGTCAACAATTAGCTATAATTGACAGAGTAAGATTCAAAGAACATACCATGATTCTTCACAGTCCTGTGTGATTGAGCTTCTTTTTATTTTTTGCATTAAACTTTTCATGTGTATCTCTAGGCCATGTGCTTTAGTCCTGAAGTCTTGGTTGCATCAAATGTTTTACTCTATAGAGATTTTGTTTTTGTGATTTTTCTTTAGTAACAACCCCTTTCCTTTCAAACCTTATATATATTGTGGTGGATTGAATAGGTTTGACCTGAATAGGTTAATATATTTGAATACTTAAGGAGTGGAATTAGGAAAGGTGGCTTTGTTGGAGTAGGTGAGGGCCTACTCCAATATGGCAGAAGTGTGTCACTTAGGGTGAGCTTTGAGTTTTCAAATGTCCAAGCCATGCCCAGTGTCTTTCTCTCTTATTGCTGCTTGTGGACCCAGATGTAGTACTCTCAGCTACATCTCCAGCATCATGTCTGCCTGCTGTCATGCTGGCAGCTGGTAACACTGTCATGCTACCCTTAATAATGATAATTCACTAAACCTCTGAACTGTAAGCCAATTCTAATGAAGTTCTTTCCTTTATGAGACTTGCCACAGTCATGGTGTCTATTCATAATAGTAGAAATCCTAAATAAGATATGTATGTATTCTTTTTTTTTTTGTCTTCAGAGTATCCGTTGGTTTTTCAGAGTAGCCTTATTTCCAGCTTTCATAGGAATATCTCCGATACCTACTTGTTGTTATCTGACTGAGCATTACATTTAATTTCTGTGCTCAAATTCACTACAAATTGTTACTGTGTCACCTGTCTTATTTATTTGTTGATATTTGTCATTAGCACTAGAATTTGTATCCCTTATAAAACTACCTTGTGAACCCTTTTCTCCACTATAACACTTGACATAATGGAAGATAGAGATTGTTATCATTTTTGCTTTGAAAAAAGGCCTGTGTCATTATCTACAATAAAAGTGACAGTGGTTTTCTGCATTTATGTATTGATTTTTTATTCACTGAGTAGACACTAAGAAGTACCTAACAAATGATTATGCACTAAATTGTAGGTACATAGACATTTTAAAAAGGAAGTTATTTTCCTCCAGAAAGTTGCAATATGTTTATTAGGAGAAAAAGGTATGTAGTATTAGGTTGGTTTTTTTTTGTTTTTTTTTTGTTTTTTTTTTTTTGAGACTAGGTCTCCCTATGTAACCCCTGATTAGCCTTACTCATGATTCTCCTGCTTTATCCATCTCAGTGTTTGACGTAAAATTTTCATATGACAGAGTAGATGATATAGTGTGACTTTACAGAAGATATAACTACAGAGGAAAAGACAGTATGCTCTACATATAGATTTGTCAAAATACACCTAACCATTTAAAAATTGTATAGGATACTTACCAAACTAGAAATTGGAATAGAACAATGAATTTTTATCAGAAAAGACAGCCAGCAAAAAGTCAAAGAACAGTAATATAATGTTCAGTGTATGTTATAGTTTAATTAACACATAAGAAGCATTTTCATAGTAAATCTTACTAGACTTTATGAGTTCATATTTAAGAAGTATTACAGGAAAGACTGTGGGAGATAAGCATTAAAAACAAGTTCCAGAGTACGTGAGAAAGTCATCTCCCACTCTCCACGCAATTGTGGAGACTGTTCTGACCATTGGCTAGATCTGGGTAGGGGTTTAAAGTTGACAGCCTGTATTGTCTTTGGATGGTGCCTTAGTTTGAGCAGGACCCCTGGGCCCCTGGAGGGGGAGACCTGGTGGTACTCAGAGGAAGGACAGCGGTTACCAAGAAGAGACTTGATACCCTATGAGCATATACAGGGGGAGGTAATCCCCCTCAGGAACAGTCATGGGGGGGAATAAGGGGAAAATGGGAGGGAGGGAAGAATGGGAGGATACAAGGGATGGGATAACCATTGAGATGTAACAAGAATAAATTAATAAAAAATAACAAGTTCCTACAACTTCTTATGATTGACTGGCAGTTAAAGAAAAGTCAAGAATAGCTGTTCATTGTTCTTCTGAGACAGAGTCTCATGTAGCTCAGCCTGGCCTCACTTTATAGTTGAAAGTAAGCCTGAACTTCTGATCCTTACACCTCCAGTTCCTAAGCGCTGACACTATTGATATCCATGCTTGGTTTAAAAATTACTGGGAATGAAACACAGGGCTTCCTGCACTCTAAGCAAGTACTCTCTCAGTTGAGGAACATTCAAAGGCTAAAGGTTAGGTCTTATTGATTATGGAAATATAAGTTGTTTTCATGCAATATATTTTGCTAATCTTCCTTCCACTCCCCTAATTCTCCCACAGTCCTCCTCCCTATCCATGCAACTTTATGTTCATTTGCCTCTCAGAAAAGAAAAAAAAAATAAACCCCACAAAAGCAAAGAAAACGAAAACGAAAACAAATGAGCAAATGGCAATAAGACAACAAAACAAAAAGTCCACAAAAAACATGGAGTTCATTTTGTGTTGGCCAACTTCACCTGGGCATGGGGCTTGCCCTGGAATGTGACTGATATACATGCTGACACTCAATAGGAGAAAACTAATTTTCAGGAAAGATAATTTTGTTGGGGACATTGATTTTGCTTTTACAGAACTAAAAGATAGTGATTCATATTTTACTTATGTACATAGAAAAAATCTGAGGGAATTTGCACAAGCCAAGTATGAATAGTTTTCTAAACCCTGATTCATTTACTGTAATTGGGATCTTATGTTAGTATTTTGGCAGAGTATGCAGGTAGAAAGTCTAGAGATGTGCAATCTGATTTTTTTTTACAATTTTTATTAAATATTTTACATATACATTTATACTACTACACACATATACAATAAACTACCTACAGCAAGAAGAACATGAAATAATCAGGAATTTATACATACATACCATACATATTACATTCATAATATTTTGGCTATTTGTATTTGGCTTCCTTGAAGAATATATCTTTCCTATCTTGGTGAGTCTAAAATTCTGAATGTAAATCAATATCTATCATATCCATTCATTATCAACTTAAAACATCTATCTAGATCTAAAAACATCTTAACACATAAACAACTGACCTTAATTGTAAAACTAAATTATCTGGTCTTCAACCTCATCAGAGACTTGAGAAAGAATAAAATTAATTACCCTAGTAAAAAGGAAGTGCAGGTTGGCAGGTTCCCAAATGAGAGGATGACAGATATGGTTTGCTGCCTGAACAGTCACCCAAAACCCTCTATAATGTTGGAGCATCATCTTCAGCCTTCCTGCCCAGTATATCTGACGCACATATTTGTGAGGCAGGAACTACTGAGGACTTACCCTGTCTTGGCAGAGTTTGGCCAGCAACTCTGCCTGCATCCAAGCTTGCCCAATTTTAGGCATAAAAAGGAGGACATTTTGCCCAGTGGCTGATTTGCCACATTTGAAGCCAATTCCATAAGGAGGTGCTTGGATGCTCATCATCTTCTTTAAGGAAGGCTGGGCCCAGCAATCTGATATTGAGAAAGGAGGATACTTTGAGCATGTATAGGAGAAAATAATCTTAATGGTAAAGTAAATGAAAATAATTCATTTCAGATATATGCAGACACACACACACACACACAGAGAGAGAGAGAGAGAGAGAGAGAGAGAGAGAGAGAGAGAGAGAGAGAGAGAGAGAGAGAGAGAGAGGAAGACAGGAGACTTGTGAGTATTATATCAGCTTAAAAACACATTTTTAATACTTTTATTTAATAAATCTAAATGTGTGACATGGTCAATTATTATAGTTTAAATAATTATGCACACATGGTTATGGCATAGAGTTTTAATGTCCAAAGAAATAATATATAACCAAGTCAATATCTTATTTTTATAATTGTATTGTTTTGATAAAACTGGGAAATTTGTAGACAACATCTCCCATAATTATGTCCTTGTATTTAAAAGTGAAACAATGTATTGTTTTCTAAAATAGATTTTAAATTCCAATTAAGAGTGTAATTTAGAAAGCCAGGTGTATTGGTGCACACCTTTAGTCCTAGTGTTTGGGAGGGAGAGGCAGAAGCAGGTGATTCTCTATGAGTTTGAGGCCAGCCTGGTCTACAAAGGGAGTTCAGGACAGACAGGGCTACACATAGAAACTCTGTCTCGAATCCTACTCCCAAAAATGAAAATAAAAAAGAATGAGAAAAGAGAGTGTGTAATTTAGGCTCCTGTATGCGAGCATGGCAGAATATTGTTAATAGTGTCAGAGGTTGGCTCTCTCCCATGCGGCAGGTCTCTGATTGGGCCAAGCATTGGTTGGGCACTTCCCTAGTCTCTGCTCTATCTTTATCCCTGCACATCTTGTAGGCAGGAAGAATTTGGGGTCAAAGTTTTTGTGGGTGGGTTGGTGTTCCCCTTCTTCCACTAGGAGCCCTATCTAATTAGAGAGTGGCCTCTTCAGTCTCCATGACTCCTGCTACTAGGAGTCTCAGCCGGAGTCACCCCCATATCCTCCCAGAAGCCGACCCTTTCCTAGGTCTGCAGCTTGTCACAGAGATACCTCTGTCCGTGGTTTCTTTTCTCTTTGACTCTGAGAGGCTACACCTAGCATCAGATCCAAACAGATGCCGAGACTCACAGCTAAACATTGGGCAAAGCATATCCCTATGCTTTGTGGAAAAGTGGGGGGAAGGATAAAAGAACCTAGAGGTGACAGGACCTCCACAAGTGTGGGGTATTGCTGGGCAAGTTCAAAGCCCATCTCCTCTCCTTAGCCTTTCTAATGTTCTTCAGGAAAAGCGTGACTCCCTTTTGATCCCAGCAGGCTCCTAAATCCTATCTAGTAAGTGATGTCACAGACCTGGTCCTGTTCTGATAAAAGTTTCAAAGACATCTCTGGATTACTAAGGACTGTTTCCCCCTTCTGAGATAAGGCTCTCAAGATATTTACTATAAATGGAACCTGCTTAATAGAGATTTATTTGATTATTTGAATCGTTAGTACTTAAATTGATTTTTTTCTAAGCATTAATAAATTTTTGTCATTTTTATCTTGTTGAAATATTTGGATATAACATAGTAAATTGAATGTTTTTGGAAAGAATAAAGGCAATGCTAAACTAATCGGTAAGAACATTCCTACTGAAGATAAGTGTGATTATCTTCAGTGTGATTCAGTGTTTTCATAATCAATATGAGCAATTATAAAACCAATAGGTATAGGGAAAAGGGAAAACACAACAAAAGTACAACTATCTTTTAAGTTATTTTTCAACAAAGATTATGTAAATGACAATGATACTTGAAAATAATGATAAGAATGTTGACAGCATTCATTGAATGGGAAATCACTGTAGTTGTTTGAATGAGAAACATTCCCCTATAGGCTCATGTATATGAGCACTTGGTCCCTGACTGGTAGCCCTGTTTTGGTTGTCTTAGAATTTTTAAAAGGTGGAGCCTTGCTGAATGAAGAACTTGACTGGAGGAGAGCTTTGAGAGCTCTTACCTTTGTCCTACTTCCAGTTCTCACTCTGTGCAGTGTTTGCAGTTAATGATGTGGTCTCTAAGTTTCCTCCTCCTGCCAATGTGCTGCCTTACTATTATGGACTCTTCCTTTGATATGGATGCTATACTAATTTTTTTGGCTTAAGCTGCTTCTGCTTCTGGTCATGGTATTTTATCACAGCAACAGAAAGTTAACTAATAAAATAATAATTTTGGTCTTATAGTTTATATCTTATAACAATAATTTTTAATGCTTTACTTATATGTGACCTTCAAATATTAGACATATTTACACAAATAATATGACTAGTAGTTTTTAAGTGAGTTTCATAATATCACAGTATGGTATCTAAACTCATGCACATACTTCCTTTATTCTTCTAGGAATGTTTTGTCTTCTTAGGACAGTAGGACTGCCAACAGAGATGGTGCTATGGAAGCCAAATGATTGAATATTTGTAGGAATTTCAAATGCTGCATAAAGGAAAAGAGTTTAAAGATTCAGAATTGCCCTCTGGATTTAGAAAGGTATTGTTACTGGTGACTTTAGCAATATAAGTTTTTGCATGGAACCCAAAGTAGAAGGATAACTGAATTTATTCCAGAGAAAAAGGACATTGGGAAAATCGTGAGCATATTTAATTGTCATCTTTTGTCAGTAATCTAAATTCTATGAGTAACAAATGATGCCTTTAAGTCTTGAAACATTTTAAGGAATATTACTGGCCATGCATTTAGGAAATGTGTAGTTAAACTTCACTTTATATTTATGTATTTATTTTGAGGTAGGTTTGTCCCATGTTGATCTGGCTAGTTGTAAACTTGATACAATTCTGCTTCTTTTTGCTTAATGTTAAAATGAAAGAGCTGCACTAAAATGAGTCATTCAAATTTTATTTTCAATTGAAGAAAACAAAGTTCAGAATAAATTTATGTTTTCTCTTTTATATTTAAATTGTATTTATTGTGTGTGTGTGTCTGTGTGTGTGAGAGCAGTAATACCATGGTGTGGGTGTGAAGGTCAGAAAACAACTTACAGCAGTGGCTCTCAAGCTTCTTAATGCTATGACTTTTTATTACAGTTTCTCATGTTGTGGTGACCCCAACCATAAAATTATTTTCATTGTTACTTCTTAGCTATAATTTTGCTACTGTTATATATCATAATGTAAACATCTCATATGCAGGATATTTTATATGTGACCCCTAAAGGGATTGTGACCCACAGATTGAGAACTACTGACTTAAAAGAATCATACCTCCTCTTCCACCATGTGGGTTCTAAGGATGGAACTCAGGTAATCAGGGTTGGTGGCATCTGCTTTTACTCACTAAGCCATCTTGCCACACCTCTTTCCATTTTAAACCATAGGCATTAAGTATTTCTTACTCTGTTCTACCTTATGGAGACTTAACCTGTGAGTATCCTAGAATTTAATTATCCTGACTACTAATATCATCATTTAAAATACTTGTTTATTTCAATAACTTCTGGCAGTTTAACCAGAATAACATGACAACAAAAGTAATAGGAAATCGTATCTGAAAATCAGCAAATTCATTCAGCTATTTATCCTCCTAGACTGAAGCTGAACAGCTATTCAAATAGTAAATCAATTTCTCAAAAGTTAAGACATTCTCTGGTATATAAAATTAACTTTCTCATTGTAGGAGGCAAGAAGAAAAGAGATCTTGTATCACTCATGCCCCAATTTCAAGTAATCCAAGGAACAGAGAAGAGCGAATCAAATCCAGGCATAAGACCTAGTGCTGGGCAATGCAAGTGAACTTCTATGCCAGGTAGGTGTCAGAGGAGAGAGTGGGTCTCTACCCACTTGTTAGCAGGGCATAGAAAGCAGCATAAGGCTTTGCCTGGCCTGTCTGAAACATCACATCTAGTAGAACTAATGATGCTGCCTGTACACATGCCACATACTTGAGAAAGGCAAGATCAGTTCTGTTCTTGGGGTGGATTTGGGTAATATCTGATCCCATCCTGAGACTGCAGCTCCTATAGTAGCATTAGGTTGAGAATCTATCTTTATCACCTATCACCCAACCCACATGATGGCCACTTCAAACAGAGAAGTTTCCTTTACTTGAAAGAGATAATAACATGTTACTGGATCCATTTATCCTTTCCTCAACCAGAAAATGTGGCTGAGTCAGTAATAAAACTGAGCAAAAGAAATTCTCCAAACATTTAAATAACAGTGAAAGGATGCAAAATAAACACAGTGGGATCATTAACAGTAAATCGTGCTGGGCAAAGTTATGACAGTTTTATTTTTGACAGATTTTATAAAATTAGCATATGTAGGAAATACTATGGATAATAAATGTCTAAGCTTCAATAAAGCATTTGATATAGTGGTGCAAGTACATCTATAAAATTATCAAATAAGTTTTGATAAGAACATAATAAATTAGATTAAAAACAAACTAAGATATCATAAGTGTGGAGAATGATAGATGAGAAGGAGCCCCTTGAAGTACCAGAAAATGGTTCTTGGCTCTATTAAACATATTTCAGACCATAAAGAGAGGACAAATAGAGCTTGAATTAGATTGGCAGATTACATCAGTTCAGAATGAGCCATAAAACTGCTTTAGAAAGAGAAATGATATAACTATAAATAAGTATGCAGGCAGGAGAGAATATATGAAATTCCATTTGTAAAAGAGCAACAGGAGAAATATTACCAAATAGCTACATAAGGGTATCATCTCTTGTTAATAAAAGTGATAACAGGATTTTGCAGTATATAGCATGGGCAGTAAATGCTTTTTTAAAATAAGTTTATTGGTTAGCTAGAGCAAGTGAACAGATTATGTTCTGGAATGAAGTTGATTATCTAAGGGAAGTTCTTAAGTTCTCCTCAGACTGTAAATTTACATATGTGTGCTCTACAGATGTGTACATAGATAAGATCTCCATCTGCCTTTTTCTGATTCTTAGAGTCTTCTCTGTGACTTGCAAAATAGGCTGCATCCAAGTATGCTAGTACATACCTTTAATCCCAGCACTCGGGAGTCAGAGACAGGTGGATGGCTGTGAGTTCCAGGCCAGCCTGGTCTACAGAGTGAGTCCAAAACAGCCAGGACTGCACAGAGAAACCCTGTCTCGGAAAAACAAACAACAGCAGCAAATATTTCTTTTTAGTAGAGTAATATGACCTCTGATATTCATACAAATTTTATGTTGTATATTGTGTCTTAAAATATAGTCGATATACCATCTCCTCTAATGTATATATTATTGATAAAATTATGGCTTCATAGAAAAAATACACAATGTTCATCTACTCCATGCTCTAAAAGAAAAAGGCAAGATAAGGAAAATTTCCTCTTTTTGTCGCTTGGGTACTGTTGGTGTTATAAAGGAATGCTAGTGTGGTAGGTACATGTAGAATCATGTTATTTGTTTTCAGATTTTCAGATACAATTTCCTATGACTTATGTTGTCATGTTATTCTGGTTAAACTGCCAGAAGTTATTGAAATAAACAAGTATTTTAAATGATGACATTAGTGGTCCGGATAATTAAATTCTAGGATAGTAAAAAGAACTTGAACTAGGAGCTGGACAGATAGCTCAGTATTCAAGAGCACAGGCTGGTCATCCACATGACAAGGGGACCTCATGCCCTCTTTGTCCTCTGTGGACACTGCATACATATGGTGCATCACATATATGCAGGTAAAACACTCATATGCAGAAAACACAAAATTAAGAATAATATCTTTGCTTCTCTCACCTAGAGTCCCAATAGGAAGTCTTCCCCTCTGTCCCACTTTGCTGGTAAGTGAAGACTTTCATGGGACATGCCCCTTGGCCTAGTGTCCAGATATAAGTGAGTATATACCATTTGACTCTTTCTGCTTCTGGGTGAACTCACTCATTATGACCATTTCTAGTTCAATCCATTTGTTCACAGATTTCAGGAATTCCTTGTTTTTAAAAGCTGAGTAGTATTCCATAGTGTAAATGTACCACAGTTTCTTTATTCATTCTTCTACTGAGAGAAGCAAGGGAGAATGGGGAAATAGAAGGATCCAGAGGGTCCTAGAAACCTACAAGTAGAACATTATGATGAGCCAATCTGGGCCCAGAGGTCCTGCTCAAACTATGGCACCAGGCAAGGACAATATGTGCAGTAAACATTGAACCCTACCCAGATCTAGCCAATTGACAGGACATTCTCCACAGTTGAGTGGAGAGTGGGTCTGACTTTCACACGAACTCTGGTGCCCCATATTTGACCACGTCACCTGGATGCGCACTCAGAGGAAAGATAGGCTACCAAGAAGAGACTTGATACCCTATGAGCATATACAGGGGGAGGAAATCCCCCTCAGGAACAGTCATAGGGAAGGGAGTAAGGGGAAAATGGGAGGGAGGGAAGAATGGGAGGATACAAGGGATGGGATAACAATTGAGATGTAACATAAATAAATTAATAAAATATATTTTAAGAAGAATAATATCTTTATGAAATAATAAAAATTAGTAAACCAAGAAAATATCCATTATTAAAAGGAAAACATGTGTTATGCTGGAAGTTACGCTTTTAATACCCAAAGCATGACTTTATATACAGAAAACATAAATGTAAGTAAACAAAGAAATTTCCTGTTTTGCATAAAATGTTTTTTATCAGCTAAGATCTCTGTGGGATTAAACTTTTATATATCCTTCGCAATTTCTCTGTCAAAGCTTAGCAAATTTCTTTACATATACATGCCAAAACTGGTAATTCACAGCCCTCTCCTAATTACTTCCTTTTCAGTTTTTGAAAAGATCAGTTACTCAGCTGTGAAATGAATGACAGAATGAAATTTGCAGAAAAATGCATGGAATTAGACAAAAATCATCCTGAGGGAGATAACCCAGACCCACAAATAAAAACATACTGTTCATTCAATCATAATTGGATACTAGCTGTTAAGTAAATAATAATAAAGCTATAGTCCTTAGACTCACAGAGGTTACATAAAAAGGAGCCTAGGGGGTCATGCATGGATCTACCTGGGATGGGGGATAGAATAGATTTTATAGGTAAACTAGGATGGGGTGGGAACAAGAATAGAAAAGCTGGTGTCAGGGTGAGGTAGAAGGAAAGAGTTCAGAAAGCAGACATTTGGGAGGTAGTGTGGAAATCTAGTGCAGTGGAAACTTCCTGCAATGTAGAAGGTGAAGCTAATGAGGGGATACTGAGTCTCAACTGGACATTTCTTCCAGCCAGGCAAGGCTTTTAATGGTGGAACTAGGGTACATTCAATTGAGTTGTTGGCCAAGAGGTCCCATGGAAATTCCCAAACAATACAAGATGATGCTAAGACAAATGGTTGTTCTTGAAAGTGGGACCCTATTGCCAAGGACAACACCCACATAGCTCATAGAACACAGAGAAGTCAAGCTGGCAACTACACAACCTTCATTCCTATGTTCTAGTCTCTTTGGTGTGGAAGGACACACTACAGGCTACTGAAAGAGAAATGTGGACATTAACCCAGCCATAAAACCTTTGACCTACAAGCTTTCCTGCCTGCAAAATATGTCTAGGTCAATGGTGGCACAGAATTGTGGGAGTAGCCAACCAGTTTCTGATTTGACTTAAGGCCCACTCTGTGAAAGGAAACCATATGTGACACTGCTTGAGTAACCAAGGAGCAGAGACTAGACAGCCGGGAGACCAAAGGTAAAGCCAAATGCTGCTGATATTAAGACAACAACAACAAACCAAAAGTATCAATAAAATGACTGCTAATGATATTCTCCTATACTCATAGATGAATTCCTTATCAGTCACTATCAGAGAGACTTCCTTCTACAGCAGATGGGAATAGATGCAGAGATCCACAGCCAGAGAGAAGTTTAAATGGGAAGTCTTCTTCAAATCCCTAAGAAAGAAGAGTCAAAGAGTGTAAGAGCCAAAGGAAATGGAGAACACTAGGAAAACAAGGCCCTCTGAATCAACTATGCAAGGCACATATGAGTTCACAGAGACTGAAGCAGGAAGCACAGGGACTACATGGGTCTGCACCAAAGCCTTTACATATAACTATTAGCTTAGTGTTTTGTGGGACCCCTGACTATGAGAAAGAGTGTATCTCTGACTCTTTTGCTTGTTCTTGGGACTCTATCCTCCTCTGGGCTGCTATGTCTGACTTTGATTTGATTGTTTTTGCTTCACCTTATTATATTTTATTTTGTGATGTTAAGCTGTTACCTCTTAGAAGCCTATTCTTTTCTAACAAGAGACATAATGACAGTGGATCTGGAAAGGACAGAAGACAGAGGAATGGGGAGGAGTAGAGGAAGGGGAAAATATATAATGTATGAGAAATAATCTATTTTCAGTATAAGCAAAAATGGGAAAAAGATCAATGATTTTCATGTCTTAGAATGCCAATTGACACCAAAGAAGAATGGTTATAGAAATAATTTAAAGGAAAATATCTAAGATGTTACGTGGGAATTGAGTGAAAAAGAAGAGTAGGCATTAAGGGTATTAAAATCACATTGTTTATACAAAGATGGTAAACAGTACACACAGAAAGAAAACGTTATTAAATACCAACTTTTTTTCAAGTCTGAACTGATGACTACTTATAAGAAGGTAATTGTTGGATTGTAGACGTGTTTGGAGGTTAAAAATGAATACTACTCTTGCAGAGGGCCTAAGTATGACTCCAAGAACCCATACCAGGTTTAAAACCTTCTGTAACTCTAGCCCCAGAGGATCCAATGCCATTGGACTTTAGAGGCACACATACACGTACACATACACATGCACATACTTACACCTACTCACACATGCACAAGCACTCACACAATTAGTTTCTAAAATAAATCTTTAAAAATAAAGTAAAAACAACTTAAAATAATATAATTTTGTGAGAAATTTCAATCCTATCTTTGTTTCTTAAGCAAGATAATTTAAATATAGTTACAGGTTTTTGCAATGTTTTGAGCATTTGAAAAATAACCTTTGACATTAACTGTCAAAACTGTCTTGCACCAAGGCTCTAGAGGCTTCATAATTGGAAAAATTAGAGTTGGAAACAAATTTGAGTTAAGCATTCCAATGTCAGTTAAGGATAAGGACTGGCAATTTTGTTTAGGAAATAATTTCTCATAAAGCTGTATTTATCAAGAGGAAATGAGAAAAAACAATCAGCCAGAATTTGCATTCAGATTCTCAGAAGGCCAAAATGGGTATGAACAATCATGTATTGAGGTTGAGAGATTACAGATTAAAAGAAAAATTTTCCACCCTTACAGAAAAATATAAGGTTAAGGATACACAACCATTACATGTCCAAACCAAACATTCAGTATTGATGTCATAATTCCAGTTTATTTTCATATCATTCCTTTAATTGACCTTTAGCAGTTGGGAAGGGATTATCATATGTTAGACAAGGAGAAAGAATAGTTTATAGAGTTCATTATAGTCACTAAGAAGTAGTTATATTACTGTCTCAAGTAAAGTACAATCCACTGAAGGAGGGTAAAGATGTCTCTATTTTGGAGATTCCTAGCTTAAAGTGAGTTTCATTGTGTATAGCGTCCTGGCAGTTACTCACAGCATATAACGGAGGGTGTTCGAGATTCTCTTGTACACAGTTCTAGGAGGTTAGCCTGAGTCATGATGCCCCAATTTTCAGCTGTGCATCTCTTCCATGCTAATGATGGTTATAGAAATAAGGCAGATTGGCTGATCAAAATTCATTCTTGGTCAAAGGCTGGCTCTGGTCACAGGGTAAGATTATATAGGTCTATGTTGTTAGGTTATAACATTCTGAAGTAGTTAGTTTTTGAGTTTCAGGATCATGCTTGTGAAAACTACCTAATGGGGCAATGCTCAATTGTTTCTCTCTGTTCTCTCTGTCTCTCTCTGTTTCTGTCTCTGTCTCTGTCTCTGTCTCTGTCTCTGTCTCTGTCTCTGTCTCTCTCTCTCTCTCTCTCTCTCTCTCTCTCTCTCTCTCTCTCTCTCTTGCCTTTGTCTCTGTCTCTCTCTCTCTCTCTGTCTCTATCCTCCCTCTCTCTTTCTTGTTTCTCTGTCTCTGTCTCTCTGTGTAGTGTATGTATATTTTGTGTGTATTGTATGCATGTGTGAACATTTGTGTGTGTGTAGTGTGTCTGTGTGTGTCTGTGTGTGTGTGTGTGTGTGTGTGTGTGCGTGTGCATGCATGCACTTGTAGGCAAGAGGAGGAGTCTGATGTCTTCCTTTATTTCTCTACACCTTAGTCCCTTGAGACAGACTATCTCCAATCTCGGATAATCTCTTTACTTATTCCAAAATAGCTCTGTCCATGAATATGAAGTTGAGAATTCTTTGAACTGATTATGGATGAAGAGTCTGGGAAGAAGCAAGCTACTTCACCAAGAGCAAAAAAAAGCTCAATTTATCTGTTCCAGTTTTATAAACTCAGAAGAAAGGTTATATTCATAATTTTTGTACTTCATTTTTTTTATTCCATGTTTCCAGTACTACTCACGGGCATCTGAAATAAAGTCTTCAATGTTCTAAATAAAGTCATTACCATGTGAGAGAATTTGAGTTCATCACTATTATAAAATATAGATATTCTTTCTCAAACTTGGATAGTGCTGTTCAGTTCTGATTTCTGAGAAAAGTCAGTCTCTTCTGTTGGGTTCATTCCCATCAGAATTTATCTTTCTCATAAGTCAGTTACCAAATGGACTTTCATAACAGATAATTTGCCTGACACCATGGACAATTCATGCAAGTTTACCTTTACAAAATCATTCCTTTTTGTTATTTCATGCATATGAATTCTTCCATTCCTTATTCTGTGTAAATGTACTGAATGTCATGCATGTACTGGGGTATCTTTGGATAAATAATATAGTAATATAGTAATATAGTAATATAGTAATATAGTAATATAGTCTAAAGAGAAAACACAATAAATTCACTTAAATAATTGATAAGTACGCTAACATGCATGTTCAATCCAAAACAACTTCTAAAGATCTATGAATACAAGAAGAGGAGGCAATAAGCAGTCTGAATTGAATATAGGAACATAAAAATGATAAAGGATAGCATTATTAGTTTTGAGAAGATCATCAAGAAAAGTTGATTAAAGAACATAATTCAGTATGAGTAAAGTGAGAGATGTATTTCTGAACTTCCCAAGAGAAAAGAATTACTAGGACTTCAAATAAAGTCTCCATTAGGAGGAAGTATTTGGTATGTTCAAATAACAACAAGTAATCCAAGAAGCTAAAATACAGTGAGTAGTGAGCAGGGCAGAAAAGTAGATGAGAACTGAGAGGGAGTCAAGAAATAGACCTTAGGTACAATTTTTACTAATCTAAAATAATCATTTTTATCTACACTTGCAGAATTTTATTACCATATCACATTAGACTCCCCTCTCAGAATTTTCCTGGCTTTGTCCTTTCCATCCTTTCTTGCTACTGACTTAGGTCACTGAAACACTAATCCCCAACATAAAAATATTTTAAGGTGGAACTCTTGGAAGGAAATTAAATTTAGGTAAGTTTATGATGGCATAAGTCTCTTATGGGATTAGCACAATTGTGAGAGGATGAAGAAATGAGAATTTTCAGCCTTATGACAACACATAGGAAGATAGAAATCTGTAAACCAGGAAGTGGACCCTCAGAAAACAGACATGATATCTGGGGGCACTTGGATCTTAAATTCTTGGTATCCAGTAGGTTTCTAGGACCCTCTGGATCCTTCTATTTCCCCATTCTCCCATGCTTCTCTCACCTAGAGTCCCAATAGGATGTCCTCCACTCTGTCACACTTTCCTGATAAGTGAAGACATTCATGGGACATGCCCCTTGGGCTAGTGTCCAAATATAAGTGAGTATATACCATTTGACTCTTTTTGCTTCTGGGTTAACTCACTAATTATGATCATTTCTAGCTCAATCCATTTGTCCACAAATTTCAGGAATTCCTTGTTTTTAATAGCTAAATAGTACTCCATAGAACACTATGATGGGCAGATCTGGACCCAGGGGTCCTGCTTAAACTTGGCACCAGCTGAGGACAATACAGGCGGTAAACCTTAAACCCCTACCCAGATCTAGCCAATGGACAGAACATTCTCCACAGTAGAGTGGAGAGTGGGATATTACTTTCTCACATACTCTGGTGCCTCACCTTTGACCATGTCCCCTGGAGAGGGAGACCTGGTGGCACTCAGAGGAAGGACAGCAGGTTACCAAGAAGAGACTTGATACCCTATGAGCATATACAGGGGGAGGTAATCCCCCTCAGGAACAGTCATAGGGGAGGGGAATAAGGGGAAAATGGGAGGGAGGGAGGAATGGGAGGATACAAGGGATGGGCTAACAATTGAGATGTAACAAGAACAAATTAATAAAATATATTTTAAAATTCTTGGCCTCCAGAACTATGAGAAATGCATTTGTGTTTAAGCAACCCAACGTAGTATATTTTATTAAAAAACAGTCTAAACTAAGCCATCTCTTCTCTAGGCTTTACTGGATAGATACTTATATTAATAATCTTGCCATCTTCTCACTCAACATATTTAGGTTTACTGTGATATGAAAAGAATTAAGAAGAGGGCTGAAGAGATGGTTTTGTGGCAAAGAGAACTTATTACTTTTGCACCCATATGATTGTTTACAACCATCTGTAATTCCAGTTCCAAGGGATCTGATGATCTCTTCTGGCTTCCATGGGTGCAGCATGTATATAGTGCACATAAATACATTAATGAAAAAAAAACACTAAATAATCTAAAAAACTTAGTAACAGACATATTTGTATTTTCAGGAGAATTTATATAATTTTTGATTTTGTTTTCATTTTGCCAATAAATTGTTTATGATAAAGATGTAAGAGAGTGTTAGGAATAATTTTAAGGTTGATATAATGTGAATAAAACAACATATATCTCTAATAATGAATACAAAATTAAGTATAAGCATATATGTGTGTGTGTGTGTGTGTGTGTGTGTGTGTGTGTGTGTGTGTGTAACTATACTTATAAAGAAAGTGATCAAATTACCTTTACCTGGTAAGAAAGAGTGACAACAGTTTGGTCTATTCAGTGGCTAATCACTCTGGGCTCATGATAAGATTACCCTGAAAACTTAGAAGATACAACTAAATTTTTTATTTTGAATTATGACCCAACTCTGTAGTCCATACAGACCTGCAATTCACTATGAAACCCAGACCCCTGGGCCCAAATCTGCCTATCATAATGTTCTACTTGTAGGTTTCTAGGAAACTGTGGTACATATACACTATGGAATACTACTCAGCTATTAAAAACAAGGAATTCCCGAAATTTTCCATGTGAGTCATTTAATTCAGCTTAAGGAATAACAAATAGTTCTTATATCTTAATAAAACTAGTGATTCTAATATCTTTAGTAGAAACTAAAGTGAAAATAAAATTGAAAAATCAGTTATCTGAACCAAGGAAATCTCTATTCCTCATTGACAGGAGACAAATACAATGTTGGCTGAAACAGCTTCTTATCTGATAAATCTAATCACTGCATATTACTGCTGTAATGTGTCTGCCTTTGGGAACAAATGTGTATCTTCAGCTAATTCTGATTTTTCCCCATATTGTCACTTAGATTTAATTTAGACTGTTGGCTGGATAAACTGGATGATTATACTATGTGAACTAATTTTTGGTCTTTTTGAGACAAGGTCTCTCTATTATATGGCTCTGGATGTGCTGGAACTCATTATGTAGACCATGCTCATCTCAAACTCTCAGATCTGCCGGATTTTGCATCCACATTGCTCATGTTAAAGGTGTGCATCACCACACCTGGCTCTATACCGTGTAAGTTTTTGACCAAATCTAGAAGCAATAAAAGTTAGATTTACTAGTATCAAATATTGAGCTGTGCAATTGATTATATCTTTCACATCTCTTTATTGTTTTCAGTTTTGATAGTGTACTTGATCCTTTTTAGGAATAATCATGAGATGTCTTATTTAAGTAGAATAATTCCAAACATATAGAAATAAAAAACATTTGCTTCATTACAAAATGCTGAAAGACCACCATAAAATATTTCAAGAGGTCTCTGTGTAGTTGAATCACTTATGATTAAAAATATTACTTATAACAAACCAGTGTGAAGGGCATCTGGACTTTTTCATTCTAATCAAAGCTGGGCACTTGAACTACTTATTTCTAAGCTCCTCAATGGTTCTTGAATGTCCAGTGAACTCTACTAATCAATACCTAAGTTTTCATCAGGTTCAATGAACTGCTTATATGTACCTTTACATATTCAAAATCTGTTTCTCAGTATAGATTCCAACTGGATCTTTATTGAATGAAAAAGTCAAGTCAGGCTCCATCTTGCCATCTCGCTCAAACTCTCTTAACTGAGTCATGTGCTCCTTTTAAAAGAATGCTTATGAAGGAGAAAAGGAGTACTGACCTCAGTATATTATATAATATTCTCTAAAACTGCTTAGGAATGGGAATTAGTTATAAAAGCAAGGGACACAAAAGCTCATTGATTATGTAAATACATTTTCTACTCTTTAAAACAAACTAATTATTTAAAACATTTGCAAACTCTTAAAGGGCCAGGTTGATACAAATTTAGACTTTACTGCCCACATGGTCTGTCACAGCTAGTTTACCATAGTGATGAAAGGGAAAAACGGACACAGAGAAGATGTAAAAAAATGACTGTGGCTGTGTTTCAATTATTCTGCTTTGTGTATAGCAACAGGTAGTACAGTGATGCTCTGCAGTTTGTTGATCTTTAGTATCATAAAGTATGTTCTTTATTTAATACATGTACACAATCCAAACATATATGATTTTCTTTCAAAATAAATTTCAATGTTTTATTCAGACAATTGAACCTGCAAACCAACCCTGAAAGAGACATCAGATCATTTTGTTTCCATTATGAAAATTGTACCACACATGCCTCAAACTCACATTTCCAGTGGCCCACATATTCTCAGGGGTTAAGACAGATCTATTTTCTAGGTCACTCAAAACTATTGATACAGAGTAGCCACTAGTCTTTGGTTCATAGAAACAAAGAGAAAAGTCTTTCCACTTATTTTTGAAGGTTTGCAGAGTTTCTACTGCAATGGACATGCCTACAACATACAATAGCTGGGCTTATACTTCTTGAACATGTTTGGCCAGATAATCACAGTGGGTATGAAATCAACCCAGGATATTGCCATATATTTTAAAGCTATTGAACAATGTATATCTTCAAAAATAGTGTTTGTACTACAAATATTTCTCTTAGAGTGTTGGGACAATTTTAATTCAGCAGTTATGTATAGAGATGCTAACATACATTTCCCTGACTGTGAATATACATAATGATATATGTTTAATAGTTTCTACATAGAAAATATTAACTCAAAATGAAAAAATAAAGTGTACTGAAAAAAATTAATCTGACAATGAGTTTTTATGAATATGCAGCATAGATTCCACTTTATTCAGATATTATAAAAATTTATCTGTACAGATTCACTGTTATTTTTTGACATTGTAAAAGGTAAATTGATTAGATTTTATATAATGCTTTTAAAAAGTTTCAGCAACTACTTAAAAACAAAAGTAATATTTTAGAGTATTATATTAACAAAATTATTATAAGAGTCTCCAATGTACTTATGTTTTATTTGATATTATAAAAAGAAATTTATGAAAAAATCTTATATTTCTTATCGCAAATAATACAATGTATTTATTTAGTCTACAACAATAATTGTTTATAAAATTTGTGTTTATCTGAAATACTAGAAACTATAATCAAAGACAAAGAAGTAAAAGTAAGAGTGAAGCCAAATAAAAAATTATATTTAAATGAATAGGAGATCAATGTTTCACAATTATTGAAATCATCACTAAAGGACTTACACAAACAAGAGGTAAATAAAATAATAAGAAAGAAGCTGGAGAAGAGCAGCTTTGATATTAGGGGAAATGGTTAAATCTAAATGTGTTATACTTCAGGAAGGATGGCTCAGCAGTGAAGAAGAATGTATATTGCTCTCAATGAGGACCTGATTTTGGTTTTTAGAACCCACAAAAACTTGTAACTACAGCTCTATGGGAACTAGCATCTTCTTCTTGTCAGTGCAAGACTATAATGATACATGTACCTCCCCACATAAACACCTAATTAAAAATAAAAATAGTCTTGTAAAATACAATGAAAGTTGGGGTTATTCAATCATAAAGTTTAATGAAATGACTAGGAAACAAGAATGAATGATGAATAAAAGATACTCAAAGCATTTTTATAATTAATTTTTTCATTTAAAGTAGCATATTCATTAATATACATGTCTACAGAATTCACAGATAATACCATGATTCATATTTAATAATTTTTTACTTTATAAAGTATAGTAAACAAAACATGGTTTAACTTATATTTTCAAATTAAATATAGAATGAAATATGGATATTAAATCTTAACAATCTCATTTAGAGTAGACTAGTAAAATGCATGGGACAACAAATATACAAAACAAAATTTGGCAATTTAATTTAAAATTTTAGTTTTTGTCTTAAAATGTGACAATGTATAATACAGACATTTTTATATACACATTTAATAGAAGGAATAATTGTCTTAGTTCCTATTCTGTTGCTGTGATATAACACCATTGTGAAGGTGACTTATAAAATCTTTAATTTGGCTTAAAGCTTCAGAGGTTTAGAGTCCAAGATAGTAGAATGAAGGAATAGCTGAGAGTTCACACTTTGATCCATAGCAATAAAGGTGGAGAGAGTGAATACTGGGAACTGCAGGGGTCTCTTGAAACTTCAAAGCTTCAAGCCTCCCCAACAACACACCTCCTCCAACTGGTACACTCCTCCTAACACTTTGCAAATGTTCCTCACAAAAATAGGGACCAAGTATATTCAAATAAATGAGCCCTTGGGAATCATTCTCATTCAAACCACCACAATACTGTAAACAGATTAAATTCATTCATTAGAACATATTAAAGTAATGAGATGAGCTATTTATTGTTCTAGTTAGCATCATGAACCTGGGAGACCAGGGCCTAAAAATGAGGCACATTGAGGTCTCTTGCAATCACAAACTTTACTCACAGCATCAGGTAATTTATAATCAACTTTGAGGGCTAAGAATAATCACACGAGTAAGATGTTCAATCACAAGGGCAAGCCACATTTGGCAAAAATCTAATTTTCCACAGAGGCACACAAATAGCAACAGCTGAAGTAAACTCATTCCTATCCCATACACTTGGAAGGGGCATGAATACACATTCCAAGAACAGTCTTTGTTTTGAAGAAACTAAGGTCATAGGACTCTTGTCGTGTTTTCTTGAAGTGTTCTCATGAACTCTCAGAATTCTCATGTGACTCAATTCTTTTCCTGTGTTTCAACAATGGGCTAGCGAGATGATGGCTTAGCAGTTAACAGCACTAGCTGGCCTCACATAAGACCCTAACTTGGGTCCCAGCACCCATACTAGGCAGCTCCTCATAACTATAGATTCATGAAAATCTAATGCTCACTTCTAGCCTTTGTGAGCACCAGCATTCATGCACACACACATACATACATACACACACACACTCACACACACATTAATCTTAAAAAATCAAGTTGCAGAATATTCTGTGGTTAAGAGCAGCTATTACTATTTTCAGAGTACCTGAGTTAGACTCCTAGTACCATATCAATAATCTCACAATTCCAAAATCTCTAGCTCCATGGGACCCAACACTTCTGGACCCTGAAGGCACACACATCCAAATACATGACATATGAGTATACACACACACACACACACACACACACACACACACACACAGAGAGAGAGAGAGAGAGAGAGAGAGAGAGAGAGAGAGAGAGAGACTGACAGACACACGCACACACATAAACACATAATTAAGAATAAAATGCATCTTTAAAAATAAAGTAATTAAAAGCTTAAAATCAACATTTTAAAAAGACTTATAAGAAACATCATCCAAACAAAATAGCATGTGAAATTTAAATGAGCTGGGCTAGAAGGTAGTATGTATCTGACAAAGTAAACAAAGAAAAGATGATAAAATAATATGCAAGAAAATAGAACCTCAAGTGTCAAGAGAACATAAGAACAAATAATAAATGCCAAAATTCATAAAATGCACATAATAATCCTAAATAGCCTTGAGGCTTTATATTAAATTGTATGCTATAAAGTAATATTAAATAAAACTTTGTTTTTTCTTTTATTGAAAATAGATTTTTTTCATACAAACAATATTCTGATTATTGTTTGTCCTCTCCCAACTCCTCCTAGTTCCTTCCCACCTGCCATCTTGACCTACATCATTTCTGTCTCTCCCTATAAAACAAAGAAGGGTCTAAAGAAAAATAATAACACACAATTTAATAAAATAAATCAAAACCAAACAAATCAGAATATGATAAATCAGACAAAAAAGAGAACCAAAGAAAAGGCACTAGAGATGTGCACAGAAATAGACACACACATTCACACACAGAGGAATCCTATAGAAACTCAAAACTGGAAGGTCTAATATATACCCAAAGGTTAAAACAACAACAACAACAGTGTCCTAGTTTAACATTATGAGATAAAAACCTCTAAAGATGTCATTGAGATCATTTTCTTTTGGCCATCTACTGCTGGGAATGGGCCTAACCCTTAAGTGTGGTCTTACATTTCTCCAGTGATACTTCCTTGGAAGAAACTAATTTTTCTTTTGCAAGTGGTTATCAATTGGAGATAGTTGATGGGTTAGGGATGCAGGATTGTATCCACTTCTCCTCTCGGCTCTATGACCTCATCTAGTGCAGACCTATTCAGGCTTTGTGCATGCAGTCTCAGTCTCTGTGAGTTCATATGTGTGCCAGCACTTTACTTCTTGGTGTCCTCCATTCTTTCTGGATCCTACATTTTTTATGCCTCCTTTTCTACAGGGTCCTAAGTGGAGGGATTTTTATGGAGATATCCAATTAAGGGCTGTGTGTTCTAAGGACTCTTACTCTGCATATTTTCTGCCTGTTGGTCTATGTATTCACTCTTATCTACTGCAGGGAGAAGCTTCTCTATGACTGACCAAGCCATTGACATATGACTATAGCAGAATATCATCTGGAGACATTTCATTGTTATGTTTCTTTAGCAGTATTCACTTTTCCTTTAAGTCCTTGGTCTATCTAGTCTCAGGTTCTTGGCCACCCAAGAAGCATTGGGTATGAGTTCCATCCCATGGAGTTGATCTTAATTCAAATCAGATATTTATTAGTTACTCCAACAATCTTTGTGCTACTATTGCACTAGCATATCTTGCAGACAGGCCAATCTTGTAGATCGATGGGTGTGTAACTGGGCTATATTTACCTTTCTCCTTTGGTAGTGTACAGAGTACTTTCTATAATGAGGAATACTAGTCAGTAGGGGTGAAGACTCTAGATAGGCGAAAGCCTTAATTCTCTGTGTTCAGTGAGTGGTGTAGACATTATCTTCAGTAATAGCGCAGTTTGGGGAGAGCCACCAATAGTCTTGGCAACAGCCTGGGTTGTTCGAGGGTTTGAATGGGACTCCTTTGTCAACAACATGATGATATGTAATACATTCATGGTACTGGAAGCTTCATTTGGTGATGAGACAAGTCCAGTTGAGGCTCTGTCGCCACCATTATTTGACAATATTCATTAGATTGCCTTTTACTGTATTAGGTTTCCATACAACTTCTCAAACAGTCCTTAGTTTTAGCTGTACCTACACATATATCCTCCCTCAACCCTTCTCTCTTCTTCTGATTCCATTTGAATCCCCATGCCCTGTTCATCTACAACAATTTATTCTGTTTCCCCTTCCTAGGGAGATGCATCCTTCTTTCCTAGTCCCTCTATGGTTATATGGATTGTAGCTTGCTTATCAATGAATTAACAGTTAAAATCCACATATAAGTGAATACACACTGTATTTGTCTTTCTGTCTCTGAGATACTTCACTCAGGATGATTTATTAAAATAGTTCCATCCTTAATTCAATCCCCTTGGCATAAAAGTTCAAATAAGAGAACTGATTCCTGCACGTTAGCTTCTCACCTCTGTAAGCTTGCATGTGTACCTGCTTTTTTATACAACCAAGGACCACATGCAACTCAGGGTAGCACTTCCCTCAGAGGTCTGGGTTCTCCCACATCAATCATTCATTAAGAAAAAACTCTGACAGACTTGCCTATAGCACAATTTGATGGAGCAGTTCTTCAAGTGACATTTCCCTTTTCCAGGTGCTGCTAGCTTCTGTCAAGGTGACAAAACTACTCAACATGCAAAATAATTAGAAAAGTATAATGGTTGAAAAGAAAGTTAAGGGTCAATGAATAGAATATGTAAGTGCTCATCATATCAATGAATGCTACTAAGAAATAACCATGTGGATATTAAACATAAACTGTTGAAAGATAAGAACAAGCTGTATATTGTTTGTACAATGTAAATATATTCATGATTAAATTGTACAATGTAATTATATTCATGATTAAATTGTGCCTATAATCAGAAACACACAAATATGTCAAACATGGTACATAAAGAAAAACTGCAATTGTTTGCCTGTATGTGTGGAGTCAGATGCAATTAAGAAAAAGAGAATGGGCCAGGTGTAGTGATGCTCTCTATATAAAATGCATGGGTGTGGTGGTGCTGGGAAGGCTGAGAACAGAGAGATGGAAGGGGAGGATGTTGAAGGAATGTGTTTGATGTCTTTAATAACCCATGAATTGGGAAAATAAGGAGAAAAATGATATGGAGAATGAGAAAAAGATAACTTTGGAGGAAAGAGAGGGAGAGAGATGGACAAAGTAAAGTAGAAAAAGGGAAAGGTATTTCCAAACAAAATATTTGATGGGCCCTTGGGTTATATGTTCCATACACTTTCATATGTCACACAATGAAAATAAACAAGATAATTTAATGACTATACATATTTTAAATGCTTGCCTTGTAATTATTTACAAAGGTGACTAGAGTTGAAATGGAGAGAGTTGCTTTTTAAAGTATGGCCTCGCCCATATCTAAGCTGTAAAAGTCACTTTTACTGATGATCCTCAGGTCCTTAAGTTGTAAAATAAGAATAAGGATACTTAGAAAATGTATGTGTAAAAACATTTTATAACAGATAAAATACTAGTCAACTAATATTATATATTACTCCTTTTCACTTAATTTGATGACAATATACCTTAGGCACATTTAGAATATCAACATTCAATAAAAATAAAATGTATTACATACATTTAAAGAGGGAATAATTGAGACTCAGTGAAAAATTCATCCAAATTCACCAAAAAAGTAAGTGATTAAGATTCTGATATGTGCATGTTGTTGGGTGTGTATTTTGATTGTGTGTATGTCTGTGTACTATATGAATACAGTGCCCACAGAGGCCAGAAGAGGATATCAGATTCTCCCTTGACTAGAATTACAAACAGCTGAGCCACATGTGGGTGCTAGAGTTGAACCTGGGTTGTCTGTAAAAGCAGCCAGTGCATTTAACCACTGAGCCACTCTGCAGCTCTAAATTCTCCAGATTCTGATATTGTCAGACTGTAAATTTTACTTTTTCTTTTAGTAAAATGTTTTAGTGTCATAGGAAATGATTTTGCAGATGAGAAATAGGGCTACTTCACAGGACATTTTTTTTTTGTCTAGTCCTGGAAAAATTAGTAATTGTGCAATACATCATTTTACTTTGTTAAATTCGTAAGTCATAACTTCTAATAGAAATTATAAACAACAAATAAAACAAAACTTCCCAGAAGCCTTGATTTAGGTCTCTAGGGAAAGTCTCTCTGACTGTAGGAACTGTGTGTTTCAGTGTGGTGATTTTGATGTTTTGAAGTCTTAATGATATGGATGTAGCATTCTGCTAGTAACTCAAGTGGCTGCCTGTCACCCTGATGCTTTTGCTCCTTGTCTGCTTGCCTGACAGCAAGAATAGAAGAGAACTAGCTGTTCTGCTGCCGTTACTCCCTGGAGTCCAAAGCTGTGCAACCTAATCTTAATGCTGTGCTTCAGTAACTCCTTAAGGAGGTTCTTCTACCCACTCAGCTTATGTTCCCTAATCACATGGCAGCTGCTTGAAAAGTCAGCAGGCATTAATTCTCTACACAGGCTCTCTGAAGATTGGCTCGGCAGCAAATATGGATGTGGTAATGGCCCAGCTATACCTAACTAATGCCCAGGACACCATACTATTGAAAGATAAAAAAAAAGTAGTCACTGATAACACTTGTAGAATCATATGCAAATTTCTATAGTGATTTTGGCCTCCTCAAGCTTTTTCTATCAATAGAAGATACTGCTGTAGACTAAGTAGAGGAGCGTTTGAGAAAAGAAGAATGCTCAGGTCTCTTATTCTTTTAGGAGAGTGAAAGCAATCTTGTGCTCAAAACAGCTTTGCTTCAATATTCATTTTAAAAGTCATTTTCTCTTTCACTGACTCTTCAAATACTTGTTCATAGAAGTACTTTATTAATCATTCTAATCATAAGTTTTTTTTGCAGGACTTTCAGAACTTTGTACTTATAGCCTTGATCCTGCAATATATATAGTAGAAGTAAAATAACTAAATATACTAATACCAGTAGTACATTTTCCTATTAATTTCTGGAAAAATTAAGATGCCTTGTAGTAACCCCCCACTCTACTAACAATCCTCTTCTGTGCTTGCAGACAGAAGCCTACCTGAGTTGTACTCTGAGAGGCACTACTTAATAGCAGTTCAAAACTGATGCTGAGACTCACAGCCAAACATTGGGCAAAACATAGGGAGTCTTGTGAAAAAGTCTGGGGAAGGATTAAAGGACCTGGAGATGACAGGAGCGCCACAAGGAGACCAACAACGCAAACTAGCCAGGGCCCAGAGGGGCCTGTGGAGACTGAAGCACCAACCAAGGACCATGTGTGGACTGGACCTAGGCCTCCTACACATATGTAGCTGATGGACAGCTCAGGCTTCATGTAGGTTCCCTAGCAAGGGGAGTGGGGGCTGTCTCCGACATGGACTCTGTTGCCTGCTTTTTGATCACTTCCCCCTGGCAGGACTGCCTTGCTGGACCACAGGGGAAGAGGATGAACTCAGTCCTGATAAGCTGGTGTGGGTTAATGGGGGCTATCCTTTTCTGAGAAATAGGGGAGGTGTAGGGAGGGAAGGACCTAAGGCCAGGGCACAAAGTGTATAAATAAATAAATTAATTTTAAAAAGATCCCTGGTAATTGTTTATATTGACAGTGCTTAAATACATCAATGACAGTCCATTTCCATTTTAAAAGTGTGTATATATGTATAAATGTGTATTATGAATTATTACTATTATAAAATGCTAAGCTAGAAAAATCTATGTAATAAGGAATTTATAGTAGATAAGCTTTGAATGTATTATTTTAGAATTATGGTAATTTCACATGATTTCAGGGTTTAGAGTTATAAACTACACACATTTAACTATAAAGATCTGGTTTATTATGAGACAGTGTTTCATATTCCTATTCTTGATGATGTAAAACATATTTGTATGACTGCATTTATTTCTGTTTGCTGTTTTGTTTTAAATGGAATTATTTTTATTGAGACAAGTTCTAGGTATCTCTGACCTGGAACTACTTCCGTAGACCCGAATGACCTTGAACTCATAGAGATCTGCTAACCACAACCTCTCCAGTACTTGGATTAAATGTGTATACTACCATATCTGACCTGCCATGAAGTTTCAATAGTCTCCAAAATTTATATAACTGTGTTTTCATTTTATGTTTTCTAACTCTAAGGAGAATTCAAAATCAATATTTTTTATGGATAGATACAATATAAAAAAGCCTTACTGTCAGGCTTATTTTCATAACAACCAAATCTAGGTAATTTTAAGGTGATATAAATTCAAAGGTATTAAGATTTTTATATAAAAAATAATTTCATAGCATAGAATTAAATGTGGGGAGTGTTTATTGTTAAAGTATCCAGGTTGCGCATTTATTTTTTAAAAGACAGTAGAAAAGAAATATGGAGCAAAGTAAATCTTCTGATTCCTTTCTTATGTGTTAACTTAGACTTGGAGTCATGTTGCTAGGTGATAGAGGAATGACCTGAATACAGTCAACGGCACGGAGTCCTCAACCACAGATTTCACTTGCTTCCAATATCATTTTGCACTCTGATTCTGAAACTGAAAATTTTGTGGTCCAAATAAAGAATAACTATATCACGGGGTCAAGGAGATCAGCATCATGCTCTTTCACCTCTTTAATAGCCCATCCACTTCTAAGGGCAGGAATTGTTTCAGCACAGTCATACACACACCCGTTTTCTCAGTCAAGAGATCATCACTATCTAAATTCCTTCTAGATTCCACTTCATCCTCACATCTGACTTGATGCTTATTTCTCTCTTCGTCGGCATGATTCACCAAAAGATTTTACTTTTACTCTGGAGTTCCATGTTCTCTATATTCTTTACACTAAAAATATTGGTACCACTTGGAAACACACACACACACACACACACACACACACACACACACACACACACACACACACACATTTAGAATACGTATGTAATGTAGCACATATATATAATATAGCATTTTCTCTATTTTCAGAATTACACATACATAATGACAATATATTTCTAAAGTATATTTACATGAATGCTTTAAGAACTTTAAGTATATAAATTCCTTTTGTGATTATGGAAGTTTAGAAGCCTCATGCTGAAGAGAGTTATCGATGTAAACTGAGTGTAAGACTGACAGTCTGAGAGTAAAGAGAGTCAGGTGTAGTCTGAGTCCTGGTTTACCACATAAGAAGCCATCTTCATAAGGATGTTCTTTGATGCTCATCATCCTCTTTGAGGTAGGCTGGGTGATGCCAGGAGTTAACCTGTCTCACTGTCAGTGAATCTTTAAAATAATTAAAAAAACATTTTTGAATGCCATATTCTGCATGTCTCTGAGGTTTTTGAAGATCTTATCTAACTAGCCTATCTTTCTATAGAATCATATCTATCTGCCACACCTAAGAGGAATATTCTTGTGATAAAAGTAGACTAGTAATTGACATGAATATGATTTGATCACCTAACAATTAACTTGTATAACTTATTTATCCTAAACAGCCTGCAGTAGCATTTTCAAAGTATTGGAAGTAAACCTGCCACTGATTACCTGAGTATACCAGGAGTGCAGGTTAGTAGCTTTCCAAATGAGAAGATGACAGAGACAGTTTTCTACTTGAATAGTCAACCAAAACTCTCTATGATGTTGTAGCATCGTCTTCAGCCTTCTGGCCTAATAAGTCTGACAGACATTTTGGTGAGGCAGGAGCTATTGAGGACATGCTTAACCTGTTTGGCAGAGTTTTGTTGTCGACTCTGCCTGCATACAAGATTGTCCTTTAAAATAATAAAAACAGCTTTAAATGCCATATTCTGTAGGTCTCTGAGTTTTTTAAAGATATTATGTAACTATTTTCCTCTATCTTTCTATAAAATCATATCTATCTGTTAAACCTAGCATGCATAATCTTGTGATAAAAATTGACTAGTAATTGATATGACCATGATTTGATCAACTAACAATTAACTTATATTACTTGATTATCCTAAGCAGCCTGCAATAGCACTTTCAAAGTACTGGAAGTAAACCTTGTATTATAATCAAGTTATATGGGTACAATACTTCATATTAGAGTAGAAATATATATATATATAATGTGTATAAAGAATAATCTTAAATTTGAATTCTATACCAATGTATCAAAATTAAACTTATTTTGTATCAATATACAGAATTCTATACCAGTGAATTAAAAATAACCTTGTGTGTGACAATTGAGGCATTAAGTTGAGGAGTAGATTCAATAATCTACTTTTTGTCCTATCATCCTTATATATTTGTATATACCCCCTTCTTTCTTTTCAACCCCTATCTCCAAACCTAAGAAAGAAAGATAAAGGAAAAGAGCGACATCCCTGAACCCAACCTTGTTTTCTCTCTGAATAAGACCAATAGCATTTTATAACCAACTCCTAATGAAAATAAACATCTATTGCCCAGGAAAGCAAACAAAAACTCACCAACCCCCCCTTAAGGGAAATGGGGCATCATTCTCCTAAGGTTTCTTCCAGCTAATTTGGAATGAATAATACCTTTGTAAGAGACCACATAAACTTGGAGAAAACGGTTAATAAATCTTGGAATAGCATTTGTTGCCCAGTTTAGAAATGTTGAGAAATTCCAGGCTTAATTAGAGTCCTGTGTAGGACAGTCTAAAATGCTGGACCGATTGGGATTGGAAGCTTTCTTTGAAGCTGTCTTGTTCTGATGAGGAACAGCAACTGAAGCACTTTGTGTTGCAACATGAAGGATACAGGATGTCAGTGTCCAGCAAGCTGAGAGTAATGAATCCTATCAGATCCAGTGTCAGGTTCTATTTGTTCTGAAAACATATGATTTTTCACAAGCATTATACAGTCCTAAAATTATAAATGTATGAGGTATGTGTTACGTACAGAACAATTAAGGCTGAAAATTCCTCTTAAAATTTCCTTGTCTTTAGACTGGAGTATCTTAGAGCTTAGTGTGCTGGCATCTTGTCTTCTCTTTATGCACTCACCCTGCACACGAGCTCATCTAGCTTCAAGTCATTTTATTCGTGTCAATGACTATTTTTTCCTTTAGTGTTTATTTCCTCCCCCATAAACTGCATTTTTATTTCCAGAATCACTTGATAATTTAATAGGCTTCTCAATCTTGACATGTTTAAAAGAAAATTTTGATTTATCACTGGCCAATCTAATTCACAGTATTGCCATCCAAGTATATTGCACCTCCATCCTATTGATTGTTTCTTTTTCAGGGAGGGGGGAGAGGACCTGAAATAAGTTTTTGCTCCTCTCACACATTTCACATCAAATCCAGAATTAAATCCTATTGACCATAACTTTGAAATATAGGCAACTTTGAATGCGTGCTCTCTTTACTGAAAAAAAAATTCACTATCATTTCTTCTTTTGACTAGCATTAGTGCCTTCTGGCTAGCTTCTTTAATAACTTTCACTGTAACAATGGGATTAGGCACTGTCTCTGACTCTGTTGCCTGCCTTTACATCCCTTTCTCATAGCTGGGCACCTTGTCTGATCTCAGTGGAAAAGGATGCATTTAGTCCTCATGTGAAGTGAGGTATCAGAATGGGTTGGTATGGGGCTTCCCCTTCTCTGAGAAGGAAGAGATAGGGGCCATGAAGGGAGGACTAGGAGGAGAGGAGGGAGGGGGCTAGAATCAGGATGTAAAGTGATTAAACTAATAAATAAAGGAAAAATTAAAAACCGAAAATGCTACACATAAATAGTTAAATAGTACAATTTGAATAGTTTGGGTTATAATGGAATATGCATATACAACCATAAATATATAAACATAAATCTTGATTTAATTAAATATGATATTCATTAACTTGAAAAAAATCATAAATTCAGGAATAAAATCATTCTTCAACACTTAAAATGAGAATAACATTTACTGAAATGGATTTTACACATTATAAAATTTATAAAATCTTAATTGTACAATTCAATGACTTAAACATTTTTTTCTGTAACATAAAACCATCATATGTCAAGTTTAGAATGTTTTCATCCTCCATTTCATGTCTCTATTCCTAGCTCAAGCCCATAAAACTATTGTGCGTAACAATATGTACCATGATTTGCATAGGGAGGCCTGAAGAAAACTGTGGAGTCGGTTATCACTTTCTACCATGTTGGTCCCTAGAAACAGATCCAGGTCTTCAGGCCTGACAGCAAGTATTCTTTGCTGCTGAGCCATCTCATTGACCATTCCTTGGCCTATTTTCATTTGATGCTACATCATTACTTAATTTTTAAAAATTCTTTGTGTATGTGAATTATTAAAATATCACTCGAAGGGTGAAAGTTTAACAAACTATTTATGTATGTTATCCCTTTGGTATGTTACTTTTCTATCAGCAAAATTTGTTTGTAACTGGTTTGCTCCTTTCTATGTTTGTAAAGTATATCACTGCATCCATATACTCTATTTTGTCTGTATATTTTGATGCTGATGAACATTTATTTCAGTGAATACCACCATGAGTTATTCTGCAATCACTTCAAGTGTCGGTCTTTGTATGCAAGTGTACATTATTCTTCGATAGATAGATACTGGTCAAGTAGTAGTTGCATGTTGTATTTTATGAGAAACTGTCAAACATTTGTCCACTGTCTTCAGCATGACTATGAACACTATACTTATGCAATAGAAGTAATTTCCTTCACTATGATAATTACAAATTTGGAGTTTCGTTGTTCAGAACGTTAGCCAGTAATCACATGTCAGTATTTAAAGGTTAAAGATTCGGCAAACTAACGCTTTCCTTCCTCAGGCACATAAGCCACATTTGAATTATTCAGTAGCCATGTGTGGGCTGCTGATGAACATCGTTAGTTCTGTCACTGCAGAAAATTCTCTTGGATGATCATTCTATGTAATCACCACCCTCTTCTTACCTGAGTGATTTTTACTTACATAAAATAAAATTACTGTTTTTTATTTGAACAAAATTCCTGGCAAGTTGCTTACTTATTTTCATTCTATTTCTAAATCCTTAAATAACATAAGAATATTTCAAAAAGAAATTAGGTCAATAGTATTAATATTTATCAAGCTGTAGCTTTCGATCTTAATCTTTTTTCTCCTTTATTAATTTATTCTTGTTATATTTCAATGGTTACCCCATCCCTTGTATCCTCCCATTCTTCCCTCCCTCCCATTTTTCCCTTATTCCTCTCCCCTATGACTGTTCCTGAGGGGGATTACCTCCCCCTGTATATGTTCATAGGGTATCAAGTCTCTTCTTGGTAACCTGCTGTCCTTCCTCTGAGTGCCACCAGGTTTCCTCATGCAGGGGACATGGTCAAATATGAGGCACCAGAGTATGTGAGAAAGTAATATCCCACTCTCCACTCTACTGTGGAGAGTGTTCTGCCCATTGGCTAGATCTGGGTAGGGGTTTAAGGTTTACCGCCTGTATTGTCCTTGGCTGGTGCCTTAGTTTGAGCGGGACCCCTGTGCCCAAATCTGCCTATCATAATGTTCTACTTGTAGGTTTCTAGGAAACTGTGGTACATATACACTATGGAATACTACTCAGCTATTAAAAACAAGGAATTCCCGAAATTTGTGGATAAATGGATTGAGCTGGAAATGATCATAATGAGTGAGTTAACCCAGAAGCAGAAAGACTCAAATGGTATATACTCGATCTTAATCTTAATCTTGGAGGAATGTAAGTATTTTATCATAAAACCTCTCTTTTGACTCCTTCTTGATCTTGAATTCTAACTAAAATAAATAAAATAAATGAAGTGCTAAATCTCCCTCAGAGTTTCATCTGCAACATTTTTGTCTATATGCCCGGGTATTTGTACAAACACATGAACTGTTTCTCACAGCAACTCCTCAAAGTAGATAGTTAGGGCCTGTTATGGATACTCCAATTCTTCTATGAAAGACTTCTTCTATGACAATGAATTCATATGCCATGCACATTGTGTTTTATATATGCAATGGATGCAATAATTGATATGCCAATAATTTGATATTACAATAGACAGTTTTTCCTTATACAACAATTAAGTGAAAAAAATTAGGAATAGCTTTTAACCTTATAATGAATGAGCCTATGTTTCTCCCCATATCAGCATTCTTTTATGAGCTAGGGCAAAAAAGAGGATGATAAAAGTACTTTTAGGGATGGGGGCCTCTGTCCATTTCTCTTAGTGTTGGTGACCATGTGTCACAGAGTCCTGTAGGCCCTGTCTCTGAGTTTATTTTTGGTTGTGAGTCTAGCCTTTAACTGATGAACCATCTCTCCATCCCAAGTCTTTGAGTTTATATGTGTGTCAATCCTGCTATGTTTAGACGCCCTTGTTTCCTTGGTGTCCTCCATCCTCTCTGTCTCTTAAAATCTTGCTGCTTCCTCTTCTACAGAGTTATGAGCCCTGAGGGAAAGGATTTGATGGAGACATCCCATTTAAGACTGAGTGTTCCAAGGTTTCTCACTCTTTACACATTGTCTGCCTGTGGATCTGAAGCTTTCTCTAATTCATAATGACTCACAAATGAAAATTAGTTTTCTCCAATGGAGTCTCACTGTGGAAGCAAACCACTTTTTTTGTTGTTGTTTTTCGAGACAGGATCTCTCTGTGTAGCCTGGGCTGTCCTGGACCCGCTTTGTAGACCAGACTGGCCTCGAACTCACAGTGATCCACCTGCCTCTGCCTCCTGAGTGCTGGAATTAAAGGTGTGTGTTACCATGCCCAGCTTGCAAACCACTTTTAATGTCAGGTCCCACACCCAGTTGTACATGGCTATCTGTGGAGTTTTCATAATATTTTGTTAGAGTATTATCATCATCATCACCATCATTACTACTACTACTGTTGCTACTACTGCTGCTGCTACTATCATCATTATTATTATTATTATTAGGTCCTTGTGTCTATACTATGGTTTCAAGTTATGTGTTTTTATGGGTTTCCTGTATGTGTGAAAGTGTATGTCTTTGTCTTTATGTATTTGTTTTGCTTTTTCTTTGTCTCTATTTCTTTTATTTTACCATATTATTTATATGTCTATTTGTTTTTATAATGAAAGACAAAGTTAGAATAGATTTAGATGGGAAGGGAGGTGGTGAGGATCTGGGATTAATTGGGGAACAAGAAATTCTAAACAGAATATATTGTATGAGAAAAAGAAAAAAGAAAAGAAAAGCAGAAAAAAGTTCAAGGTCATCCTTAGCTACATAGGATTTAAGGCCCAGACAGGGAAACATAAGATCCTGTTTCAAAAATAAAGTTTTTTTTCACATATTGCAAAAAAGTACATTTATAGATTAAGAATTTTGCCTTTAAAACATGTAAATTATTCCAACTCAAAAGCCAGTTAGAGACTCAATTAATACAATGATCACTGGGAAATAACTTCTCCCTAGGCTTTCATTTCTTCAATATGAAAGAGTAATGTTTTAAAAACCTATGGCTTAGATACAAATGTTCCTCAAAATCATGTGTTTAAACTAAGTGTTCACATATATATAATAAACTACCTACAGCAAAAAGAACCATGAAACAATCAGGAGTTATACAAATGTTACACTCATAGTGTTTTATCTATTTGTATTTGACAACCTTGAAGAGAACATGTGTAATAATATAAATGTATATGTAAAAACCAAAAATAAATTTTAAAAATGAAAAAATAAAGCAAGTGTTCACATGGAGGACCTGAGTAGGTGATTGTATCATGAGTGTTCTGTTCTCATCAATGGGTCAATTCATTGATATATTTCTGGTCTCATGGACTATCAGAAGGTAGCAGACATTTAGGAGTGTGTCCTAGTTATGGGAGCTAGGTCATGGATATATGTTGTCTAAGGCCTCCTTTCTTATCTTTCTCTCCTGGCGACCAACATGAGATGAATAGCATTGCTCCACTATCATTTTCTGTCAATCAGCAGAGCCATAGGGACCATAATAAATCTTTCCTCCTTTTAATTTTCTCAAACACTTTGTCACAGTAATTAAAAGTTGACTGGCACTACAATTATCAAATAAATTTGAAATTCTAAATATAGTAAGAATTCAATAAATAATAGCTAATTAATTCATAGTCACCTTCTTTAATAAGCTATTACCCATTTTGATACTATAATTGGAACCTCCTTTTGACTTTGTCTTATTCAAATAACAAACATAATCAGGAGGAATCTGTATCATTTTTTTTCTTTTCCATTTTTTTCTCCTTTATTAATTTATTCTTGTTACATCTCAATGGTTACCCCATCCCTTGTATCCTCCCATTCTTCCCTCCCTCCCATTTTCCCCTTATTCCCCTCCCCTATGACTGTTCCTGAGGGGGATTACCTCCCCCTGTATATGTTCATAGGGTATCAAGTCTCTTCTTGGTAACTTGCTGTCCTTCCTCTGAGTGCCAGCAGGTCTCCCCCTCCAGGGGACATGGTCAAAGGTGAGGCACCAGAGTATGTGAGAAAGTAATATCCCACTCTCCACTCTAGTGTGGAGAGTGTTCTGTCCATTGGCTAGATCTGGGTAGGAGTTTAAGGCTTACCGCCTGTATTGTCCTTGGCTTGTGCCTTAGTTTGAGCGGGACCCCTGTGCCCAAATCTGCCTATCATAATGTTCTACTTGTAGGCTTCTAGGACCCTCTGGATCCTTCTACTTTGCCATTCTCCCATGATTCTCTCATCGAGAGTCCCACTAGAATGTCCTCCCTTCTGTCTCAGTTTCCTGGTAAGTGAAGGCTTTCATGGGACATGCCCCTTGGGCTAATATGCAGATATAAGTGGGTATATACCATTTGAGTCTTTCTGCTTCTGGGTTAGCTCATTCATTATGATCATTTCTAGCTCAATCCATTTATCCACAAATTTCAGGAATTCCTTGTTTTTAATAGCTGAATAGTATTCCATAGTGTATATGTACCACAGTTTCTTTATCCATTCTTCTATTGAGGGGCACTTAGGCTGTTTCCATGTTCTGGCTATTATGAATAAGGCTGCTATGAACATGGTTGAACAAATTTTCTTGTTGTGTGCTGGAGCATCTTCTGGGTATATTCCAAGGAGTGGAATCTGTATCATAATTGTTGGTCTACCATGATTCTGAATATTTACCTGATCACAGTCCTGGAATATTTTGCTTGAAATTACCCACTATTATTCTAGACATGCTTAGTAGAACTAGCTTCATTTGCACCATATTTATTATATTTTATGTATTATGGACCCTTGATGCCATTTGTACATATGTTTTTACTTAATCATTGGAAATTGTACTTTTCTCAGAAGTGGTCTTTGATATGGGCTCTCTGTTGCTGAACACAATGTTTCTATATGTTTACCCTTATATTATTTGTGGGATTAAATTTTTAGCTTTGATGAGACAAGATGCTATGTGTGAGCCATTGATGTCTAGCTATTTATCAATGAATAGAGTTTTAAGTAAAAGCATGTAATATGTACACAGATATGGTGAAATGATATGCAGTGAAATTTAGTATCTTTTGAAAAACTTCTTAATGAAGAACAGTTAGTGAGGAGTGCTTCAATGGCTCAGTGTTCAGGATACGTGCCATTTTCACTGAGGGAATACATTTTGTTAGATAAATAGCAGTGTCAAGACTTATTTTTTTAGAATGAGCACATGTACACAAAACATATAATAAATGGTGGTCTAAAAATGAAAATGTCGAAACACATTGGAGAAAAATTTATTAAACCAATATATAACAAAAATTATGTAACAGAAACAAAAGTCTTAGTCTTCGTAACTTATGCCTCAAATGAGGGAGATATGAAAAATAAGACTTGCTAATCTCAAGTAGAATCATAGTAGCTTTACATGTTTTACTTAAATATTTTTAAATTTATTTGGAAAGTACAGCAATATGAGTACTCTTGCTCAAAAGATAAAAACTGCGTTTATTCAAAATCTTACTTCAAAAGAAATGGACTTTAAAGAGATGTTGATTGAATTTAAAATATTCATCGAGATTTTATGCACACATTGAACTTGGTATTTTACTGAAAGAAGTAGTAAAAGAGACATCTCCGTGTGGTAGCTAGATTGTATTACTAGAAAATTAGTGGCAGGGTAATTTATTGGAATAAAAATCTTATGATATTCTTCATTGATGAAAAGAATATGATCAATTTTCCTATCACTATAGGATCCCCAAGGGAAATAGAGACAATAACTGTTACCTCTTGTAGTGATAACGTGACATAGCAAGTAACATCAAAACATTCACAAGCAGTAACTTTTGGGCTTGTTATTTAGGGTCATCATCAAGGTGTCTCTAGGCTTCTAAGCTTAGCTAATATCCATATTTAAGAACATGTGTCTTACTCACCAGCAGCTTTAGAATACTGCAGTGATAGATGAAAAAGTGAGGAATGCTCTTGTACACATGTATCTTGTGAGCAGGATAATTCTGTAATAATTGTGCTCATTTCATTGATGTGAACAACTCCAGGGCTATAGGAAAAGCTTGCATTCAACTTATAAATCTAAGTTGATAGACAAGGAAGGCATGAGGAATTGGGGTACACATTTTTGCAATTAATCTATTATAGCACCAATGGGGGAAAAGTCAGATTTAATTAAGTATCCAATCTAAAGGGCACTTGGGCTAGATTATTATGCCGTTAAGAAAACAACTTTCATGCTTATTCTATTTCTTCTATTTCCTTGATACTCAATTAAGTTATAACCAAAAAGAGTGATTGCAGAAGTGAAAGAGAATATTGGAAAACCCTAGGAAGTAATAAGTTGGTATCCACATGCAGTAAGCTCAAACTTAGGCAGCTAAGACTAAATTTTCAAGTAAAATGAAACATTTAAAAATATGATGTAGAACTAGATGCCAAGTATTGGAATAAGGTTGTATTTGGAGGATTAAAAGTAGTAGTTAAGTATATATATTTTATTGTCAAGACTCTAGCAGATATTAATTGTCCTTGAATTTTCATCATAATTTTGGGGAAGAACTATTCCAATTAAAATAATATAGAGACAAAGTGCTGCTTTATGTTTAAGTTCAATTAGCAATTCTATTTTAGATAACTTTTTACTTTTAGATAAAAACTCAGTTAACAGTGTGTGTGTGTGTGTGTGTGTGTGTGTGTGTGTGTGTGTGTGTGTGTGTGTGTTTGTCCCCTTGATTGCAGTATCCACAGAGGTAAAAGAGGGTGTCAAGTTCCCCTGGAATTAGAGGTACAGGCATATGTGAATTTCCATATGGGTGATGGAAACTGGAATTTTGTCCTTTGTGAAAGCAGAAGCACATGCTCTTTAAGGGCTGAAAAGCCCCCCCAACTCCAATTGGTAATTCTTGTTCAGTAATTACATCATTTCAATTTATACTTCTTCTAATACCCAGTACCATTTATCTTTCTTTCTATCTCTGAATTAAACACTTTAGATTTCTGATATAAATAGGGACTTATTTATTTAAATGTCTTTATATGGCAGGTTTATTCTAATCAGAATATTATCCTGAAGGCTCATTCAGGTTGTAAATTTTCCAAGATTTCTGTACTTTCAATGGAGAATCAATTTATTTAGTGATGGAAAATTAGTAAGCTTCTACCTGTTGCCTGTGTGAATAGTGCTAATATGAATATGGGTATACAAATATATTTCTGAGTCCTTACCTTTAAGCCTTTTGTGCATATATCCCAGTGTGGAATTGTAGTTCCTCTTTATATGTCTTCAGGAGAAACATCTTTTATGTAAAAACTTGTTATGATGATGTAGCCTTATATGATGCTTTCCACAAAACACCTGAGGGATGAATAACAGGAGTATGTGTGAAAGAAGATCAGTCACTATACTATACACATTTGCTTCACGTTAAAACAATATTTTTAGGTAATGCACATGATGTGGTTCACGAAGATGAAATAATACACATCAGAATGATCTGATCAGTGATAAATTATTAAAGTTCTCCCCTAGGATTTCTGATAAGCAAGCTTGTCAGGAAGTGATCCAGCTTGGATCCTCCTATTAAGGGCTCAGGCAATATCATGGAAGAGGAGGCATAAAAAGTGTAAAAGCCACAGAAAATGGAGGAAATCAGAACAAGGCAATTTAAATAAACTGAACTCATATTAACTCACAGAGACTTAAGCAGCATGCACAGGGCCTGCACAGATCAGCACCAGGCTCTACACACATTACATATAGTTTACTGTTTTACGGCATTTTGAGTGTGTGAACAAGTTTGTCTCTGATTCTTGTGCCTTCTCTTGGGCCTTTTTCCTTCAGTTTGTTTGCCTTGTCTAACTTCAATGTGATAGTTTTTATTTTATCTTAGTACATTGTATTTTTTATGATGTGCTATTAGCTCTTACAACTCTGTTCTTTTTTGAATGAAAGACAGAAAGGGGATAGATTAAGATGGGACAGGAGGTTAAGAGAAACTAGGAAGAGTAGAAGTATAGGAAAGTGTAATCAGGATACATTTCATGAGAAAAGAATCTATTCTCCATAAAAGGGAGAAAAAGAATATTTTCTGTAGAAAAAGCATCTGTGGTGATGGCTGAGCAAGGTATTTATCTATGAAAATAGGAGAATATCCTTAAGAGTAATTTTATCACTGCTATTTCTTTTTAAAGATGAGTATTATTTGATTTTACCCTAGGTCCCTGGGCTATCTTGGTTCTGGTTCTTGGTCACCCAAAGAGTGACAGGTATGTGTTCTATCTCATGGCTTGGGCCTTAAGTCAAATCAGACATTAGTTGGTTAATCCTACAAGCTTTGTGTCACCATTGCCCTAGCGTATTTTGCAGGCAAGACAGCATTGTAGATCAAAGGATTTGTGGCTGGGTTGGTATATATATTTCTCTTTTGGTGGCCTACAGAGTACCTTCCCATAACAAAGACACTAAAACAGAGAGGTGAAGGTTCTATCTAAGGCACCATCTTCACCTCTCTATGTTCAATGAGTTGAAAGGGTACTGTCTTCAGCAATAGGGCTTTGTCAGTTTGTGGAAAGCAACCTATTGTCTTGATAATACCCTGGTTTGTTTGAGGATTTTCATGGGACCCCTTTGGCCAATAAAGTAATTGGCTGTAACCCCAGTCACAGTAGTGGAAACCTCCTTTGGTGACAAAATATGGCCATTTGGTTATCCATCTCCCTTATTATTTGGACTTCATTATGATCACCTTCATAGTTTCCATTGCACTAGGTTTCTTCTATACAACCCTTTAAATGTCCCTCAATTCTAGCAGTCTTTTCCCTTATTCTCTTCCCCTCTTAATCTGATCCTCTTGTTCTGGCTCTTCTTGCCCCCAGTCCACCCTTAAAATCTATTCTATTTTTTCCTCCCATGGAAGTCCATGTGTGTCCCAGTCCAAGTGCCTTCCACTATAACTAATCTTTCTGGATATAACAATTGTAGCTTGGTTATCATTTAGTTAATGGATGATATCCACGTATAAGCAAGTACATAGCATATTTATCTTTCTGGGTCTGTATTACCTCACTGACAATGATATTTTTCGTAGTGCCATCCATTAGCCTGCTTATTTGATGGTGTCATTTTTTAGTAGATAGTATTTCATTGTGTAAATTTGTCATATATTCTTTTTTCATTCTTATGTTTAGGGGTATCTAGGTTCCCCTCCCCCAATTTCTGGCTATGGTAAATAGAACAGCAATGAACTTGGTTGAATAAGTTACCATGCCATAGGGTGAAAATACCTTTGAGTATATGCACAAGAGCAGCATAGCTTTATTTTTTAGGTGGATTGATTCCCATCTTTCTGAGGAATCACCATACTGATTTCCACGGTGACTGTAGAAGTTTGCACTCTCACCAGCAATAGATGGATGTTCCCCTTATTCCACATTCTCACCAGCATGAACTGCCACTTGTTTTATTGATCTTAGCTGTCCTGACAAGTGTATGGAATTTCAAAGTAATTTTGATTTACATTTCTCTAGTAGCTAAGAGTTGCATAATAAAAACTTTGACGAAAGAAAGGTGGTACCCCAAAAGCTAGTGCTGGCAACAGTATCTTGCATGACATTCTGGACTCAAATCAGGCTCTAGGGTAAATAGAAGGATTGCTATTGGGCAAACAAAAACCTAAACTCAGCATTTGTCAGAAATCTTGTGAACTGGGAACGTGAGGAAAAATTATTATTTATCGTATCCATTTCCAATAGTAAACTACTTCGTCCATGGGGCTTCTAGTTCCTGAATAAGCCAAACAGCCTGCAACATGCTAAATTCCAGGCTTTTCTGGTCTGGAACATTGCTCCCATTTCTACAAGTCCCCATAAAACTGGTAAGGTTTTATTTTTATATGCAAACCTTCCACTACAGCTTTTCCTACTGACCTAGAGACTTCATGTACACATACTGTTAGCCAGAAAGATGAGTTTATTGTGCACTTAAACTATGCTGAATAATTTCTATTTTTGTTTCAGTGAACATAATTGGCTCTTGGTTAACATATCAGACAACAGATATTCAACTTACAAGAGAAATCATAGAATATCTTTCAACATTATTTATGTTAGAAATGTGGAAACAGAGTAAATAACATTTAGTGGCATTGTCAAAAATCATCCCTATTCTGTAGCTTCTTGACAACATGTATCCAAAGATTTTAAGTCAAGATACACATAATTTTCTGAATCTTACACTTCTTTATACAGATTTCTAAAATATCCAAAAATGTCTTTTCTTAGATAAAACAAAATATCATTGTATGTGTTACTCACAAAAGATCTTATTTTAGACTATAATAGCCTCATGATGAAAATGACTTAGCTGACCATCAAATCTATTGTGGATGTGGTCCCTTGGAAAAAAATCACATCGAACTTTAGTATCTTTTTTAAAAACCACTTTACATCCCAGTTGTATCCTCCTCTCTGCTCTCCTCCTGGTCTCATCCTCCCTCTCTCTTCTCCCTATCATCCCTCAGCTACTCCTCAGAAAAAGGGAGCAACCAGGACACATATTAACCCACCTCAGCATATCAAGTCAAATCAGGACTGAGCACATCCTCTTTCGCTGAGGCCTGACAAGGCAGCCTCTTCAGAGGGAAATGATCAAAAAGCAGGTAACAGAGTCCATGTCAGAGAAAGCCTTCATTCCTCTTACTAGGGGACACACATGAAGACAAGGCTGCCCATCAATAACATATGTGTAAGTGCATGGTCCTTGGTTGGTGCTTCAGTCTCCATATGGTCCCATGTGTCTAGGTTAGCTGACAATGTTGGTCTTCTTGTAGAGTTCTTGTCTCCTTCAGGTCCTTTTATCCTGCACTCCACTTTTCTACAAGGTTTCTAGAACTGTTTAATGTTTGGCTGTGAGTGTCAGCATCTTTTTCAATCCCCTGTTGAGTGGGGACTCTCAGAGGACAGCTATTCTAGGTTCCCATCTGCAAGCATAGCAGAGTATTTTTAATAGTGTCAAGGGTTGTCGCTCTCCCATGTGATGGGTCTCTAGTTGGGCCAGGCATTGGCTGGACATTCCCTCAATCTCTGATGTAACGTTATCTCTGTACATCTTGTAGGAAGGATAAGTTCTGGGTTGAAGTTTCTGTGGGTGGGTTGGTGCTCCTCTCCCTTCACTAGAAGTCCTCTTAAGTCTCTATGATCCCCACTACTAGGAATATCAGCTAGAGTTACTCCCATATGCTCCCAGGAGCCTATCCTGTCACAGGTCTCTATCTTGTCTCAGCGATGTCACTGCCCTAATTTTCTCTTTGTTCTCCAAGACCTGTGGTCTCCTGCCCATGCTCTCCCCACATCTGAATGAAGTAACCCAAACCCAGAAAGACACACATGGTATGTACTCACCTATAAGTGGTTATTAGCCATATAGTACAAGATAATCATACTACAATTCACAGACCCAAAGAAGTTAAATAACAAGGATGGCCCAAGAGGGGATGCTTAAATTTCATTCAGAAGGGGAAATAGAATAGACAGCAGAATTGGATGAAGAGAGGGAATAGGGTAGGATAGGGAGTTGGGAGGAAAATGAGGAACCTTAGTTTCTTAAATAGCAAGAAAAATCTAATTGCAGATTTAGGGACATTTAACTACAGAAAGACAGTCTTACTATTGAGAGACAGAGCTACAAAAAGGCAGCTATAGTTTTACAGGTTACCTCACACACAATTCTGTCTCTAAACAGTAGCCGTATCTACCAAAAACACAAGCTCATTTTTCCTTGGTTCTCTCAAGTCTAAGTTCTTCCATACCTGAGCTCAAGATTATTTCTTATTTCAGTGCTGGTTATAATATATAAAAATTTATTGTACTGTATAGCTGTGATACAGTAATTGTAATCATATTCTTATTACTACAAAACATAATATTACAAATGTAATGGCTTAAAATATAATATATTTATTATTTATTAAGAAGTCCAGGAATGATATGGATGAAGTCTCTGTTCCAGGATTCTTAGGGTCAATACACAAATATCCTGTAGGGGATATAGATCTTATGTGAGGCTTCAAATTTATTTTTCTTCCCTTTTAAATTTTTTTATTAATTTATTCAGATTACATCTCAATTGTTATCCCTTCACTTGTATCTTCCCATTCCTCCCTCCCTCCTGCTTTCATCCTATTCCCCTCTCCTATGTCTATGATCAAGGGAGAACTCCTCCCCCACTATATGGTCATAGGCTATCAAGTCTCATCTTGGTAGCCTGTTTATTCTTTCTCTGAGTGCCACCAGGCTTCCCCACCAAGGGAAGGTGGTCAAATATGGGGTACCAGAGTTTATGTCAGAGTCAGTCCCCTCTCTCCTCATAACTGTGGAGAATGTCCTGTCCATTGGCTAGATCAAAGTAGGGGTTCGATGTTTACTGCATGCATTGTCCTTGGTTAGTGCAGTATTTTGAGCAGACCCCCCTGGGCCCAGATCCACCTGTCATGATGTTCTTCCTGTAGGTTTCTAGGACCTTCTGTGTCCTTCTATTTCCCCATTCTCCTATATTTCTCTTACCTAGAGTCCCAATAGGATGTCCTCACATCTATCCCAATCTCCTGGTAAGTGAAGACTTCCGTGGGACATGCCTTTTGGGCTAATTTGTCATTGTTTAAATTCACTAGTTGTTAGGATTAATTTCCTTATAGTTGTAAGAATGAGATCCTTTATCCTGAAAGCTCTGTCTTTGCTTTCTTTCTATATTGTCTCCATAGCAGCTTACAACATGATTATTTTCCTTTTAGACCAATTGAGGAGAGGAAAGAAACAAGAGAAACTGCAGCTGTATCTTGGTAGTTATAATACCTGACAATCAGAATGCACATTTGTTGGATTTGCTGGAGAAGAATCTCATTTTATAGGACTAATGTGATTGAGTCATATGTATTCAGAAAATCACCATGACTTACTGTCAAATAAATTTGAAACACCAATTATATATAACTTTGATTAATTAATTAATTAATTAATATCCCAATTATAGCCCCCTCCCTCTTCTACTCAGTTCACCATTCCCGTTCCCTTACTCCTCAAAACAGGGGAGCCCTTCCCTCACCAATCCACCCCAGCTCCTCCTCTTCTCAAGTAGCCTAGCAAGGTGGTCCTGCCAGAGGGAAGTGATCAAAAAGCAGTGAACAAAGTCTATATCAGAGACAACTCCTGCTCCCCTCACTAGAACCAACATGAAGCCTGAGCTGTCCATCAGCTACCAATTATATTTGTAAAATCCATTTATAGTAGTTCTTATATTACTATTTAAAGTGATTGTCCAGGAGAAGGCAAGCACATACCAGATGTGTGGATTAAACACTTTATTAATTTACTCTGAGTCACTTATAATGCATTGGTGTTCCATTAAGGAAAGACTAAAAGCACTTTCCTTGGAGTTATATAACCAAGAAAGAGTCCAGATTTAAATTCTCTGCTTTGTGTTCCCTGTGTCTTTTCCCCTCTGTCTGTCTGCTCTATGACTTTGAGTATGCGACCGCTTGAAGACTGGTTTGTGAATCTTTTCCTGTGGCTGCATCTGTGTGTGTCTGGTATATGACTGTGTGTCTGTCTCTAACAAAAGACTTCCTTCTGTGATTATTAAACAACACAGAAAGTATGGCATGGGGAAGGATTTAGGGCTAGGTTACAGAACTCTTTAACAGACTTTTAGAAGAGATTAAGTCACTGACTCCAACTGACCCAGATATTAAACAGCACTACAAGCATCATTTTTTATAAACTGTCAGGTCCAAAGGAAACTCCATTTCCCCAGAATATGAGGTTTACACAAAAGTCAGTATTCCTTAGGAACTTGTGAAGCTGGTTCCTCTCTACCAAAGAAGTCATTTTCCTTATCACTGTCAGAAGAAGGGACAAATGGCTACCTATTGTCCCTATTAGCATACCAAATAGCATGCTGGCCTCCAGGCTCAAATAGTATCACAAGTAATTGTTAGGCATTTCAGAGTCCAAACTGGCATCCTGGTTCTTCTCAGCTCTTCTCACTTGTTGCCTTACCCTTAAATTCCCCAGCTCTTGCTTGGGCTTCTCTCCCACCAGCTACTCATTTTTCATTTTTTCCTAGCTCTTTTGGCTATAATATCTTAGGCTTCTCTTGGTCTTCATCTCTTTTTCTCCCCACCTCTCTCTAATCTTCTCCTGCTTCTTTCCTGGCCAGATCCAGTCGGCTGGCCACGTTCAGTCTACTACTTTTTATCTCTGCCCTGGATTCTTTCATATTTACCAGATGGTTCACCTTTCCCTTAACCATATTTTAGAGGAGTTGTGTTGTCAGTTTATGCACAAACTAATATACAAATATTGTGTTTAACATTTATTGTGGGTATTCATTTTAGAAGATTGCTTTCAATCTCTGTATTTTCTTCTTCCAGCAAATGATGTGTATTGTTATGGGTCAGGGGCATGGAAGAGTACATAATTTAACATTTCAACTATACCTTAGCTTAGGTTGTAGAAATTGATTACATGAGTAATTCAAAGCAAGTAAAATTAGTTGTTCCATTGTTCTCTTAAAAGCACATTAAATAAACAGGCTGAGTACACAGTAGAGTAGCAGTGTTAGGCCTTGAGTGATCTTAAGGTGTATCATTAACTCTGGCTGTGAGGTCCAGCAAAAAATATAGTCTTTTAGAATGTAAGACTTATTTTTATCATAGTGTATGACCACAAAAAGTGACTTGAAATACTTCGCCAATTTAAGAATTTAAGCTACTGCAGATGCATTTCTCATATCTAAAACAGAGTTGAGAATTAAGTTAATCCCTAATTGAAATTTGTGAAATCCTAGCAAAACCTTTCCTAGGTAGATAGTGCTGTCCTCATGGACACAGCTTTAGAGAAGTACATGTTACAAGAAAGAAAGTTTTGCAGATGAAAGATAATGGAAAATTATACAACTAATTGTGTATTTATTTAACACCTTTTCTTTTTCTCTGTCCAGATATTGACCAAAGAGAATCTAAATATACAATTTTGCAATGCTTTTAAGTATGAATGAAAGTATATTATTTAAGTAGATTATCTCTGAATGTACTAAGAAATGTTTGGTGGTGATTACTGGCTCTGAAAATGTGAAACAATCTGTATCATGTTGTAGAGATTGTTTTAGATACTGAAAGAAGATATAAATGTTCCACACACACCTATAATCCTAGCACTCTAGAGGCTATGGCAAGAAGTTGACAAATTGGAAGACATGTGAGGATACAGAGTGAGATGTGTGAAAGATGGTTATGGATTGAGGTGAATGTTGTCTAATACAGTCTATTAGATTGGACAAGCCTGTGTTTTATGACCAAGTAGATTATAAAGACCAAGTAGATTATAAAGATTTCCAGTTGTATTTTACTCTAGTTCTGTAGGACTCAAGTAAAGAAAAAGTAAAAGAAACTTGGATTAAGGCTGAGTAGACAGTTGGGCGTGGTGGCACACGCCTTTAATCACAGCACTCAGGAGGTAGAGGCAGGAGGATCTCTATGAGTTTGAACCTAGCCTGGTCTGCAAAGCAAGTCTAGGACAGACAGGGCTATATAGAGAAACCCTGTATCAAAAAACCAAAATGGAAAAAAAGCCAGAGTACAAAAGAACAAGGTATGTTGAATTTAAAGAACCTTTGTTTGATAACACCTCATTATACTAGGAGAACAAGCCACATATATCAGTAAAATGTGACAAATTCTCCTATGTTATTTATATGAAAGACAGTTGATACATACCCTGGATACAAGTTGAATTCTGTAGAATTTTGTGTGGTTTACTGTCCACAGAAAGGATGCATAGTCTACTTTAACATCACCAATCATTTTGTGGCCAAATTCTGAAAGGCATTTTCAAAATTTAGCTGATATAAAGGTAGAAAGAATGAATTTACCAGATAATAGATTCTGGATTTTAAAACATTGACATACTAGAATATTGAGTAAGATAAAACAAAAAAGTTTATATGAACCATGTATATGCTGTTATATTATAATATCAATAATCAGTGTATCAGTGAATATTTAACTTATATTACCTAATATATTTCAACCACATTGTTAAGTGGATAATTTTTTCCAATTATATTTTTAGTAGAATTTCAGAGTTTAAGTATTTTTAAATGTGTCACAACTAATGTCCATAATTTATTTATAGGTAAAGGACCAACTCTGATTGACAGAAATGAAATAATTCTTGCATGTAACATGGAACTTCAGCTGTCATTCTTATAGAAATCATACCTTCATTTCTCACATTTACTGAAATTTAAAGTTTTATCTCAACAATGTCTGCACATGTGTTGGTCTACATATCTGCTGGGATTTCATGAGATACTTAAATGTACATATTAGGAAACTGATCAATTAAACAAGCTCAATTTATAAGGTAGTTAATTTTTTAAAGATTTAACCTAAAACGTAAAAGGAAATTATGTATACAGCTACAAAATAAAATGTTCAAAATGGTGTAGATTAGATTGATCTTTTGATACATCAAATGTTAAAGAGATTATTTGTTATCAATAGTACAAAATGATTTTAATGTAAAATTATACTCTTGAATTTTTCCATGCTGTAAGGAAATCTTTACAACAATGATCTTCACTTGCAGTGCTTTATGTTATCTTTTCTTCTTAAGAACATATCATAATTGCAGATGAAAGTGTAAAGGGAAAGCAATGTGAAGTAAACTGTTTTCTATGGTTTCTAATTAGAGATTTCTTTATGATAACTGTTCTCCCCAGTGCATTTTATATAGTTTTCTGGAATATTTCAGAACTTACTGTAAAATTATAGTAATATTGCCTGTCTGTCCATACGCTCATTAAACTTAAGTAGTGGTATTCAATGTAGAATAATGGGTTTGTGCCAAATCTGTGGAAGTATTTAGAATGGAAGATAAATCAGACAGTTAAAATATCATGCTCCATTTCTTCTAGGTTGTTATGGTTAATTTTGATAATGTCGTTTATCTTGGCTTATAGTTGTTATGAGCTGTAGGTTTTTTAAATTTCATTTTTAAAAACCATAATCTTTAAAAATATCTGTTTGTATTTTTTTATTTTGGTTTTTTTTTTAAGGCAAGATTGCACTATGAATCTTTGGCTGGCCTGTATCTCACTATTTAGATCAGGCTGAAAAACAAAAAAATCCGTCTGCCTTCCTTTGTCTTCTGAGTACTGGGATGAAATCTGTGTGCCACCATGCTGGGACCATTTGTACTAATCAATTTCTAGTCAGGGTTTCTCTGTGTTGTGATGGCTCTCCTCGAACTCCCTCTATAGGCCAGGCTGGCCTCTAATTCAGAGATCCTTCTGTCTCTCATGTACTAGAATTAAAGATGTATGCCACCATGCTCAGCTCTTTTCAATTCATAATCATGTATATGCAGATGTGTCTGCTTGTGTATGTGCATGTATGAGTACAGAGGCTCCTAAAGTGAAGAAGAGGGTGACAGATTTCATGAATCTGGAATTGTTGGTGGTTATGAATCACCTAATGTGGATACTGGGAATTAAAATCAGGTCCTCTTAAGCACTGAGCAATCTTTCTCCCCTCCATTTTGTGGTACTGAGGACTGAGCCTAGTTAGTGCTCTTGCAGTTGCTGTACCTCTTAGCAATATCCCTATGCTCTAAATCTCATATAGGTATGAAAATCTAAACTATCAAGATCAGAAATGAACAAAAAGCTACATAATAATTACTATATTAAACATGATAGTAAGAAGATGGTTATGACAGGAGAGAAAGAGATCAAAATGGAAGAGAAAAATAATACAATACAATGGAATTCAGGTAACATGAAAATAAGAGATAAGATTATTTAGAAGAAGGAAGAACATGAACAAAAGAAAGGCTGGGAGGGCAAAGGAAGGCAATGGAAAAGGAAGATAAATGAGATTAAAGTATATTGAAAGATATGTGTGAGAATGCCATGGTGAAAATCATTATTTTGTGTGCTAACTTAAAGATTAACTGAACATCTAAGAAGATTAATAAACAGTAAAAATAAAATAATATGTAATAATCTTTTTTAAATTTAATTTTATTAATTTATTCATATTACATTTCAATGGTTATCCCATCCCTTGTATCCTCCCATTCCTCCCTCCCTCCCACTTTCCCCTTACTTTCCTACCCTATGACTGTGACTGAGGGGGACTTCCTATTGGGGCTCTAGATGAGCCAATGGACAGGACATTCTCCACAGTTGAGTGGAGAGTGGGGTCTGACTTTCACATGTACTCTGGTGCTTCATATTTGACCACGTCCCTTGGATAGGGAGACCTAGTGGCACTCAGAGTTCATGTGAAAGTCAGACCCCACTCTCCACTCCACTGTGGAGAATGTCTTGTCCGTTGGCTAGATCTGGGTAGAGGTTTGAAGTTTACTGCATGTAAAGTCCTTGGCTGGTGCCATAGTTTGAGCAGGACCCGTGGGCCCAGATCTGCCTATCATAATGTTCTTCTTGTAGGTTTCTAGGACCCTCTGGATCCTTCTATTTTGCTATTCTCCCATGCTTCTCTCATCTAGAGTCCCAATAGGATGTCCTCCCCTCTGTCCCAGTTTCCTGGTAAATGAAGGCTTTCGTGGGACATGCCCCTTGGACTAATGTCCAGATATAAGTGAGTATATACCATTTGAGTCTTTCTACTTCTGGGTTAACTCACTCATTATGATCATTTCTAGTTCAATCCATTTGTCCAAAAGTTATGGGGATTCCTTGTTTTTAATAGCTGAGTAATATTCCATAGTGCAAATGTACCACAGTTTCTTTATCCATTCTTCTACTGAGGGACACTTACGCTGTCTCATATAAGCTTTAGGACTGGTTTTTTGTTGTTGTTGTTGTACATTTTGGTTTTGTTTTGTTTTGCTTTGTTTTTTCTCTCCAGATTTTCATAACTCCTAAGTTGAAAAATCTGCACAAAAATAGTTCTTGGTTATGGATGCCCAATATGTGTACAGGGAAAGCCAAATCAGTGTTCTTATTAAGATGATTGCTTGCAAAATATTTTTATTTTATGTATTTGTCTTTCCCTGCATGACATCTGTGCATGGTGCCTGATGGCATAAAATGAAAAGGTCAGATTCCCAGAAACTGGAGTTAAAATGGTTGTGATCCAACATGCAGGTGCTGGAAACCAAACCCAGCTCAGTCAAGATCAGTAAGAGCTCTTAACTGCTGACCTAGCTCTCTAGCCCTTATTACTATAATTTTTAAAAACTGCACTAAATCATACATTTAGAAAAGACTGGTTGAAAGAACTTCCATATAGATACTTCATTATTAAAATTGAAGACATAGACAGGAAAGATATATAAGAAAGAGGAACAAAGATATTAGTGATCGAACAATAAATGTGTAAATTCAGCATAAACAATAAAACATTTATACCATAATTTATTCATATTACATCCCGATTGCTATCCCCTCTCTTGTATCATCCTATTCCTACCTTCCTTCCTTCTTCTGCCTTATTCTCCTCCCCTAGACCTCTGGCAGAAGGGGACTTCATCACCTACCATATGGCTACAGCATATCAGGGCTCATTTGGATAGCCTGCTTCCCCTTCCTCTGTGTGCAATCCTGGCCTTCCACTAGGGCAAGTGATCAAGTTGGGAGCACCAGGGTTCATGTCAGAAGCAGTCCCAGATATCCCCACAACGATGTAGAATATGCTATCCATTGGCTAGATCTGAGTAGGGGTTCAATGTTTACGGCATGCATTGTCCTTGGTTGGTGCATTAGATTGTGCAGGCCTCCCTGGGTCCAAATCGGCCAGACTTGATGATCTTCTTGTGGGGCTCCTTTACCCTCTAGATCCTTCCATCCCCCCACTCTTCCATACCACTCTCAAGGCTCCACCCAGAATCTAGCAGACAAACTCTTCTTCTAACCACAGGACATTTCAATTTTTGTTAATGCAATTTTACAAACACTTATCTTTTCTGTTCCTGCAATTTCCAAGCTAAAGGGATTAGAAATTTGCAAATTCTATTTCTCTACATCTATTTATGTACATTTTTCAAGTTCTTGAAAATACCTAATAATAATTTAAAATCTTTGATAATAGAAATATCTGTGTTCTATTACAGCTGGCTTATTCAATATATTACCTATATAGTTTCCTTTAAAACTATTTTATTATAACTATTTGTGTCTGTTTGTGTGTGTGTGTGTGTGTGTGTGTGTGTGTGTGTGTGTGTGTGTGTGTGTCTGTGTTTACAGACACACATATGCAAGTGTTTGGCTGTGTGTACATGTGCCTGCAGAGGCCAAAAGAGACTATCAGATGCTCTGGAACTATAGTTGAAAAGAACTCTGTGCCTCTGTAAGAGCAGGAAGTGCTTTCAACCACTGAACATTTTTTCTAGCTCCATATATTTTCCTTGGATACAGATATGTTTCTGTTCTTTTGCATGGCTTATAATTTTTAATGGATACGAGGTATTAATGATTTGTACAGACTCTATATTCTGTCCCCATGACAGTGCTTTCATTTCAAGCTTTAAACTCTTCTCCCTGTGGCCATCAGAATAGTAAAACTGTATTCAGTTATTTCTATTTATGGCTGCTGAGATACTAGAGATCTGCTTGAGACCACGGTCATGGTTTAGAGATGAGCCAAGCATTTGTGTAAACTTTATACAAAGGTAATGGAGTTTGCCTTCTCTGCCAGCTGGTGCTTTAATTTGCTATGTGCTAGGGACCATGCTGACTTCATGGGAAAGTAGTGATATGTAGGCATACCATACTGCAGCCTCCAGCAATTTCACAGTCTGTCACCACACTGCTTGTTTAAGCATTATTTATTTAGTGTCTTGATTTTTGTTTTTGCTATGTAGTTAGGCTTTTATGGTTGCATTTGTACAGAACATGAATACATATATAAACTTTCTTCTTTCCTATGTCCTTGATAGTGTAGTACAACACCTATTCATATGACACATTATAATAGGTATTATATCATTAGCAATGATTTAAAATGTATAGGATAATATGCAAATACTATATGGACTACATGAAAATCTGGTACCATTGTATAAGAATTTAATTGTCTTTTGGTTTCAGTATTAAAAAGATTTTACTATAATTTATTTTTCCAGTTATCTATATCAATGGATGTCTACAACGCTTTTATATTTTGACTATTGTCAATAATGTTACATCTAACCTGGATATGCAATTACCACTTAGAGATCCAGATTTTCTTCCTTTTTGACATACTCCGAGAAGTTGAATAGATAGATCACATCGTAGTTCTATTTCTAGAAATGATAATTGCCATTACTTTTCATATTTTTCCATATTTTACTATTGTTATCTAAGGAAAGGTAAGTCTGGCAATGCTTCTGTCTGAATACATTTGGGACAATCACTTCTATCTGTGTCTCATTTTCTTTATAACATGCAGATAACACTACTAGCAAAATGCAGTTAGTATGGTTAGTACAAACATTTCATATATATGTGGTTGGTTCAGATTATATCACTGTACGTAAGATTAAACTGTATTTCTTAGAACCTTCATTTCCTTGTCTGAGATATTTTACATGAGACAAATAAGGCAAAAGCAAAAGAATACACTTTCTATATTCAGAATCAACAAGCAAGACAGCAGGTCTTCTTGCAGCTCATTCAGGTTGTTGCTGTTTTGCTGGTTCACCTTGTTATCATGAGACAGTGGTGGAGCCCACAGCTCTTTCAGTTTCATTGGGTCTCCTGCTTTACTGTTTTCTACTTATGAGACAGACAGTGCTTGTTTTGATTCGGGGGATAGGTATACAAGCTTATTCTACTTGTCTTGGAAGAATCCAGTTTTCCCTGTGTTCTGCATTTTTATATTTTGTTTCCCTACATTGGATTCATATCAGAAATAACAATAACAGTTGTACATTATTTAGGATACAAGCTATAATACCCTTATCACCAATTCCCAAACTTGTATTACTTTTAGGAATTCTCCTTCTCTGACTCTCTGAATGAACTTTGACTGATAAATTCCTGTTGTATTTTACCTCTCTTCTTTAAGACGGTTTTCTGTATTTTATGGTTGTCTTGAACTTTCTATGTGCCTTCAGTCCTTTGTAAAAACTGTTTAGATCTATTTATTTAATGTGTATGGTTTTTTGCCTTCACAGGGATTCTTGGTACCTGTGGAGGTCAAAAGAGGGTATCAGATAGGAAGAGAACATCAAATCCCCTGGAACAGGACATAAAAGATGATTGTGAACCCGTCTTTGAGCGCTGGGAAGCCAACCCTGGTCCTCTGCAAGAACAAGTGCTTCTAGCTACTGAGCATCTCACTAGCTACCTGCAGTTCTTGATTCTCATCTTTCCCCCTCTGTGATTCTAACTATGTGCCATCATACACAGCCCTGACTACTGAATTTCTTAAAAAGCTCCTAGAATATGTAATTTGAACAAATATTTAATTCACTACTGTAGAACATTAATAGTAAAAGCAAATGATTTGGGTATTTTTGATTAACTTTGCATTTACAAGCTATGGATTGATAATAAGGTTAAAGATGTGCTCGTAATTTATATCTTAAGGAGGCAATATTCTCCATTGAGATGAACATATGTGAAAACATAGAAATTATTCACTGAATATTTATTGATTAAATAAATTGATTAATCCTGCCTGTTTAAGTGGAGACACTTCTGTTTTTGGAATAAATAGAAATATGTGATGGCTTGAAATAACAATTTTCTGAAACTTTTAAGGAAAATAACATTGGTTTTACTTTTAATTTTCTTGTGAAATAAAGCAAAATATTAAATATCAATCCAACCAAAGTAAGGAAAGAAATCTATTTAGGTTTATACTAAACAAAAATCTCAATGTATAATATCAAGAGTAAAAACTTCAACTTTATGGCTCCATTTTATTTATTTAATAAATATGAAATGTGGAAAAATATTCTTTTAATAGTTTTGTCTTCTTAAACTTATATATTATTATTATATTTATTTCATTTTTACATGACAGGTATGATTGTATGTGTTTACCACACACAATACGCTGTTTCTTTTAAGTGGAAAGTTTAGTTTGGAATGAATAAATCTAGCTAATCAACATATTAATTATGACACATAATACCTGTGGATGAATGGATAAAGAAATAAAGATATACATATATAACTAAACATCATTCATGGGTATGGCAGAAAGAATTGCTTTGACTTGTAATATTTCATAGGGTATTATCTTTAGTAAAAGAATACAATAAGAGAAAGAAAAATTTTACATGATTTCACTGATACATGGAATCTAATTAAATTGTCCCTATAGAACTACTAATATAAAAATGGTTACCAGAGTGTAGAGTAGTAAGAAGAAGTGGGAGATGCTGATCAAAGGGCGAACACTTAATAAGGAATAAGTCAAAAGATCTATAATACAACATAGAAATTATAATCATTAGTATAGCATATTATTAAATGCTGAGAATAGATGTAAAAAGTTTCATGAGAATAAACTTTTGAGCATTGATGCCATATTTTCTTTAAAATTATTTTTCTATCTCTGGTTTTTCTTGTTACTTCACTGCTATAACTAAGTAAAATATCTAGGTCACTACCTGAGAACAAAATTCAAGAATTAAAGGGAAAAGAGATCTACTTGGCTAATAATTTTCAATAATCATTTTAAATATTCTATAAATAAGTAACTTCAGATATTATCTGTCAGTTGGTTTTCCTTGAGAAGAAAACACTAAGGATGAGTTTAGATCTCAAAATATTATCCTCAAGCTAGACTTTAGTATACATATGGATGGAAGAGGGAAATTGTAAGTTCAGACAGAGAAGCCAAATGTTCCAGCTGGCTCCTGTAGGAAATTCTTGACCAATATGTCCTGCCAGAGTGGTCTTGTACTGGATACTTTGAATACCAGTTGTACCCAACTGCTATTCTGTGCTCTCATGGAAATAAATCTGTGTTAGCTATAATAAATTTTCCACTGATAGGTGATCAGGACTGTTCATCATGAGTTTATCACAGTGTTCAATAAAAGTGTTGAAAGAAAAATCAGAAGAAACTTAAAACTCATTGTCTAAGAAATATGATCTGTGAGTAATAACAGAAGTGATTTTGTCAGGGAAAGATATGCTGGCTTACCCTATAACTAAGCTGTACCACTGGTTTCAAGGTGACCTTTAGCATCCTGAGACATGAGTTCAGTTATTTTCTAGACACAGTGGTGTCATTTGGAAATGCAATAGCAACCAGTTTCATCAATGGGGAACATTGATCTAATTGCACTAAAATAATTTTTTTATTTTAGAGCTTCTTTCTTCTTCCACCTTGCCCCCCTCCATCCCTCCCTCTCTTTATTTCGCCAGATGCTTGAATCTAGTTGACATTATTCTTGTTTTTTTCTTTTCATTTCAGTTTTAGATATACACCTTATAATTTCTACCCCTTTACCAATACCTCATTCCCTTTTTGTCATGCCTATGCCCTGATAGTCACAGCTCACCACCATGCCCAGCACTGAAAGCTAAGTGAAATAATTCACTACTTGTCTTCTTTGTTTGATGCCCATACTATTACACAAGAAAGAATTTATTTTATGGAAAGTTATACTATATGATGAGTGATTTTTTATTCAGAGTGAATAAATAATATATGTAAACTTTGTTTCTATAACAATTTGCCCTTTACCTTGAATTTCACTAATTTTAATATATTTGTCTCAAAATACGCTATTAGTCACCAATTTTTTGTAAATTGTTTTTATTTAATTTGAGAACTATCAATACATAAACATGCTATAATATCAGAAATCTAGACCATTTTCTGAAAATATTGTTAAAAGTAATTAATGAAGTGATAGACAATGTTGATGTAATATTAATATGTTTTGAAAATGTTGAAACTATAATATAAATCATTTGATAAATTACAAAATATACTCAGTGATATAATTTAAGAAAAGATAGGTAGTTTGAATGTTATTCCAGGTCAAAGTAAAAAATAAAGCAAATGCTTTGGGAAATATAATTAGAGGAAATAATTTGAGTTTTAAATGACACTGAGTAAGAAATAGGTTACTCTGTGTTTAACAGGGAGTTACATAGAATAAGGAAGAATCACCTTGACCATAGCTGTTTTCAACTATGATAAATCTGACAATTGTTTGGAAAACTAAATTTAAGACACAAGATTTTAGACAGAATTCAGCTTTTACAAAATAATGACAAAGAAATCCCTAGCATGTCAATATATGGAGGTAGAGTTATGTGAATACATTGGTGTTTATAGTTCTAGATTAATTGAATATAGTTCTAAAGGATCAAGTACAGAGTTATTTGCTATTATCATGTAAATTATTCACTATATGAAGAGTTTTGGAATATAAGATGATTTATAGTTTAAGAAAGTTGATCTCTGTGATTTTTTTTTGACAGTTTCAGACATCACCAATACGTATTGAAATAATGACTTCAGTTTTCTTCAGGGCCATGACTCTTTGTGGGTTGCTTGTGCAACACCCATGTGCAACACTAATTCAGCTTGTCACACTACATATAAAGAAATAGAAGATATGAAGTTACAAGGAGGCAAGCAGAGGAAGGGAGGCTTGGAGGTTTGTGGGAAAGAATGAGGGTTAGATATGTTCAAATGTATTTTATTTGTATATGGAGTTCTCAAATACTTGAAAAAAAGAGAAATTATGGCTCCTTTCCAAAAGAGAAATTATGGCAAATATAAATTAATGGATAATTAGTGTACTGTTATAAGATGAAGCTATATTGTAGGATACATACACTATAGGATATAATATAAGGAAAAAGCAGCCTTAAAGTTTGAATGCTATTAAAACTAATGCAGAGAAGTGGTATGTAATTTACAAGGCATCAGTTTCTCTGAGAAACATATTAACAATAACAAACAAATAAACAAACACTCTACTGGGCTAATTTAAATCTCTACTTATATGAATAGTGCTTTGTCATAATTGCTTCTGTGGTTCAATGTTGATCTAACCTAAGCATTGTTGTGACCTGAACAACTTTGGGATTAACCTGATGAGGGCAACAGGCAGATAAACAAATGAGAGACCCATGTGCAGAAAAGCTGGGATCAGGTGGGACATGAGATGTGATAGAGACACACCAACAGGAACCAGAAGCCTTATGTCATTTATTCTGTGGGTTAATTAATAGGTAGGTGGTCTCTACAGGGGAGAAATTTCAGGTTGGAGTCTTCTAGAGGAGGAAGTTGAAGTTCCTAGCTCTGCACACACTGGTTTTTGCTAAAAGCTAACTGTTAGTAAATATCTGTATTCTGAACAGAGGAAGACTTTACTATTCCTATGGTTCTGAGGCACTAGGGTCTTTGACAAGGCCACACTCATATGAACAATACACATTTATTCAGGACTTCATCAGCTCCACATTGGAAAAATAGATGTCTGTGTATTTGTGAAGAGATTCAACAGGCATTCACTGTCAACTGGTTTCTTGCTCTGCCTCCTAATCTAGGGTTAGCTTTATTTAATCCTGTTTACATAAAGTTCTTAGATTAAAAGTGTTGGTGTATGTGTGCACAGTATGATTGAGCCATACCATAACCACTTCTTTATAATAAACAGAAAGTTATTGGATTAAAGGTATATGCTAGGTCTGAGCCACACCACAACTAGAAACAATCTCAGGGTTCAGTGTGATCAAATATCCTGCAACATAAATACATTTCTAACAATAATGATTAACGTTCATTTAAAAAAATATAGCTCTTAATTTCTGAATGTAAATCAATCTCCATCACATATTGCCATTATCAACTTAGATCACCTATCTAGACCTAAAAACATCTTAACCCCTAAACAATTAAGCTTCATTGTAAAATTAAGTTACCTGGTCTTCAACTCCCTCAGAAAATTAAGAAGGAGTAAACTTGATTACCTGAGTATTCTGAGAATTCAGGTTAGTAGCTTTCCAAATGAGAAGATGACAGAGACAGTTTGCTGCCTGAACAGTCACCCAAAACTCTCTATAACATTGGAGCATATTTTCAGCCTTCTGGCCCAATGTATCTGACAGATATGTGTTGTTTCTATGCCTTGATGACTCAGACTTGAGAAGAACAAGGCACAGAAAAGGCCTATGAAAGGCAGTTTAAAAAAAGAAAACTTGATGTTCCTCCATGTTTATCTCATCTTTTTAGGCCCCAGAGACAGAAAGAATGGCACATTGGTGGGCCACACAGGACTAGATATATGTGTCCTGAAGCCAGCATCTTTGCTTTGCATTTTCAGAGTCCAGTGCCTTCTTTGACAGTTAAACTAGAGAAAGGATTGTGGTCTTAGACTTTATGTCACAGGGATGAAAGACTTTCACTGTCTCCAAGAACTGGTTAATTTCCTCTCTAACCCTTTCTTTCTTTAATTTTACAATGTCAAAACATTATACTATTAATATATTCACTAAATAAATTTAACAGTGTTTAAAAAAATACAGCTCTTGGATTAAGGAAATGTAACCTTGCCATAAAACTTTACCTAATGTACTATCCAAATTCTCATGTCATCAATTTTAGTATTTCTCTCAAAGCATGTTATTTTTCATTCAAACAGAATCTTATCTGGGATCACAAATAACAACTAGGTATCATGTCTCTTTGGTATCTTTATCTGCACCAATTACTCCATTTATTTTTGAGGAATAAATAATGTAGTGGTTTAAATGAGCAGCATAGGCTTCAGGGTTTCTATAGTTGTTCCTAAGTTGGTGGCACTGTTTGGGAAGGTTGAGAAGCTGTGGTTTTGCTGGAAGAAAAATTTCACTACAGACAGGTTTTGATAGGAAGAAACCTCACTGTACTTCCAGTTTGCTTTTTCTGCTTCTTGCTTGTGGTTGAAGATGTGAGCTCTCAGCTTCCTTCTCCAGCTGCCAGGCTTACTGTTCCTTGCCATGCCTTCACACCATGGTAGGTTCTTATTCCTCTGAAACCATAAGGCTAAATAAATTTTTCCTTCTATAAATTGTCTTGATCATGGTGTTTTATCAAACAAACAGAAAAATAATAAATAAGCATACCATTTATTTATAAGGTATCCATCAACTGGAATTATTCTTGCATTATCCGGGATTAAATTAGATTAAACATTTCTAGTCAGAATCCAACAGACATGTTTTTCCCAAGGTACTTAACAGTAAGTACATAATGTCCACCTAACTCAACTTTATTGCTCTTAGTTTCCATTACTATAGAAATGTTTGGCAGAAGTTTAAGAATAACTTCATGCGAGGTCTTAATTAAATGTGTGTTCTATAATATACAATCAGTTAACCTGGTTAAACTCCAGGAACGCTGTACAATCTTAACGTTTCATAAACCTGGTTTTCTTGTTACATTTACTTCACAAAGGGAATCTATGACAATCCAAAGTAACAATTTCACTAATGTCCAAATTGTCGAACTAACACATTTTTATTTGAATTACCAAGAGAAGTATGGCTGAGGGGTTTCTTAAAAGATGTAGGCATGGGCTGGAGTAATGGCTCAGTAGTTAAGAGCATTGTCTGCTCTCTCAAAAGTCCTGATTTCAATTCCTAGCAACCACATGGTGGTTTGCAACCATCTGTACTCAGTTCTGATGTACTCTTGTGGCATGCAAATAGAGCACTCATATACATAAAAATATATTTTTTTTAAAAAGAAAGAAAAATCCATTCATACTGAGATCAGCCTGCCTCTGCCTCCCAAGTGCTGCGTTTGAAGGTATGCACCACCACCACCCACCTTCAAAAGTAGGTATATCATGAAAAATCCTCCCCAACACAGATGATGACTTACAAAAGCTGCAACCACTGACATCTCTGCACAGATTGCAGGCAGCTTAACAGTCCAAGTTGGTCTAGTTAAGTTGGTTAGAGTACCCTACCACAGTAGCCATGTACACCTTTCTGTACTGTTGCATACAGGTCCTCAAGAATCTTGAAAGTCACTGTGACCTTTTATTTATGTCATAATGCCCACAAGACATTTTGTCTATCCTGAAGAAAATGTTTCATGCTAGAGAAAACAGCCATACAAGAAAGGTAGGGTACCAGACAGGAAACACTCACATCCACTTTATTGAGCAGGACTTTAAACCCAACAGTGATTTTTGCTCTTTGAATATAGAAACCACCATGGTCAGACTACAGCTTTAGTAACAGAATTAAACAGTTAGGAGATGGGTTTTAGCTCATATTTGACAAGGGCTGAGTATGAAGGTCATCTATGTGCTTTTTCTGCCTCTCTGAGCTAGTAGGCTTTTACCCCAGCATCTGGCTCCTGAGACTTTATTGGTAAAATCAAACATTTGGAATTTTTTTAAAACAACATACGTAGTGTAAAGGAGTAAACAGATTTAATGTGTAACCAATATTCAGATGAATATGAAAAATACGTTTGAGAGAGGGGGGTATGTGTGTGTTGTGTGTGTTGAGGATTGAACCCAGGTCCTCACATATGCTGGGTGAACATTTTACCATGGAGCTACATTACTCTCAAAGTTATGCATTTTTCCATTTTTTGTGTATTCAAGATTGCTTCAAAATAAAACTTAAGAATTAGTCATTTTCATCAGTTTTTAATGTAAGATGTCTATATCACACAGATAATACCAACATAACTATCAATTTACTTCTCTACCATTTCCAGTAAATGGCACTTCTTTCTAATAGATACTTTATTTCTAATATGTAATACTGTGAGGAACCTAGTAATCATTGAATTAAAATAAGACTATTACCTTGATAAATTAAGGGAGAATAGAGCCTTAGAATTCAAAGAAACTAGTATAAAAGAATGGTGATATAGTTATCTATTTCCTCAGTAGTTTTGGTTGTAGCTTGACCCTTTGGGATAGAGATAGGCAGATTTGAGCCCAGGGGTCCCGCTCAAACTAAGGCACCAGCCAAGGATAATACAGGCTGTAAACTTTAAACCCCTACCCAGATCTAGCCAATGGTCAGAACATTCTCCACAATAGAGTGGAGAGTGTGGTCTGACTTTCTCACATACTCTGGTGCCCCATATTTGACAATGTCCCCTGGAGGGGGAGACCTGGTGGCACTCAGAGGAAGGACAGCAGGTTACCAAGATGAGACTTGATACCCTATGAGCATATACAGGGGGAGGTAATCCCCCTCAGGAACAGTCATAGGGGAGGGGAATAAGGGGAAAATGGGAGGGAGGGAAGAATGGGAGGATACAAGGGATGGGATAACAAATTAGATGTAAAATGAATAAGTTAATAAAATATATTTTTTAAAAGATAGTTAAAATTATGTCTTTTATCAATAATTTGTTTGACATTTCCATAATTTTTCTATCTCTCATTTTTGTAGATTAATGTGAATGTGCAGACTTATTTTTACTTATATAAATTTTTATACACGTACACAGTCTAAAAGTCACATGTATGATAAAATTCATATGTGGTTATTGTAGAAAGAATTTCAAATACTTACTGGCCTCAATTCCTTAAAGTGTCAATTAATATTGATGATGAAAACATAACTCTCATTCTTAATTTCAATCAAATAGGTTCATATCACAATGGTTATTTCATGTATCCTAAAATGTCGGCATAGAAAAAAAAATCATGAATCATGACTTCTCAGTGTACTTACATTAAGCAAAATACATAAAATTGATAGGTTCTTTAGGGATAACTCAATCTTGATCACTATCTTGGACACATTTACAGGCAAACATAAAGCCATAAAGTCAAACATGACAAATGATAACAAGTTATAAGGAACATGGAACAGACAGCAGCAGTTTGTCAAGGAGATAACCTGTACTATTTCCTGAGCCTGAAACACAATATACTACTTGGTCTTTTATGAGTAATTAGCAAATCTTTGCATAATCATTTACTTTTCCTTAATGTTATAAAATGAAAGTAGATGATGGGATACTGGGGAATGAATATAATTTTATATTTTGAAAATACCTTAAACTAATATAATTAAGTTCTGTCAAAGACTGGTATCATTACCCAGTGATCTTTTATAGGTTTCTTTAGGAAATCTTTTGAAAATTCATCATCAATACTTCATTTTCTTCACTAGTTTGAGAATGCTGCCTTGGGCTGAAGTCAGTTCTAAATACATTCATTTAATCTCACTTTAGAAAGCACCAGTCCTTTTTTGTCTATTCACATTTTTAAATATCATTTTTGTCATGATTTATTCAGATTATATCCTGATTGTCATCCCTTCACTTGTATCTTCCCATTCCCACCCTTCCCCCCTCTTTCCCTCTACAAATCAAGTCTTTTCTTTTTTTCTTAATTACATATATGTGTGTGTCATGATATTGGGTTTGTTCACCCGAGTGCAATGCCTGAAGAGGTCAGAAGAGGATGAAACATATCCTAACTTAATAGTTCTCAACCTGTTTGTCATGACTACTTTGGGGGTCAAATGATGTTTTTTACAGGGGTCATTGAAGACCATCAGAAAATACAGATATTTGTATTTGGCAGCATTGAAGAAACCATCTTTCTTATCTTGATGTGTCTAAAATTCTGAATGTAAATCAATATCTCTCATATTTCGACATTATCACCTTAAAATATCTATCTAGACCTAAAAACATCTTAACCCATAAGCAACTAAGCTGAATTGTAAAACCGAATACAAACAGCCAAAACGCTAAGACTGTAACATTTATATAATTCCTGATTGTGTCATGGTTCCTCCTGCTACAAGTAGTTTATTGTATATATGTGTTATGGATTAAGATGTTTTTAGATTAAGATAGATGTTTTACGTTAATAGAGATGAGATATGATAGATATTGATCTTATTCTGAAATTTAGACTCAACAAGATAGGAAATATGCTTACTTGAAGTTTGCCAAATCACTATGAATGTAACATTTACAGAATTTCAGATTGTCTCATTGTTCTTCCTGCTGTATGTAGTTTATTTTATCCATGTGCAATTATATAAATGTATATGTTAAAAAAGAAACATAATAATTAAAAAGAACATATACTGCTCTAGTAGAGGACTTCAACTCCCAGCACCCACATCAGGAGGCTCATAGAGGCCTGTAACTTTTGTTAGGACAGTGGCTGTCAATCTTTCTAATGCTGGGACCCTTTGATACAGTTCCTTATGTTGTGGTCACCACCGATAATAAGATTAATTTCATCACTATTTCACAATTGTAGTTTTGCTAATGTTATGAATCATAATGTAAATATCTGTATTTTCTCTTTTTTAGCTGTCTATTCACATTTTGATTAGTTTTTCAAATCGCACATGCTGCAAAACAATCATGAGAAACACTTTATACATTGTGGTTCACATAACAAAACATTTAGAAATACTTACAGGTGTTATTATGGCTCATAGTGATAACATAACAATATAATTTAATACGGCCAGAGTTTTTAGAATGTATAGTTGAAAAAAGAGAAAAAAATGAGATTAGAAAGTGCCAAACTGTTGCCTGGCTATTCTGTCATATCCTTCTGTAGGAGACAATTTGAATTCATTTTCATCTGGTTCCAGTAAATGCTACTCCTGATGTGCTCTGATCCGTTGTTCAGGTACAATTGTAGTCTGTTGGCTTGGTTCTACTTGCTTGCCTATAGCTGCCAGGAAGCCATTTGTGGTGTTTATCGTTGCTATTATTACTTGCCTGAATAAACCTGCCAAGGGTTTCTCAAATACTATGACTTTTTTTTTAAATATATTTTTTCAAGGAAGAAAAATAACAGAAGTCAATTTTATTCTCAGATTTGTTTCTCCTTTGGAAAGCACAATTGTGATGTTTGTTTCTCTGAGACGTTGTGTGTATGTGGGGGGGGTAATTTTCATATTAAAATTCATTAGTATAATGTGATTATGATGGAGGATTGAGCCTTTCAACTTTTTGTTTTTTATTTAATTAATACATTTATTCAGATTACATCTCAATTCTTTTCCCCTCCCTTGTATCCTCCTGTTCCTCCCTCCCTCTGGCTTTCACCCTATTCCCCTCCTCTATGTCTGTGACAGAAGGAGACCTCCTCCCCCACCATATGGTCATAGACTGTCAAGTCTCATCTTGGTAGCCTGCTTATCCTTTCTCTAAGTGCCACCAGGCCTCCCCATCAAGGGGAAGTGGTCAAATATGGGGCACCAGAGTTCATGTCAGAGTCAGTCCCCACTCTCCACACAACTGTCAAGAATGTCCTGTCCACTGGCTAGATCTGAGTAGGGGTTCAATGTTTATTGCATGTATTGTTCTTGGTTGGTGCTGTAGTTTAAGCAGGACTCCTGCGCCCAGATCTACCTGTCATAATGTTCTTCTTGTAGGTTTCTAGGACTCTCTGGATCCTTCTATTTCCCCATTCTCCCATACTTCTCTCACCTAGAGTCACAATAGGATGTCCTCACATCTACCCCAATCTCCTAGTAAGTGAAGACTTTCATGGGTCATCCCTTTTGAGCTAGTGTCCAATTATAAGTGAGTATGTACCATGTGAGTCTTTCGAGGTCTGGGTTAACTCACTCAATATGATCGCTTCGAGTTCCATCCATTTGTCCACAAGTTTCAGGAATTCCTTGTTTTTAATAGCTGAGTAGTATTTCATAGTGTAAACGTACCACAGTTTCTTTATCCACTCTTCTATTGAGGGACACTTAGGCTGTTTCCATATTCTGGCTATTACAAATGAGAGGCTTTCAATTTTTGTTTTGCATGGATTTACTAGAACTCAATTCTTGAGCATACATATGATTCAGCTAAATTAGCTACTTTTTCCTCCACTGTGGTCTGTTCTTCTCTGATTTCAATCTAAAATCAAACTTTCATAATGTAGGTTGCTGAATGTATAAGTGTAATAAAAATATGATGTTGGCCTCATATAGCCTTCTTATTTTCAAGAGAAGTAAACCTGATTTTCAATATTTCCTCTACTTTAGATGATGGCTTATGATTGTTTAGCCAGTAGTTTTAATGGCAACATTGGTTTTCATATTGTGGATATGTAAAATGTTAATTTAAACTGGACAAAATTTTTGATATTGAACTCAGTGATACCAAGTGACAACTGGTAGATAAATATACAGACTATTTTGGGAAATTAACTCACTCTTCCTGAGAATGAGGAAAATAATAGATACTTGTTAGATCAAGGACCTGCTACAAGACACTTTAATAGACAAAACAGCCCACACCTCCTGCAATCTATGTCTCTACTGTTAGCAATAAAACACGAACAGATGTTCTTTCTCGTCGGCCCTTATGAAAACAAACCTAACCTCTCCTCTGCCATCTAAGAACAGAAACTGGAAACAACTCAGATGTCCCTCAACTGAATGGATTAAAAAATAATTGGTACATTTACACAACAGAATACTACTCAGTTATCAAAACAAGGACATCATGAAATTTGCAGACAAATGGATGGAGCTGGAAAAGATCATCCTGAGTGAAGTAACCCAGACCCAGAAGGACCTGCTTGGTATATACTCATTTATAAGCAGATATTAGCCATAAAATACAGTGTAACTACACTACATTATACAGAACTAAACAATCTAAGTAACAAGGACAACCTAGGTAGGTTGTTTAATTCTCATTCAGAAAGGCAAATAGGATAGACACTGAAAGCAGTTAAAGATAGGGAACAGGACAGGAATCTACCATAGTTGTCCTCTTAAGGACTCCACCCAGCAGAGGATCAAAGCAGAAGCTGAGTCTCACAGCCAAACTTTAGGCAGAGTGCAGGAAGTCAGTCCTATGGATAAGTGAAAGGATAGAAGGACCCAGAAAGGGCTGGAGCTCCACAAGGAGACCAACAGAGGAAGCACATCTGGGCCCAGGGGGCCAGTGGAGAGTGATACACCAAATAAGGGCTATGCATGGAGAGGACCTAGCTCCTTCACACACACTCAAATGTAGCCAATAGGCAATGCAGCATCTATGTGGGTCCTCTATTAAAGAAAACAGGGGCTGTCCTTGTCATGGACTCTGTTGCCTACACTTTGATCACTTCCCCCTGGCTGGGTGCTTTTCCATGCTACAGAGAAAGAGGATACAGATAGCCCTGATTAGACTTGATAGACTTAATAGGCTAGGAGAACAAAGGGACTAATGAAAGTGAAGAGACAAGAAAAAGTGAATGTAGAGCTGTATGGGGAAAAATAAATTCACAGGAAATTATATAGTCATTTGTACTTATATAATTTAGTATCCTGTACAAAAAGATACATTTTTCTATTTTAATAGCATTTAAATTCATATATAGCCAAACTTGAGATTCTATATATAAAATTCTTGAAATCTAACATGCCTTCTAGTAACTTAAAGGCAACATAAATTTTAGTATGTATATTTTATTTAGGTGTATGTATGTGGGCCTACACAAGCTTATTTATACCATGTGCATACAGGGGCATACGGGCCAGAAATTCACTTTACAGATAAAGATTTATTTTCAGCTATAAACATACATGTTACAGAATACATTTATAAAACATACAATGATAATGAAGGTTGATTATGATAGAATCTATCTGAGAATTTTCTCATCATTCATGGTTTCTAGACCCACAATAACATCTGTGCAGTGGTCCCAGAATGAGAAGAAGCCTAAATATATCCGAGGTTGTTTTTTTGTTGGTTGGTTTGTTGGTTGGTTAATTGGTTTGACTAGCAGTTTTGGCATTTGGAAGTAGTTTTCGTAAGGCTCATCCTTCTGATTTGACTTTATTTCTTTCAGCCCTGTAATCCAGATATTTTATAATCCAGTTATATAATAACTTTTGTATTTGGCTTCGTTCCCACTTGCTTTTTTCTTAACAGCCCAGGTCCTGCTTTCTTTTAGTGTACCATGTGACCAGTGTTGCAGAAGAACTCATGTCAATCTTTTTGTGACCAAAAGTGCTGAGTCAGAACCAATGTGTATGCATTCTATAGATATTCGCAAAGGTGAAGCATTACTCTGAGTAACATTATGCAGTATTTTACTTTGCTTAGAAATCAGAGGAATATGTGGAGAAGGAGACAGTTAGAGATGAAGAAATGGTTAGCAAATCCAAATGTTTAAGTACATAAAGGTGATATGGGTTTGTTAGTCAAGAGGACTTATAGGAAGATGAAACTATAGCTTGGAATGAAAGTAGATGGTTTAAAGCTAGGATACATGCAGTTATAGGTAATAAGAAATTGATGATGTTTTATGATGAATAAGTCATACTTAAGATGACATTTTAAGAATTTGGTTATGTATAGATCCTTGGTTTATATATTATGGCTTTCATTTTAGTGTTTTTATAGGATTCCTGAGTGAATGAATGGGTCTCTAATCCTTATGCCTTCTCTTGGGCTTTTTTCCTTCTGTTGGTTTGGCTTGTCCAACTTTGATGTAACAGTTTTTGTTTTGTATCATGATGTTTTATTTTGTTATTTTTTAATGAAGGAATGAATAAAAACCTAGCAACTAGGGTAAAGTTTAACACGTAAGTTGTCACTTATACCTGTTGGGAGAGAGAAAATCAGTTTTCTCCTATAGGGTAACACTGGGTGTATCAATAACTCAGGACAGGCCTCATGTTCAAAAGTAGTTGAACAACATTTAATGAACTTCACAGTTTTTTTGTGATTTTACTGCATTATAGATGATTCTTATTTTGTTTTCTTGATTTGAGGATTTTGGTTGTTGTGTTGGGATTTTTCTTTTCTTTTCTTTTCTTTTTTTTGAGAAAGAACTTAAGATTCTTTGGGTAGCAAGGGGGAGAGGATCTGGAAGGGCTTAGGAGAGGGAAAAATATGAACAAGGGATATTTAAATTTAAGTATTGTTTTAAATAATAAAAATAAAAGATTAATGAAATAATTTGGCTACATAAATATATTAAAATTTGTTTACTTGTCTTGCTTACTGGCCTTGTTTCATGCACAAGAATACTATTGTCATTAATGTAACATAACTGGGTCTCATGTTTAGCTATGTTAAAAATGTGGATTATGCTTAATTACCAGAGGAATATTATTGCAATTTTAACATCTAGTACTTACCTGCTTTGTTGCTCATTCTTCAGTGCTAAAATGGCATCAATCACTGACTAACTCAACCTGTACATCAAGAGTGTGCCAAATCACATAAAAAGCAAACCAAAGCCTACTCTGTCATTTGAGGTGAAGCGCGTCTAAGCTTAACATAAAGAGGATGACAATGTTAAATTATATGCATTGTAAACCATTTTCTGTTTGGAGTAACAGTAAACACTACCATTGCATAAATAGTTTGGCATGATATTTTTAAAGTAACAAAAGTATAAAAACCAAAAATAAAAGTGACTAGTTAATTTTGTGCTATAAATATTAGAACTATATATTGTAATACTAGTTATCTAGGGATCATATGAAAAATACTACTAACAAAACAAGGTTATGAGAAATTAATACTATGCAAACTGAGGGAAAATAGCAGTAACCAAGGAGACACAGTCTGTTGAAGCAAGCATGAACAAAGAAACAATAGAGCATATTTTAGATAATTGGCCAAGATCCAACAAGTCATTTAAATCTGTCTCAAATTGACTCAATAAAGAATTCATGTATCTGAAAGTTCCAAACTGAAGAGAATTCTAGAGTAAGGCCAAGAAGGGTTCCAGGTCCACTTATCTGCAGTTCCCACTATGCCATTTTTATTTTTTTCCTTTTTAAATAATTTATTCATATTACATCTCAATTGTTATCCCACCCCTTGTATCCTCCTGTTCTTCCCTCCCTCCTAATTTTATCATTACTCCTCTCCCCTATGTCTGTGACTGAGGGGGACTTTTTCCCCCTGTATATGCTCATAGGGTATCAAGTCTCTTCTTGGTAGCCTGCTATCCTTCCTCTGAGTGCCACGAGGCCTCCCCATCAAGGGGACATGGTCAAATATGGGGCACCAGAGTTCGTGTGAAAGTCAGTTCCCACTCTCCACTCAACTGTGGAGAATGTCCTGTCCATTGGCTAGATCTGGGTAGGAATTCGATGTTTACTGCAAGTATTGTCCTTGGTTGGTGCCATAGTTTGAGCAGAACCCCTGGGCCCAGATCCGCCCATCATAATGTGTGTACATTGTTTTATTAGAATATTGTAGGTTTCTAGGACCCTCTGGATCCTTCTATTTCCCCGTTCTCTCATGCTTCTCTCACCTAGAGTCCCAATAGGATGACCTAACATCTATCCGAATTTCCTAAGTAAGTGAAGATTTTCATGGGATATGTCCCTTGGGCTAGTGTCCAGATATAAGTGAGTATACAACATTTGAGTCTTTCTGCTTCTTGGTTAACACACTCATTATGATCCTTTCTAGCTCCATCCATTTGTCCACAAAATTTGGGAATTCCTTGTTTTTAATAGCTGAGTAGTATTCCATAGTGTAAATGTACCACAGTTTCCTTATCCATTCTTCTACTGAGGGACCCACTATGCCATTTTTAAAGCACAGGACTTATATTATCAACTATTAAAAGCAGGTATATAATTTGATAAGCAAAAGAAAGAAATGTGTAGAGTTTTCCATTCTATTTTGTAACTGAGAAAATAGTGTCAGAGGATTGTTTTAATGTCATTGGTTAGTACTGAGATAACTGGTAGATTCAACATGTATTTAAAAAGTCATCTTATGTAACAGATAGCTAGCTTGGCCTTCATGTGGGTCCCCTAGAAAGGGGGAGTGGAGGCTGTCTATGACATGGACTCTGATGTCTGATTTTGATCACTTGTACCTGGTAGGACTTCAATGCCATTCCACAGGGGAAGAAGAAAATTTCAGTCCTGATGCGATTTGATGTGCTGGGGTGGGTGGGTAAGGGGGCTTCCCCTCTCTGAGGAGTAGGGGATAGGTGAGGGGGAAAGAGGGAGGGAGGGTAGGACTGGGAGGAGAGGAGAAAGGGCCTATGATCATGATGTAAAGTGAATTAATTAATTAATTAAAAATGAAAGTACTTTTATAAGCTGATTCTAATAAATCAATGTACACACATCAGTTTTTCCGAGAAATACTTGGGCTAGTATATGAAATTTGCATACCACTAATAATTCATGCACAATCGCACAAATATCTAAATTCATGACATAACTTTTGTGCTTTAGAAACATTCTATCTAGTGTGTGTGTGTGTGTGTGTGTGTGTGTGTGTGTGTGTGTGTGTGTGTGCAGAGATCAGAGGATAGCTGTCTAGAATTGGTTCTTTCCTGCCACTTTGTGCACTCTGAGAATCAAGCTTAGGTCTTCAGGCTTCATGTAAAGTTGTGTCTTCTCATTGGGCCTTAGACTGTCATTTTTAAGAGAACAAGACAAAAAATTCAAGCTATGGATGTAGGTCAATTGTAAAGCACTTTGTCTATCATGCACAAGGCCTGAGTTGAACCCCCTGTTAACCATAAATAAATAGAATAAATATGGCTTTATGTCATGACTGGACTTCAGAATTTGTTTAGAGTAGTTAAGAATGTTCTGAACTTTATTGTAGTTATAACAAAAATAGAAAAATTATCATGAAAATCCATAATGTTTTTGATACCTACTATATTTTAAATAGCACAACATGTGAAAGTAAAAATATAAATGTACAATTATGCCTAGTAAAGTTACTAAAAGAGCTAGATTATCACAAACTAGTAGATGGAAAACTGTGGTTCATGATCTATACTTGGATGATAGGTACTGTTTTTACTAACTGGGATTTGTTGGAATGTAGTTAGTGTGTATTAAATGTATTGTCCATGACTAACATCACAGTGCAAAGACAGATAGAGATTATATGGCCCACAATGCTAAAAACATTTATTGCCATATTCTTCTTTATTTAAAATTTTCCAATGCATGGGTAATGAGTTACTTAAACTGAAGTGTACAGTAGATGAAGTGGAAGGACAAACGAGTGCTGTTCTATCTGTGGTACCTGATTCCTCCATAGAGACAATTTTCAAAGCAAAAGAAACAGAAGTTCCACATTAGCACATTTGTTCTAAATATAGTGGGGTTTTGTGTATGGACAGGCCATCCTGAAGGGCAACTGAACCTATGAGACAGATTTGCATAGTTACCAGCCTGACAAAAGTACTAAGCATACCTGTGTTTATCTGTAAATTATATTTGATTTTGTCAAATATAAATGTAATTAAATAATGAGCAACTATGATTTAAGCAGTCATATTTACAGTAAAGTTCTCTAACTGGGATTTAAAGTCAAGGCTATTATTGCTTTGCTGCGTCTCCATGGTATGTCACATAAATTAGTTTTTACAAGGATTCTCTTTTATCAGGTAAAGGGTATTGGCATCTTGATTTTTTTCATGATTTGCTTTTGGTTTCCATGCTGGTTTGATTTTATTGTCATCCTGAAACAGCCTCAAGTTACCTGGGTAGAGGAAATAAAATTGAGGAATTACCCAGATCAGATTGACCTGTGGCCATGTCTGTGGGAGAGGATCTTGATAGATAATTGACATGAAGAGGCTCAGCCCACTGTGAGTAAGACTATTCCTAGGCATATGGGCCTGGGATATATACACAAAACTAGTTGGGTAAGATTCATTAAGTGAGCCAATACGCAAGTTTCTCCTTGGTTTCTGTTTCAAGTTCCTGCTTAAGGCTTTATCTGGACTCTTCTCAATGATGGGTGGTAACCTAGAAGAGTAAGCTGAAATAAACCCTTTCCTTCCTAAGTTTTTGGTTTGTGGTTTTTATCACAGCAACAATAGACCAACAAGAACAGTTTCCATGGATGAATATATTAATATATGCCTCTTTTAAATTAGTTGAACACAACTGTGTAGTGCCATTTCATTATTTATTTTGAAAAATTCTAAATATCTCTTTATAATAAGTAATTTTAATATATCTTAAATTGATAAAAAAAATAATGTATGAGTCTAAACCATGGTTCTCAACGTTCCTAATGTTGTAACCCTGTGTTGTGATTACCCTCATTCATAAAATTGTTTTATTGTTAGTGCATAACTATAATTTTGCTACTGTTGTGAATTGTAATCTAAATATCTGATCATTCAGTCCACAAGAAGGGTAGGTATCCACAGGTTGAGAACTACTGATTTTAACTGTTTTTCTGTGAAGTCCTCATTTTTCCAAAGGTTCCTGGGTAATGTAATTTTCTCTCTAACTTCAAACTGTGATTGCATCTTTTCTGTGACTTCTATAATAAAATAAAACTGGGTGGCTTATATGCAATAGAAACTTATTTTTCATTTATTCCTATAAGTTCTAAGATCAATGTCCTAGAAGATTTGGTGTTCAGCAAAACCTTATTCATCACAAGTGACAATTGTTCACCATGTCTTATAAATGAGAGAGACAAAGGTTTCTGATACCTTTTAATTTTAATTTCACTAATGTGGAATCCATTCACATGAGTTACAACATTTCAAAAATACTTACCTCCTAATATCATCACTTTGAGTTTAATATACCAAGACACCAATATGGGAGATTCAAACACTCTTACAATTGCATATGACAAGAGAGGACAGAGACATAGATTGGTGATAGATAAGAGTCCAATTCTTCTTTCTTCTGTTTTTCAGCTATCAGAATCTCACGATCTCAAAAGAATATCCTGTGTGGCCCTTCTCCATGATAGTAATCAATTTCTATTCCTTATAAGTTTATCAAATCTCAGATAGAGATGGAAGATTATTTTGTCTTCTCCATAATATACCCACCAAATCTACTTACATTTTCAGAGTACATATCAAACCTTTTCTTCTTATGTGCACAGCCATCAATCTATTTTTATCTCCAGTCCACATTTCCACAAACTTTGACCACAGTTATTCTAATATTCACTTCTGCAGCATATTTTCTTTGTTTTTGTTGCCTAATGATTATTCTCATTAAAGTATACTAAACATTATTTAGTATTTGCTAAATGATGTCACACATCTATGCAGAAGATGACAAAGTTTCATGTTCTTCTTCTAGTCTCAGTATTTCACCTTCATGTGAAACTGGAATAATAATTTTGTTGTTCATTGTACATTAAAGAATTAAACTTATGACAATATAAGTAATAGTCATTGAAATATTATTTGAATTCTGTCAAATGGGTCCTTACTGGCCAATATTCTTTGGATTACAATGATGGGGAAGCTTTAATAAAGCATTATAGTTTAAAAATTATAATCAGTGTTCTCATACAGTAGGTATTCCCAGATGTATACGGTCCCATATTTTTTATTTGACTTGACCTTACTCATGAGTTGTATCTGAAGATTGGACTCTTCAGAGATTTCAATTATGACCTTCAATGTCAATTAGTTAACTTGATGAAAGAAGTCTTGAACAACCTAGACTGAAAGAAGATGGAAGAACATTTCAATAAAGCAGGGAGTCTGAAGCTAGCATTTTGTCATTTACAGAGAACCATATTAAATTTTTCATTTATTTTGACTTATATTGTCAAATATGGTGTCATGAAACTTATTTATTTGGAAAGTGGACACACTGCTATATTTTGTTCTCACTAAAACATTTTTGCTAGACTTTACACCTCTACATTTTCTTTTTTATTATTTCTTTTATCGAAAGTAATTTTTCACACAATGTATTCTGATTATTATCCTCCTTTAACTCCTCCCAGTTTCTCCCCATCTCCTCTTCCATCCATACCCACACCTCTTTTGTCTCTTCTTAGAAAACAAAAGGGCATCTAAGGAATAGCAATGATAATAATATAAAACAAACTAAATAAATTTGAGTACGACAAAAACAGAAGAAAACAAGTCAAAGATAAATCACTAGAAACACATACAGATGCAGAGACACACAAGTTGGGACACATATAGGAATCCCATAAAAATGCTAAACCAGAAGTCATAATATTTACAGAGAGGACTTTTAAGGTAAAAAGAAAAAATACCTTGATGCAACATTATGAGGCAAAGAACCTCCAAAGATGCCATTGAGGTAATTTTGTGTTGGCCATCTTCTTCCGGGCATGGGGCCCACCCTTAAGAGTGGTGGTTTTCCTAATGAGAAACCATTGGAACAAACTAATTTTTCATTTGAAAGTGGTTAGCGATTGGTAATAGTTTGGGGGTTAGGGATGGGTGATTTTATCCATCTCTCTTAGAGGCTCTAGGACACCATATGGTGCAGACCCATTCAGGCCTTGTGAATACTGCTTCAATGTCTCTGAGCTCATATCTGCATCAGTTTTGCTGTTTCTAAGCCCTTGCTTCCTTGATGTTCTCTAACCCCTCTGGCTCTTACACACTTTTTTGTCTCCTCTTCAGCAGAGTTCTCTAAGCCCTGAGGTGAGGAATTTGTGGAGACATACTATTTAGGACTGAGTATTCCAAGGTATCTCACTCGCTGCACCTTGTCTGGCTGTGGCTCTCTACATTGGAAGATGTACATTCTCTGATGATGGCTGAGCAAGGTACTGGTCTTCAAATTTAATGATTTTCTGATTACAATACAATATCTGTGAAAATCCTAGACATAGATCATGCTCCGTACAGGTCAACTTGAAGGATTCTTTGAATGACAATTTGTGTCCTTCAAGCAATAAGGCCTTGGATCCAGAACATATTTTCCCCATAACCCATCAGCTCAGAAAAGTAGTGGATATAATATCCTGGCTTTTTAGAGATATAATTGTTCAAAAAAACTTCACGTGTGTGTGTGTGTGTGTGTGTGTGTGTGTGTGTGTGTGTGTGTGTGTGTGTGTGTTAGGAGGATGCACATCTGCCACACCACACATGCGTAGACCTTGAAGACAACTTTTAGGTGTTGGTTCTTTCATTCCACAATGTTTGTTTTCAGGATATAACTCAGAAATCTTTAGTCTTGGTGGTGGTAACTGCCTTTATCCAGTGAGTCATATTACTGGTCTGAGAACTTGAACTTTTAATGAATTGTTATGACAAATATGAAGGTAAGTTATCTCAGACATCCTCTAATGAACCACAGATCATTGTGTCCATAGTCTTTGGTCTTTGTTCCCACAATGAATAATGACTGCCCTTGTGACTCAGTTTAATGGAATACAAAGGAATCCAATTTTTTAAAGGTACTTGGAAACTTCATGCTTTTGTGCACTTAAGAATTCTGAGCTATCGTGTAGGAAATGTGACTGTATTACTAGAGACAGCAAAGGAAACTTCTTAGCAATAAATTGAAAGGGAAAGAAACCCAATAATCTTTGTATCTTGAATTCTGCTTGGCTGTCCTTGTCAATGTGTCAGATATATTAATGAGGCATCTTGATTGCCCTAGCTTAGTCATGCTTCCAGATTATGGCAAAGCAATCTAAAATCATATAAGATAGAAAAAAGCATGTTCAAATGAACCAGTATGACGATAGAATCATGAAAAGAACACAAAATTGAACAATAAGTTAATAGTAATAGAGTAAATTTGTCTTAAGTGACTTGAATGACTTATGATGTATTTTTATATAACAATATGCTTTTATTTTTAAGAGTCTCAAAGACTTTTGTGAGATTTTGCATTTTCTGGTACATTTTCAGTACTGTTCACCTACCAACTTTTCCTAGGTGATCTTAGCCTTACAGCAATTCCTTTAGAACAGTACTTTATTGACATTTATTTTACTGAATTACAATAGAAATTTCATGGTTTTCTCTACATTTCTTGGTGTTCTGAGAAAATAACATTTCCAATATTTGCTCTTCAGTATCACGAATTGGAGGCCAATATGCATCTTATGTTTTTCAGTTACATAGACAAGTGAGCCAACAAGTTAGAAGCAGCAACAGCTTACTTGAAGTTGTAATCAGTCACATTCAGACTTGAAATTACTCCCATGTTTTTATGAACATTGTTTCTGAGGGAAATGAAAATAGGAAGATGCTGTATTTAAACATCATGTAACATTACTTCCAAATCTATATCTATATATCTAAATATCTATATCTATATTACACCCCTACATATGGGTACTAGCAGTCATCCATATCATTTCAAAAGTGCTATTCTATGTCTGTTCTCCATTCAGTTGTCATAACAGGGCAAAAGCTTTAAAATAACTGCAGAAAAGGAGAGAATGTTTAGAGATGCATGAAATACCCATGATGTACTAACTACTGCTCTTCTTGATAAAGTGACTCACTTATGCTATCTTGAAAACACTGTTGTCTACATACAGGATCTGCCAGAAAGAAGGCAGAAATTTCTTCTTAAGAAATTTAGATTTTCAATGTACCTATTTTAAAATGTAACTCATTCAATATTCAGGTGCTTTTAGAAAGGTGTTACCCCTTTTTATTTTTCAAAGTATTTTCATCTTTCTTCTAAGTAGCAATATCCTTTATGAGTGAACAAGATGCAAAAAGTTACATCAGAACATATTGTGCCTTATCTCTGATGGCAATCACGTGTTCTAGAGACATCCTTTCAGATGTAGAACATCTACCTGGTTGATTTACAAATGGCTACAAAAATGGCTACAAAAATGAGAAACCGTTATTGTGCTTTGCCACAGCAAACTTTAGTATTAGTCCCAAGGATATAGTCATCTGCTTGACTGAAAAAAAATAATCTGACACATATTACATCAATATAGTAGTAAAACTAAATAGAGCTCTCAAAGGGGACTAATGAGAGACAAACAGGTTGAAAAAACAGAAGGTAGGGTAGTAAGAGGAAATAATCTTGGTATACAATCTATAAAATAATGAATTTGGGGGAAGGAGAAAAGTTGGAGTAGGGTGAGGGAAAAGTTGAAATTATTTAGATGTAGTACTCATGTATAAATTCCACAAAATTAAATTTATGAAATTAAAAATAAAAAATCCCTCTACCAAATTACAGAAGGCAATTATTATTAGGGTTTGCTGGTTATTTTGAGACAGGGTATCACTATGTAGACTAGAGCAGCCTCTATGCAGGGATTGAAGGCATATGTCATTACTCCCAGATTCAATTGCCCTTTTTTGTTGTTATTATTTTTGTGATTCTAATTGTAATAGTTATGAGTTGTTTAGTATAAATTTTTGAGATTATAGTTACAATATTTCTCTCCATTCCTCAGTCCAAGCTTTAGAGTTTATCAGGAGGCACATTGTGTTAGTTATTTTTCTGTTGTCATGATGAAAATACTAGACAAAAGTAAACAGAGAAAGGTTTTATTCTGGCTTATAATTCAAAGATCTAGTCTATCATAATGATGAATCCTTCCCTTTCTTACCACTAACCACTCTTTTGCTCACTTTCAAGTTAATTCTCTCTCTCTCTCTCTCTCTCTCTCTCTCTCTCTCTCTCTCTCTCTCTCTCTGTGTGTGTGTGTGTGTGTGTGTGTGTGTGTATGTGTGTTTAACTACATAAATACAACATGTTCTGTCTGTATATTACTTGTAATCTATGTTTTTCAGATTTGGATTTTTTTACACAGACAGGGTCATTTTTATGATGCTTGGCTTCATAATTTTTCAGTTATCTTCATGGGTTTGTAACTACCTGGGGAAACATCAGCTTTGTTCAAAACTTCTTGGTGTTTTGTTCCATAAGTATTAAACAGGAAGTTTACCAAAACTTGCAACTCGGTGAAGTAAATAACTACTTCCATTTTGTAGTGGTTAGTGTTGATTACCAATTTGACAGATTCTATTATCTTCTACGAGATGGGATGCTGTGCATTCCTGTGGAGGATTATTTTGATTCCAGTTTAATTGTTGTAACAAGAAATTTCCACCAAAATCCCTGAACAGGAGCACCTTAAAATGTGTAATTTGAGTAAAAGAGAAGCAGTACATTTTCATTGCTTCTTGCCTCCTAATTGTATATGTGATGTAGCCAGCTGCTTCAAGCTCCTGCTGCCTTGATTTCCTCATCATGATAGCCCGGTGAATTGAGCTATGAGCTAGAATAAACATTTTCTCCCTTAAACTACTTTTGTCAGGGTATTTTATTATAGCAAATAACTAGGACAGTGGGTCTCCTGGGAAACCCTAAGGTAGGACTGGGAAATGGAGGAAAATGTCATACTACTTCCTACTTCTATCAAATTCTTCCTATAAAATTCCTTGTTAGAGTGATCCAGCATACATGCATAATAGATACAAAAGTGATTTGTCTACTGAATTGTTCACACTGATGTGTTTAGAGTATCCCTAGAAACTATATAAACTCTTGCTCCCCATTCCTGACAGTTTGGGAGTATCAATCAGAAATCAGAAGAACGATTTTATCATTATGTTATAAGAATTTAAGTAGGCCGTCAAATAGAATCTATATTATTAGCATTTATATCTTGTTTAACCAATTTTAGAGTGAATGTGAAAGATTCTCATGTATTCTGTTTCATTTTTCTTATTGTACATTCCATCTAGTTTCTTTTCTTTGTTTTTCCCCAAGCTCAGACTGATGTATGTGTGGAAGCTAACTAGTTTTGGAGTATGTGGCTATGAGAACAAGTCCAGCTCTATTTCCCACATGGCAAGCCAGGGTCATTACTCAGTGACTGCTAAGAAAGCACTTTCAAAGTCTCTACCTAAAAAAAATAAACCTAAATTTCTGATTGTAATCTACAGTCAGTGGAGAAATGAGTTTTAGACATAAATAAAGAATTGTATGACATTCAAAAAGAGGAAAACAAAGGTTTAAAAGATAGTACAATGCTTTTTCTAAAGCAATCCTACTACTTAAATTGTGTATGTTAGGCTATATTTTTAAATAAATAACTACTTATAGGTTAAGAGAATATGGAAAAGATAACTAATTTTTGGTAAGAAATTAATTTGTGTTCAATTCACCAGGCTATCATGATGAGGAAATCAAGGCAGCAGGAGCTTGAAGCAGCTGGTTACATCACATATACAATTAGGAGGCAAGAAGCAATGAAAATGTACTGCTTCTCTTTTTCTCAAATTATACATTTTGTGTGTTAAAACTGTATGTTTATCATGATGGTTAGTGTTAATTGTCAAAATGACAGAATATGAAAGGCCCTTGGGGGATATGTATAAGGAGTTACCTTGTACAAATTAGTTGACATTGGAAGAGCCCCTTAATTGTAGGCAGTAACATTCTCTGGGCAGGACATATGAGATTGTATAAAAAGAAGGCAAGCTGAACACTAGCATAAATGCATTCATTGTTCTACACTTCTTAACTGTGGCTACAAATGTGATCAGTTTCCTCAAGTTACAGTCACTGTGACTTCCTTAATATGATGGGCTGTAACCTGAAATTGTATGTCTATGTAAACCCCTTTTCCACTAAGTTGTTTTATTGTCAGAGTATTTTATTATGGCAATAGAAAAGAATTTATACTCTTCAAAACACTAAGATAACCACATGTCAGAAGGTCTCTGTGACTGTTACAGACAGAATAATGGATTTCTATAGGTGCTCATGACATAATAATCAAGCCTGTAACTATATTGCCTTACATGATGGAAGGCGTTTTCAAATATAATTCTTAAGGATGCTGAGACACAAAGATTATATTGGGGTAAATCAAGTTTAATTACTGTGCTCCTTAAAAGTGAAAGAGAAACGCAAAGGAGAAAACCAGAGGAAAGGCAGCTTGTGAAGCCCACAATGTTTCATTATAGCTTTTGAGACAGAAGACTCTTAGATGATATTCAGTAGGACAGAAAGACTTCCTCAGGGATCAAATTCTACTAATATCTGGATGAAAAGGAGATTATTGCCCCTTGAGGATCCAGAAACTATGAGCCAGAATACATTGCCACCCCCTTTGAATTTTTTAAAAATTTTCTCCTGATTGTTAGGAATCACATGTATGGCTTTCAATATTCTATGCAGGTTGTCTAACATTGGATTTTATCTCTAGGCGTACCCCTTCTATTTCAATCTGACAGAACTCTAAAATATTAAAAAATTAAAATCTACTTTGTTTCTAATAAGGTATTGTAGCAATAGAAAACTAATATAGTGTTCATAAAATAATAGTTTAATTAACATATTGACACAAATATTAGTTAACATATAATCTCAATAGTACATCACACTGATAGCTCCCCCACAAAATGAATCTTAATAGTTGATTAGATCTGTGTTATCTCCTACCCATAGTGATGGATCTTTGTTGCTCTTTCACAGCCTCTTTCTCTATGGGAAATACCATACATAAAAGCAAATGCAATTGTCTTTTTCTAGAATGACCAGGCTGATATTGTTGATACGGTATAATTAGAGTGTGCTCTTAAATATGTCTTGATTGCTAGGTCTGGTGTTTACTGTTGCTAATTCTCTAATTCCAAACACCATTGTGAGTCTTGATTTTAATTTCTGTTAATTTTTTTTCTGTAAGGAGTGTAGAATTCGCTAAAAACTATGATGAATTGCTTATAAAAATTCCTACATTTGATAAATATTGTTTTTGAAGTCCTTCTTCTTCATTCGTCTCCAAAATTTTAATAAAACTTTAATATGGGCCAAAATTTTCTTGTTTCCTTGTGATACATTACTTAAGAAAAGATGAGAAATTAGGGCAATGCACAGAAAGTGAGAGACTTTCTAATTTTGTAGCTCTCTTTCTCTCTCTCTCTCTTCATCCCTCCCTACCTCCATCCTTTCCTCTCTCTCTCCTCATATTTTTTTTTAATTAGCCTTTCTCTGTGTAGCAGCCCTGGCTGTCCTAGCTAAAACTTGCTTCTTAGATAAGGCTGGCTTGCAAATCACAGACATCTGCCTACCTCTGCCTCCTAAGTGTTGGGAATATGCAAAGAGTGACTTTGTAAGACTCAGCTGGAAATAGGATTTCTTTATCACACCCTCCCCTCAAGGCTCAGGTATCTATTCAGAAGAAGAGGCAGAAAAATTGTAGAAGATAGAGGTTGTAGATGACCTTAAGGAAACAATGTCTTCCACATATGCCCACACATGCACACAAATAAATAAATTAATAAATGATGTTCAGAAATAAAAATAACTTATCTTCTATTTAATATCTAAAAAACAAATATTTAATGCTAAAGTTATTGATGAAGGCAGTAATCATGTATATTGCATGATCCAAAACAAACCCATATAGAAATAAAATTTAAACATAGGAAATGTTTCAAGAATATAAATTTCAAAAATGTATTTAAAACGTTCAAAACTAAGCCATGAAAACACTGGCAAAACAGTTAAAAATGTCATAATCATGAAAATGACATGAATATTCTTAAAGGATAAACAAGTTGGGAATTGCATACCTAAAACAAGTGTTACTTATAGTTAGTCACAATTTCAAAATGAAGTTTTTGAGTTGAACAGATGGCATTATTTCAGCACCATAATCATTAGCAGCACTATATAATACATTTTGTTTGCTTATGTTAAAGTGCCAATTATGTGTTTTCCTCATTATTATTTAAATGAATTCGTTTTTAGAAACAAATTTTTAAAAGAAAAATTATAAGCTAATTCTAAACTATAAAATTAATATTTTTCTTAAAAGCAAACTCTTTCTCAAGCAAATGAATTATATTGCTATCTCCTTATCTTTCACATATATTACTGTCTCCTTATCTTTCAAAATTATAACAGTATATACAACTATTTTCTTCAGGGTTACAATTTTTTTGAGTGTTTTAATTTTTTAAAAACTTTGTATCAATATTTTCACTTCAGACAATTGACAAATATTAACATTATTATTTCTACTAAAACTGGAAATAGTGATTAAAGTATTGTCTTCCATAAGTTTAATGTATTCTGTAAAAAGAGCTGTTGAGTAAAATCTAAAACCAAATACAAGCTAAAAATATTATTGACAGTTGGAAAGATAGCTCACCAGTTAAGAGCACTGACTGCTCTTCCAGGGACCCTGGCTCAATTCCCAGCACCCACATGGCAGCATACAACTGTCTGTAGCTCCAATTTCTGAGGATTAAACACCCTCACATATACATGCAGGCAAAACACTAATGCTCATAGAAATTTATTAATTAAAAATTATTGTATAAACTTAAATACATATGCTTTCTGTATACCTCCCTAGAAATATTGTTATGGTACACAATCAACTTCCAAGTTTCACTGCATAAAATTGTTCATTGTAGTTTTGTGCTGATCAATCAATTTTAGACATATTTGTTCTTTGAGAAAAGGGCCACATGTGTAGTTTGGAATGAAACCATACAAATTTGTTTCCTTACTTCTACAAACTAGCCCGATTCATTACACTGGAAAGGAAGGTAGCTCACAATCTGATTTAGGCTGCTCAAAGAGTTTTTCCTTCTGCCTCATAAAAAGGGAACTGACTTTGGCTAAGCAGAAACAACTTGGGTGGGGAGCATAAGAAGTTGGAGGAAGACAGGCCGACAAGAGTGACTGAATGCTTTGTTTAGAGTGCCTGAAAGCTAGGTTTCCTGAAGTGAGGGTGAAAGAGGTGTAGAAGGCAAATACTCCAGAGAAATGTGGGAAAAAAAGAGAAAAGTATGTAATGTAAAATGACTTTTTGACATTTAGCCAAGTTTTGCCTCAAATCATTAGAGATAGGCAAATGCAGAGAAACTATCAAAGCAGATCTCTGCACTCTGTTTCTTTGAGTTAGGCCAGTGCACCATGTTGTTTATATATCTCCTCCCTAGACCCCATTTGTCCCCTTCAAGACCTATACCATTTTATATTTTGGATTTCAGCAATAACATCTCATTCATGGGTGATGGATAGATGGCTTAGCAGTTAAGAGCACTTGCTGCTCCAGAAGAAAACCTGGGTTGGGTTCCCAGCACCCACACAGTAGCTAACAACTATTTAATTCCAGATGCAGGGGGTTTGTTGTCCTTTTATAGGCTCCTTAGGCACTGTCAACATGTAGTGTATACTTTACATATGGGCAAACATACAAATATGATAAAATTAAATAAACCTTAAAAACATTTCTTCCTCCAGGAAGACTTTGGACAATTTCCCAAATTATTATGGTATTATTCCTCTGTCATGTTACATTGGTATTTAGAACTACCGCTGTCATATCTCTCATCTGAGGATTTTTAGTTAAGTATATGTGTTTTCTTGTGCAATATAAGGTCTTTGAGACAATGTTTACAATTGTTACTATTGAATTTCAAGCTAGAAATACTCTACATATTGTATTGGTTGAATGACTGAGTTAATTTACAAATAAAACTTTTCAGGTCAATGTGTAAATACATTCTGTATTTTCCCCACATCCCTTCAGATTTCTTTTATTATTTCTATATGTTAACATGTTCATAGTTCACTCAGTTTAAATGCTGGTTGTAAAAATTTAGCATTGCATTGTAGGTATATATGAGAAACCAGTGATTTGGATTAAACTGAAACTAGATGTCAATAGTGACTTGTAGTCTCTACCAAAAAAGTTAGAATCATATAAAAGAGGAGCTTAAAAAATAATGCTGACTGACTGCATGAATTGGAAAAATAATTTCAAACATATGGAGGTTGCAGATTTTGGAATTGAGGTTGAGTATATAAAAATCACTGAAGCTTTTTAAAAATTTACTTTTCAAAAATATCTTTGAGCATCAAGCTGGTACAATCAATTTACCAATCAAAAATATAAATGATATTGTAAAATTATGTATCTCTTGAAAATGGTAAACTTAATTTTACTTTTACTACCAGCTGAATAAAAGTTCACTTTTTTCTAATCAAAAAACTCCTCCTGCTGCTTCCAAAGGCAATGAAATGCCTAAAATCATGTTATTTTATGATAACAATTTTCCAGCTGCTAAGATAGAGGCATTTCTAACCTCCCATATCTATTATAAATGACACTGAAATTATCATCCTTAGGTTGAAAAAGAGGGTGAAATATTTGTCACAATACAGTCTCTCCACCCCACCATCCTGAGAAGAATGCTATGACTAAAATTAGAGAGTGCAGGCAGCATTACTTAATTTCAGTCTTTTGCAGAAGGAGGAGAGCATTGGGCCTGAGGAGATAAATAGACATCAGAACAAAGAGAAGCTAGTCAGTTCCTGCTGGTTTCTTCACACCCTGGGTGCTAAGCCTATAGTCATCCAAGAAGCAGATGCTAGGCTTAAAACTCAATTAAGGGTGTCGGTAAATTGCAGTAAAGCTTAGATTTTGTTTTCTTCTGGATATAAAAAAAAACCACATTTCATTTATCAAACAAGTCTTGATTTTTCCTAAGGTTTCACTTTAATTTCACATTCCCTAATGTGTTAAAAATAACCCTGAAAATGGTGTCAACCCAATTTTACAATAATAAATTAACTTACATCTCACATGAAAAATCCCTGCAGATCAGTTAACAAGACCTGTCTTGAGATGCTTAACTTTAAAAATTAATAACAGTGTATGAATCATACATTTAAAATTTCAATATATTTCTGTTTGTTTGAAGATCTATCTTGGGCTAGAGAAAAACACTAGCAAATTACATTAGTGAAAAAATTACAAAGATATTTAATTGTATAAACAATATTATATTTGAGTGGTTTTACATTAAACAACCACATCATGCTTTTATATCTGAAGCCTTGAAAAGTAAATTAGAAGAATACAATGATTGAGTGTTCCAGTTAATTAAGGAACAAAGTTTTCTTTCATTAAATGTTTCTAATGGAAGCTGCATTACTAATATGAACTTTTGGTCATGCTTAGAAAATTATGTAATTTATCATTATGACTAGCACTTTAATAACTAAGTATATGTTTTATATGTAAACTCCTGAAATACAGATATTGTGAATGAAACATATCTGTTAATATAGATATTCTAACACAAAAATTAAGATTCCTTGTCATTTATAAACCCGTACTATTTTTGATGACTCTTTTTCATTCTCCTTTATGTCTTGTAGAAATGGGTATTATATATTGTATAAACTTATTTATTTATAGATTCATTAAATGACTTTTATACTCCACTTCCTACCCTTCACACCCCTTCTTCACTGTTATATTTCCTCTTTCTGCTTGTCTGTCCCACATATGCATGTGTTTGTATGTATAGATACAAACACATGTATACATATATACATACACACATACATGCATATATATATGCACATATATGTATATATATACATACACACACATACACACACAGAAGCCTTCCATGTCCCTGTTTCTTAATTATACATTTGCAGTCATCGATATCACTGCCAAAGCAGCTTATTTGCTTTTTACAGTCAGCTGCAGCTGGGATCATGGGCTTTCTCATGGTTTTTGGTGATAGCAGGAACAGACCCACACCCCGCCCCCTGGCTACAGAAGTATAAGACAAGGACCTAGGAGCTAGCCTGGACCACGAACATCAACATAGCTTCATGTTATAGCACAGGCCACCAACATCAATATGACACCCTGTGTTGTACTGCTTTCAGATATCAGAATGACTGAGGGCTTCTGCATAGACAATGGACATCCATGAGGTCTTTGGTAGTTAACATGGGCCATGAACATCCACACAGATACTTGCTGTAGGACCATGGACACAGACATGGCCTTCAGAGGCAGCACAGTGGTGGGACATCATAGTGGCCTCACGTGTCAGTGCAGGCCACCTAGATCTATATGGACCCAGGTACTAGCACAGCCCACAGACATCATCACCCATGAGTTTTCAACAATAGTTGCCTGTACAAGGTTTGCACAAGACAATAGCAGCTGATATGCCAACTTGTATGGAGGAAAGGTACACAAGGCCCTACCCTATATGAAGAGCTATGTACAGTCAATAACTGCTGAGGAGGAATCAGTTTTCTTTAGGGATTCATTTCATGATAGGTTACCAATACCCAAGTAAGTGATGAACACTAAACCCATGAATGTAAGGGCAACACTAATTGGATTCAGTAACACACACAAACATGCACACACATATATTATGTATAATGTGTGTAATGATAATTATATGAAGACATGATTTTGATAGGGGGATGTAGATGGGGAACATGGGAGGAGTTGGAGAAGTGAGAAGCAGGAATGGATATAATGTTAAGTATAATATACTCAAGTAAGAAACTCTCTGCTCTCCGCCGTCTTGGATCCCAACTCTCAAAATTAATAAATTAGCCAGGTGGAGAGGTACATACTTGTTATCACAACCCTCAGCAAGCCAGATACAGGAGGATCTCTGTGAGTTCGAGGCTGGCCTGGTTTACAAAGAGAGTTAAGCCATCCAACACTATATAGAGAAATTTTGTCTCAAAAAACAAAAGCTAAAACAAAAACAAAAACTTTGATGTGAAAATACTCAATAAAGTACTAGCAAACTGAATTCAAGAACACATCAAAACTATCATTTACCATGACAAAGCAGTTTTCATCCCAGCCATGCAGGGGTGGTTCAATATACAGAAATCTGTCAATGTAATTCATCATATAAACAAACTGAAAGAAAAAAATCACATGATCATCTCCCTAGATGCCAAAAAAGCATTCAACAAAATCCAACACCCATTCATGTTAAAAGTCCTGGAGGGAAAAGGGATACAAGGCACGTACCTAAACATAATAAAGGCAATATACAGCAAGCTTATAGCCAACATCAAACTAAATGGAGAGAAACTTAAATCAATTCCACTGAAATCAGGGACAAGACAAGGCTGTGCACTCTCTCCTTATATCTTCAATATAGTACTCGAAGTCCTAGTCAGAAAAATAAGACAGCTAAAGAAGATCAAGGGGATATAAATCAGAAAAAAAGTCAAACTATCATTATTTCCAGATGATATGATAGTATACATAAGTGACCCCCAAAATTCTATAAAGTAATTCTTATTACTGATAAACACCTTCAGCAAAGTGGCTGGATACAAAATCAATTTTTAAAAAACGGTAGCCCTCCTGTATACAAGTGAAAAACAGGCTGAGAAAGAAGTTAGGGAAATTACACCCTTCACAAATAATATAAAGTACCTTGGTGTAACTCTAACCCAGAAAGTAAAAAATTTCTATGAAAAAAATCTTTAAATCTCTGAAGAAAGAATTTGAAGATTTCAGAAGATGGAAAGATCTTCCATGCTCCTGGATCGAGAGAATCAACATTGTAAAAATGTCCATCTTACTAAAAGCAATCTACAGATTGAATGTAATTCCCATCAAAACACCCACACAATTCTTTACTGACTTTGAAAGATCAATTCTCAACTTCATATGGAAAACAACAACAACAACAACAACAACAACAACAACAACAACAAAACAAGATTAACTAAAACGATCCTGTACAATAAAAGATATTCTGGAGGAATCTCCATACCTGATCTCAAGCTATACTATAGAGCAACAGTAATAAAAACAGCATGGTACTGGAATAGAAATAGTATGGTTGATCAGTGGAATCTAGTCAAAGAACCAGAAATAAACCCACATACCTACGGACACTTGGTTTTTGACAAAGAAGCCAAATCCATACAGTGAAAAAAGATAGCATCTTCAACAAATGGTGATGGTCTAACTGGATGGCTACATGTAGAAAAATGAAAATGAATCCATACCTATCACCCTGCACAAAACTGAAGTCCAAATGGATTAAAGACCTCAACATAATACCAAACACACTAAATCTGTTAGAAAAAAAAAAGTTGGGAGGAGCCTTGAGCTCATTGTCAAAGGAGACAACTTCCTGAACAGAACACGAACAGCTCAGGCCCTAAGATCAACCATTAATAAATGGGACCTTATGAAACTGAAAACCTTCAGTAAGGCAAAGAACACTGTCAGCAGAACGACATGACAGCCTACAGACTGGGAAAAGATCTTCACACATCTTACATCTGACAAAGGGCTAATATCCAAAATATATAAAGAACTCAAGAAATTAAATACCACCTAACCAAATAACCCAATTGAGAAATGGGGTACAGAACTAAACAGAGAATTCTCAACAGAGGAATATCAAATGGCTGAGAAACACTTAAAGAAATGTTCAACATCCCTAGTCATAAGGGAAATGCAACTCAGAACAACTCTGAGATACCATCTCACACCTATCTGCATGGCTAAGATAAAAAACTCAGCTGATTGCACATGCTGGTGCAATACTACTCCTGGGCTTATGCCCCAAAGATGCTCCATCATACAGCAAGAACATTTGCTCAACTATGTTCATAGCAGCTTTGTTTTTAATAGCCAGAATCTGGGAACAAACTAGATGTCCCTCAAATGAAGAATGGGTAAAGAAACTGTGGTACATTTACACAATGGAATACTATTCAGCTATTAAAAACAAGAAAATCTTGAAATTTGTTGGCAAATGGATAGAACTAGAAAAGATCATTCTGAGTGAGGTAACCCAGACCCAGAATGACAAGCATGATATATACTTACTCATAAGTAGATATTAGCCACATAATACAGGATAACTACACTACAACACAGAGACTGATATGTCAACCAAGCACCATGTATGATGTGGACCTAGACCATCTGCTCAGATGTAGCAGCACAGTCTCCTTGTGGATTCCAAATTGTGGAGAGTAGGGACTACTTTGGACATGCACTCTGGCCATTGAACTTACATCACTTCCACCTGGCAGGAAGGCCTTAAAAGGGTACAGAGGAATAGGTTACCAGAAAGGGTTAGGTCATGACACAATTAAACTGTAGTAGCACTGTGTATCAAACATTTTATCAAGACAATTAAAAAACACACTATATATACTGGCTGGGAAAAATAAGAATCCTCAGAATAATGAGGTAGAAATGAGTTAAGTAAGGAAGGTATTCCAATGGCTAAGATAAAAAACATGCTCACATGTTATTTATACTGACCTTAGCATTTTAGAAAGCAATGATTTGCAAGCAGTCAGGACAAAAGGCTGTGATGATGCATGTGTGAAATCATAGCATTTGGGAGTTGAAGTAGAAACTATGAGTTTAAGACTAGCCTGGGATACTGAGCAAGACCCTATGACATGGTGGATAAGATAGGAATTTAAGGTTAGAGAAATTATTCAAAAATTATAAGCACGTATTGATCTTACATACAACCTAACTTTGGTTCCTATCACTCATAACTTTAGCTCCAGTGAAACACACACACTTTTCTGGCCTCTGCAGGTATCTTCACTCATGTTCACATACCCACACATAGATCTACACATATATGCACATAATTAACAATAAAACAAAGGAAATTTTAATGACATTACACTGCATATATTAAATATCCAAATCCTATAAATATACATTCCTGACACTTTTACCATAAGTGAGACTGGCAGGAGGAAAGTGAAGAGAGAAATGTTACAATTATATTTCAATCTCAAGAAGTAAAATAAAAAATATAAATGAATAGAAAAATGGTCATTTTTCTGATTATTATAAAATATAAATAGATCAATTGGTAAGCCTTACAAATAGTCCTACCACTGCATAAGAAATACATAATACTTAATGTATAAAGCTAAGAATAACCTAGTACAGAAGAAATAATACATACCCCAGTGTTATAAATTATATGAACTAATTTGATGAATTACAGTGCTTTATAGATTATCTTTAGTAAATTTGATTTTGGACTGGTGAGATGGTTCAGTTAGAATTCTCAGCACCCAGGTCAAAGAGTAACTCATCAGTAAAAAACACTGGCTGCTCTTCCAGTGGACCCAGGCTCAATTCCCAGCACTCACATGGTAGATCATAACTGTCTATAATACCAGCTATTGATAAGTAATCTGATGATTCTCTTCTGCTCCCCAGGAGTTGCCAGGCATTCATGTTATGCATAGATACACATGCAGGCAAAATACTCAAACACATAAAATAATTTTTTAAAACTTTCAGTATGGCTTCATACGCCTATAAAATTAATAGTGGATCTCAGGAGCCTAGTTAAAGTCATTGCAGTTCAGTGACACAGGAGGATACCACTGGCCTCCTTTAGCCTCCAAATGTGCTCCCAGTGCCCACTTGCAGCTGGATACTAACATGCACACAATGCATGCCCACAAAACCACACACACACAAAACTGATCATTTTATTTTGACAAATGTCATCACTATAAAATTCACTAAAACAACTTGGAAAAGCTGTTGAGTTAATCTAGTCAATGAATCATACTGCATAAAATTTCCTGGCAACCATTTTTACCGTTGCTTTTAAATCAGTAAACCCATTAACTTTATTTATTTTTTCTTTTTTTTAACTGGACAAAACATTTTTATTGCTAATGAGGTTTACATTTCAACCTACAACAGGTTTTCACATTAAAAGGCTAATGCTTTAGCAGATGTTAAACACAACATATGGTTGGGAAAATGTTTTCTCCTCTTTGACTCTAAAATATTTTCACACATTTAGGAAGCAGTACTTGAAATTATCCATTTTGTTACTTAATGAGTTAGACCCCAGATGCCCAATAGAATCAAAATGCTTTAAAATCATTCTGAATACTGTTTAAGCCAATAAAATTAAAAACTGTACTTATTTCTTAAATTTTAACAATTATATAGTAGGAGTTTTTGAAATGCAAAACAATAGTTGGCCTAGTCTATAAACATGCTGCAAAAACTTGCTCATACTTAGGACATAATTAAGGTGGTTATGAAGATATAAAATAACAAAAACTTCCATGGAGTCCAGGGGCATCATGCTTTTGGCATGCATCCCTTTTTATAGCCAATGACACATTACTAGTAAACGTTCCTTACTTAGTTCAACCTGACTTCCTACAAACAAACAACATGTAATTGGGATGTTCATAGATTGATACTGGATGAGCATAATAAAGGGTTCTACTTCTGCACATCTTTGGAATTAAAACAAAAGGCACAAAACCTACAATTAACAGCAGAGATAACATATAATTTTCCAAAGCCCAATAGCAGTTTTTATATTCCTCCACTGTGCTTCCTATGTTGGCCTATCTGCTTTAGATTCTTCCCTGGGAAAACTGAGCATTTATACGTGTTGAATTGAAGTGTCATTTTCTGTGACCTGTGAGGGTTAGTCATAAAGCTGTACTGTTGGGGAAACACGCGCCCCATGTTGCCTTTCTGCTGTTAGAGAAGTTGTCATTTGCTTCATACAAAGGAAATGCCTGTGGGTTACACCACAGTAGAGACACTGTTTGTCAAACATCCTTAATCAGCAAATGCATCAGTGAGTAGAGTCATGCTTGAAGCATCTTTCCCAACACTGTGACTCACAAGCCATCTTGTCAAACTCTCTGCCAAACACATCATCGAAATAATTCAATGGGGGTAAAAGAACAATGCCATGTAAATCAAGAGAGAGAACAGTAAAAAAAATTAGTTTTGGCACATTACTGCAGATGTTAGAGTATTTGTATGTATAAATTTATTTAAAATGAAAGACTATCAATTAATTTTGGTGATTTCATCAGATTTTATGCACTGAATCTTAGAAGTGTCAAAGCAGATCATTTAGAGTCAAACATATAAGTACAACACCATAAGTACAAAAGTGTTTCTCTTTAGTTTATAAAATTAGCTCATAGTGAAATGCACATGGGTAGAAATAGGTGCAGACATTACGTCCAAAAAGGTTTTTTGATACTTGAAATTTAAATTTTTATACAAGTATTATAGAAAATAAACATTTATCATTGCATTCTAGTTGCTAGGCAATGATTATAAAATGTATAAGAAAAATGCATTATACTTTGCCTAAGTCTCAGTATGAGGAAAGAAATATCAAATGTAGGACATAGTAATAGAACTAAATATAGTAAATCCATTGAAATCGGCTCTTTAAAATACCAAGATTTTAAAGAAAACTTTCTTTTGGTGAAAACAATTGTATAGCTATCCCATGAAATACCATAATAATATTAAAGGCGTGATGCTTTGTGAAAATTGAAAACTCTTGGATATTCCTTACTATGTTATTATTTTTAGTTCTTAAAACAAACACATGTGATTATCTCTGAAATATGAAAGCGTGGAAGCATTTTGGGATGTAAATTTTAGGTTGACAATTATTTAAAGCTCCTCAAAGATTTAACCCATTGTACTCATTAATAAACAGAAAATATCTACTTTGTGAGGTCAGTTGTCTCTCCACTGTTGGTTCTTTTATACTTATGAAAGGACTTTTAAATTACGTTCTTACCACCTGTACTTTTTATGTCATGCCCCAAACTCTGGCCAAGACTGAAGTCCAGAATCTTTTCCCAAGTTCTTTTTCTATAGATAAAGACATTCAAGTATTAAATAGAATCTATTTTGACTTCATTTTTATATATGAGTTTCATCCATCTGCTTGCAGAGAAGCATTTCTCAGTAGGATTTATTGAAGAAATTTTCTTTTCTCATTGTTGCTTTTGACACCTCGTTCATAAATGCAATGTTTTATTTCCGGGCTTCATTCTGGTCAGGTAGTTTAAATGTTTGTCTTTATACCACTTGCATTTCACTATTTGATTATTATTTTATTGTTTCTAGTAGCATAATACTTTCATCTTTGCTGTTTTGGTTTAAAATTATTTTGGCCATTTGTGATTTTTTTATGGATACATTTTTAATTCTGTGAAAAAATGCCTCTAGGATCTTGATGGAAAATGACTTGCATGTGCAGATTGCATTTGGCCTGAGGAATTAGGAGAATCCAAGAAGCTTTCAAGGAGTCAACAGAGTAGTCCTAGGTGCACAAAATATCCCGTTAATTTTAATTTTTCTTTTTACTAAAAATAGGTCTTTTTCATGTAATACATTCTGATTATGGTTTCCTCTCTCACAATTCCTCCCAGTTCCTTTCCTCTTCCATCTCATCCAGATCTATACACTTTCAATCCCTCCTTAGAAAACAGACATCTAGGAATAATAATAAAACAAAAACAAGTCAGAATTGGACAAGGAAACCCAAACAGAAGAAAAAAGAAACAACAACAACAGCAACAAACAAAAACAAAACAAAAAACCCACCTATACATGCAGAGACACACTTGGACACACAAAAATCCCACAAGCATGCAAAACAAGAAACTATAATAAAGGCAAAGGGCCTGTAAGAATAAAAAAAATGGCCCTAACACAACATTATGAGACAAAGAATCTCCAGGGATGCCATTAAAATAATTTTGTTTGGTCATCATGTGCTGGGCATAGGACCTACCCTTTAAAGTTGTATAGCTGAGTCATGAGATAGATTAATTCCCATCTTCTGGAGGAACTGTATGATAATTTCAATAGTAGATGTACAAGTGTGAAAACTCACCAGAAATGGATGACTGTTCTCTTTACACCACATTGCCACCAGAATGAGCTGTCATATGTTTTATGATACTGGCTTTTCTGGTTGGTATAAGGCAAAATCTCAAACTAGTTTTGATTTTTATTTACTTGACGGCTAAGTATGTTGACAATTTCTTTAAGAATTTCTCAGTCATTTGAGATTCCCCTGTTGGCTATTTTGTTTAGCTCTGTGCCCATTTTTTAATTGGGTTATTGTGTTTGTTGGTGCTTAATGTTTTGAGTTCTTTGTATGTTATGGATATTGGCCTTCTGTCAGATGTGTAGTTAATAAAATCTTTTCCCACTCTGTTGACTACTACTTTGTTCAAGTGATGATGTCCTTTGCCATGAGGGCACTTCTACTTATTGTTATCTTAAGACTTGTGCCAATGATGTTCTGTTTAGAGTCTTTTTCTGTGGCCATGAGTTCAAGGTTATTCCCACTTTTTCTTCCACAAAATTCAGTGTATCTGGCCTTATGTTGATATCTTTAATCCCTTTAGACTTGAGTTCTGTGCAGATTAATAAGTGTGTATCTATTTGTATTCTTTTACATGCAGCTATCCAATTTGACCAGTGTCATTTCTTGAAGATGTTTTCTTTCCAGTGTGTATTTTTGGCCTCTTTATTAAAAGTGCACAGGTATGTAGATTTACTTCTTCCTGGTCTTCAATTCTATTTTATTGATCAATGTGTCTGTTCCTGTGCCAGAATAATGCTTGTTTTATTACTATATATTTGTAGTAAAATTTGGGAATGTGGATGGTGATATTTCCAGCAGTTAGTTCTTTTATTATTCAGGATTGATTTTAACTAACTTATTTTTGTTTTTGTTTTTTTGGTGTGTGTGTGTGTGTGTGTGTGTGTGTGTGTGTGTGTGTGTGTGTGTGTGTCCCCATATGAAGCTGATAATTGTCCTTTCAAGGTCTGTGTAGAATTGTGTTGGAATTTTGATGGAGATTATATGGAAGGCCTTCATAGAATGGCCTTTTTAAATGTTAATCCTACCAATAATCCATGAGCATGGGAGCATTTCCATCTTCTGATATCTTCTTTATTTTCTTTCTTCAGTGTTCACAAATTTTATCATTGAAGTCTTTTACTTGCTAGGTTAGAGATACCACAAGATATTTTATATTATTTGAGGCTATTATGAAAGGCCTTATTTCCCCGATTTCTTTTTCGGTCTCTGTCATTTGTATAAAGGAAGGCTATTGATATTGTGTATTTTAATATTGTATATTGTGTTTTGCTGTAAGTGCTCATCAACCATAGAAATTTCCTGATGGAATTTTTTAGGGTCATTTATGTATGGGAATAATATCATCTGCAAATAAACCTGATTTTTTTCTTTTTATTTATAGCTTCTCAAGCTCCTTCAATTTTCTTTTTCTTACAGTTAAGAATTTAAGTACTACATTAAGTAGATATGAAGAGAGTGGAAATATTGTCTTCTTCCTGGTTTTAGTGGAAATACCTTCAATTTTTCTCTGTTTAGGTTGATGTTGGCTGTGGGTTTCCCATAATTAGTCTCTTATTATGTCCCTTGTAGGCCCAATCACTTCAGGACTTCTTATCTTTTAAGGGGCATTGGTGTATTTTTAATGAACTTTTCAGCATCTATTGATACAATCATGTGATTTTTGCCTTTCAGCCTGTTCATATGGTAGACTATATCAATCTCTTATACAGTTTGTGTATACAGTTTGCGTGTTAGGATAACTGTACCCTCCTGTAGTGGTTTGAAGAAGAATGACCCTTAAAGACTCATGTGTTCGAATGCTTTGTCCATAGGGAGTGGCACTTTTAGAAGGCAAGGCCTTCTCTGAGTATGTGGGCTCTTTTGGAAGAAGTGTCATCTTGAAGGTGGGTTTTGATATGATCAAGCTACAGTCTTTCCTTGCTACTTGTGGGTCAAGATGTAGAATTCTTGGTTCCTCCAGCACCATGCCTGCCTGAGTACTGTAATGCCTCTTGCAGTGATAATAATGGACTAAACCTCTGAAACTGTAAGCCAGCCCCAATTAAATGGTTCTCTTTATTAGATTTTCTGTAGTCATGTTGTCTTTTCACAGAAATAAAATACTAGCAAACACACCTCCTATAATCAATTATGCAATGTTCTTTCTGTTTCTATTTTGTGGAATAATTTAAGCAGCAGTAGTGTTAATTCTTCTATGAAAGTCTGGTAGAATTCTGTACTAAAACCTTCTGGCCCTGGGCTTTATTCATTGGGAGACTTTTAATGTCTACTTTTATTTTACTAGGGATTTTATGTCTATTTAATTTATTTATCTGATCTTGATTTAATTTTGATAAGTGGTATGGATTGAGAGAATTATCAATATCTTTTAAATATTCCTATTGGTCCACTACAGGTTTTTGAAGTTTGTTTTTATGTTTCTCTGGATTTCTTTGGTGTCAGTTGTTATGTCCCCCTTGCCATTTCTAATTTTGATGATTTCGATCTCCTCTATCTTTTTTGTTAATGTAGTTAAGAGTTTGTGAATCTTGATTTTCTCAAAGAATCAACTCATTGTTTCATTGATTGTTTTCATTGCTTTGTTTGTTTGTTTTATTCTATAGATTTTAGTCCCTGAGTTTTATAATTTCCTGCCTTCTATTTTGTATACATTTTGTTGTTTTTCTACAGTTTGTAGGTGTTCTGGTAAGTTATTAATATGAGGTATATAGATTTTTAAAACACAGATATTTAGTGTTATGAACTTGTCTTTAGAACCATTTTCACTGTGTCCTATAAGTTTGGGTATACTGTGTTTTTATTTTCATTCAATTCTGCAAAAGTATGTAATATAGTTAATTTCTGTTCTTCCTTATTTTTACTCAGTAGTGAGTTGTTCAGTTTCTACAGGTTTGTAAGCTTTTTATTGTTTTTATTTTTCTTCATATCCAGCTTTAATCTGGTGATGCAAGGAGTTATTTCAATTTTTTGTATCTATTCATTCTTGACTTCTGTACAAGTTGTTGGTCGATTTTTGAGAAAATTCTACAATATGTTGAAAAGAAAGTGTATTCTTTTGTGCTAGGGTAAAATGTTCCTTAAATATCTGTTAGGTTATTTTGGTTTATGACATCTGTTAGCTCTAACCTTTCTCTGATTATTTTTTGTCTGGGCAACCTATTAGTGAGAGTGGAGTATTGAAGTATCTCCATATCAGTGTCTGATGGTCAGTATGATATTTAAAGTATGTTTCTCTTATGAACTCGGGTACTCTTGTGTTTAGGACCATGCTGGGCCATGTTGGGCCACGTTGATGTGAGTGACCTCTGCAGCTACCTGAAGCCATATTAATATTCGTGATCCATGCTGTCACTAAATACTATGTCTGTGTCTGTGGTCCTATTCATCAGGGGGCTGTGTTGATATTGCCAGCCTGAGTTAACAGCAAAGGATGTCTGTGGTCTGTGCTGCCTCCTGAAGCCATGTTGATGTGAGTGGCCTGTGCTGGCATCTGAGGCTATGTTGATGTCTTTCATCTATGTTGCTGCAAAGGATTATGATGGTGTCTCTGGCCCATGCTGCAGCAGAGGGTCATGTTAATATCCATGGTCTGTAGGGCCAACTGGAGAACATGCTGAGGTCCGTGGGATGTGCTGATACTGGAGACCATGTGAAAGTCCATGATCCTTGATCCTGCTAACTCTAAAGTGCAAAAAAGTTAATTTTGCCATGTAATTGATGACTGAGGACTCACAGTTAAGAAAAAGGGACAGAGCCTAGACAGGAAGCCATCAAAGAGATCTCTTAAAATTTGTAATAAGGATGCTGAAGTGTAGCGCTCCACAATCGATGGTTTCTGGCAACGGTGTGGGTAGGGAGAGATTTAGTTTTCTTTAAGGTCTGGCCACCAAGAGTTTGAAAATGTTCTGGCGAGTATATGGTAAATACAAATTAAATTTGTTTTTATTTCTTTTGGTTTTTTTTTGTTTGTTTTTGGTTTGTTGTCCTCCTCCTCTTCCTCCATCTTCTTTTTTGTAGGGAAGTCACAAAAGTGAGGAGCAGATCTGGGGAGGACTGGGAAGTGGGTTTGTCTAGGGGTCATGTTGTGAAATTCCCGAATAATCAATAAAAAGATTATGAAGAAAAAAAAGGAATATCCCCCTGGTGGATTCTTTATGTGAGTATGTAGCACCCTACTGTGTCTCCTTTGATTAATTTTGGTTTGAAGTCTAATTTGTAAGATATAGAAATGGCTACATCATCTTGCTTCTTAGAACCATTCTTTCAGCACAACCTAGTTGCATTTCTTGTGTGTTTTTATTTTCATACAATTCTACAAAAATATGTAATATAGGTAATTTATGTATTTCCCTATTTTTCACTCAGTAATGACTTGTTCAGTTTCTACAAGTTTGTAAGATTTGTATTGTTTTTTTTTTCTTTATATCCAGTTTTAGTCTTTGCAGATTCTTTCTACCAAAATGGAGACAGTGAACCAAAGCCCCTAGGGCAGGCAGGGTGAGGAGGATGATTGTGTTGACAGCAGACATAGCACAGTATTCTCAACAAGATCTGAGGTATATTTCTGTGGCACTAAGAAAAAAGCATAAAATAAGAAAAATTCATCACAGGAGAAAGTGGAGAAAGCAGGATGGTAATCTTGCCAACTGTACACACCTGTTGCCATGTTTGTGAGGCATTTTCTTTACATAAGAGGGCTCAGTTCACCGTGGGCCATGCCATCGCTAAGCATGTAGGTGGATCTGAGCCATATGAGAAAGGGAGCTGAGTAAGCCAGAGGAAGTAAGACAGTACACAGTGTTCATCTGTGGTCTCTATTTCAATTTGCTCCTCCAGGCTCCTATCTTGACTTCCCTCCATGTTGGATTGTAACTAGTAAACCAAATAAGCCCATTTCTCTCCAGCTTGTTTTTGGTCAATGTTCTGGTTTTAATTACAATGATCCCTATAGGCTCATATATTATAATGCTTGGTTGTGGAGCCAGGGAACCAAGGGACTGGGAGGACCCAGCTTGGAGCAAGAGTGAGGTCGAAGTGTGTTCAAACCTGAGATTGGCAGGAGTAGGACTGCTCCCCAGGGCCCTGGCCTGGGCCTTCATGCCTTGGTGAACATAGCCCTGTGCTCTCACACCTTCCTTCCTGGGAGGTCACATAGCCTGGCAGCTAGCTTAAACTTCCTTTCCCCTTATAAAGTAATGTCCATCAGCACTTGGAATTCCTCCTTATGCAAATGAGGCATCCTCAGCACCTTGGTCCTGGCCAATGATATATACACTCACTTTGCTAGCTCCTACTCACCCCATAAAAGTTTAAATAACCTTTGCTCCCCCCAATTAAACAAGCTGTCTCACTGAAGCTATCTGCCCAGAGAAGTCTGTTTCTAATATACTCAACTCTACCTGAGGTCTCTTCATTCCCAGTTGTTCTTGCCTCGTGTCCCCATTCTGAATCCACCAGTTGTGATTGCAGTGATCATGCCACAACAGGCAGGGAAACAGAATCTGGATGACACTTGATCTCTAGCTGGTAAAACTTTTTGGAAAGGCTTAGGAGGCGTGGCTTTGTTGAAAGAGATGTATCATTGGAGATAGGCTTTGAGGATTCCCTTCTCTCTCTCTCTCTCTCTCTCTCTCTCTCTCTCTCTCTCTCTCTCTCTCTCGTTTTCTCAGCATCTTAGTTCATTTAATTGTCCAGCTTCATGCCTACCTGTAGGCTGCTATACATTTTTCCCTGTTGGTCATGGACTCATCCTCTGAAACTGTAAGCAAGGTACCAATTAGATGTTTACTTTGATAAGTTGCCTAGGTCATGATGTCTTTTCACAGCAATAGTAAATTTCACAGTAACAAAGAGAATCAGTGCTTAATCACAGCAACAAATTAAGACTCAAGGGAAGTGTCATGTATGGGACAGTTTGGTAAGGAATAATTGTCATTATATTAAAATTAGGACAACAATTGACTTAAATAAAACACAAATCTAGATTCAGTAAAGAAAAATGTCATTCTAAAGGATTGTTGGGAAACAAGGTATTGTAATAATAGCGGTGCTGTAATATTCAATCCTATCCCAAGACATTTTGGGAATGGCATTTTTGTTGTTCTAAAAACATTAGACTATATTTTTCTCCTGGCTCTGGATACCAGCAGTCTCATGTTAGAAGATTCATGGTTTCTCTGAATTTCATCCATTACTTTGTCCTAGCTTGTGATAGTGGCCTTATATCACTGATTAAACTGACCTTCCATAGTGATGCCAGTTAAATTAATCTTTTCCAAAGATATTAAGAGAATGGAAAACAAAAGTAACATATTCAGAGAAAATATTTTTATCACATATATTTTGTGAACAGAATGAGTAATTTCCAGAACTCAATAACAAGCAAACAAGTTAATTTTTTAAAGTGCCAGAATGAAAAAAAATTACTAAATAAAACTATATAATAACAAAAATCACATAAAAAGATATTCAGTATATTGGGAGAAATTAAAATTAATGTGATGCTTCTTTACACCAGTTAGAATTGTTCAATATATAAGGAAAAATATTTTATTTTTAAAATATATTCATAATTAAATGCATATAAATATAAGTTGGAGTCTTTGAAAATACACTAAACTAATGGAGTGTATAGTAATATCAGAATTTTTATTTTTCGACTATGTAAGTACTGAGTGTTACTATTTCCACACATTGTCAAGTGAAAAAACATTTGATTATTTTCATAGGTTATCGACTAAGTTAGAAAATTATTGCTTTATTGATTCTAAAATATTTTTAAAAGTTTATATTTTATATGCTTATAAGTTAATATAGTAAATAAGTATACCTCATAGTAAAAGTACACCTTATATTAAGTAATCAAATTACTCTATTATAGTTGAAGTAAAGGCAACTTATTTATCACTATTATTAAAAAAATATTGTTTTAAAAAGAAATCATATATATATTTTTGGTTCCATAAATCATGTGGCACATTAGGTCAATATTAAATGTACTCAGTAAGTTGGTTGTACATGCATACATAACAGTAATTAAAGAAGAAGTTATGACTATTTATGGGAGAAAAAAGACATGGGAGGAGCTGCATGGGCAGAGGGATGAGAGTGATGTAGATGCTTTACTCATGTGTGAGATTCTAAAACAAGGAAATTACAAAGGAAATTATGGGGCTTTCTGTTGAAATATTTTATTTTTAAAATAATATATCTAACTGAAATTTGAATAAAATGTTTCTTTTCTTTGATAGCAAAACTGTAAACCTGATAATTGACAAGTGATATATATGATAACAAAGACAACTACATTAGTAGGAATAAGTTAACAGTAAGTATGAATTGTCAAGTAATAGTTTTGAAAATTTTTGATGCAATTAAAACAAGAATCAATAAAATAGTTTGTTTTAGATTTAATTAATTATTTTATTTTATTTTATTTTATTTTGTGCATTGCTGTGTATAGGCACAGAAGTGTGGCATGAGTGTGGGGATCAAGAACAACTTGTGAGAGTCAGTTTTTTCCCTTCTACTATGTGTTTCAGGTATTGAACTTAGGTCATCATTCTTGACAGCAAACACCTTTATTTGCTGAGCCATCTCTGGGACAGAAATGAAGATTCAATATTGTTCTGAAAGAAGTTCTTTACAAAGATAAAACAATGTAAATATTGAGTGTATACCATAAAATGTTATAAAAGGTCATGATTTCTCTTTGGATTATCATAAGTTGATTCAAATTTCAAAATGAAAAATTAGCATACATGAGAAGCAAGACAATTTATGAATAAATTCTAAAGGTAGAAAATTATTTGCATTTCAAACAATTTTAGTAGAATTTAAAGCTTATTTGTAAAAATATATTTGGTCTAAGAATAATTCAAAAAATGTGGTAAATTTAAATTGGAGCAATAATTTTGGTTGCAATGAAACAAAGACACATGGCATAACATTTTGCAATATAGATATGAATTCAATACACAGGATTCATTATTAGTAGTAAAACTAATAAATTTATCTATGTAAAATTAATATTTTCTTTATGATTACATTAAACGAAATGTAAGGTCTATGAATATGTGTAACCTAAGACAAGATGTTGATCTCTACACTCTACAATCTTACTTATAAAAATAGCAAAAACCAATAATTCATTAACGATGAGAAAACGAGAAGATATGGTGGTGCATGCCTTTAATCTCATCAGCATATTAACTAGAATTAAATTTTATATCATTTTATTACTATTTTTGCAACAAGGTTTCTCTGTTTAGCCTTGGCTGCCCTGGACTCCCTTTGTAGACCAGGCTGGCCTCAAACTCACAGAGATCTGCCTGCCTCTGCCTCCCAAGTGCCGCGATGACAGGCATGCACCACCGTGCCAGACTCCTTCTGTTATTTTTTAAAGTTAGGGTACAGGGTAATATAATTTGTTCTGGAATTTTTATATATGTATACATATATTTTTATGTCTATATATATATAGGTATAGATATAGGTATAAATAAAGATATAGATATTGTTCTTGCTGTTGTTTCTGCTGCCCTAATCCTTTCCTCGATTGCCTTGCCTACCTTCTCCTGGTGCCCTTCTTCCCCTAGATAATCTACTTCTACTTTCACATCAAATATATTTGCTTATTCTATTATATTCTTCTCTTTGTCTCACCTTAAAATTTCCCCATCTCTGGGTCATATGGTCATATTTACACACACACACACACACACACACACACACACACACACACACATACACAAATCTAGTGTCTACCTATGAGAGGAAATATTTAGTATTTGTCTTTTGTGTCTGGCTTACTTAAATTTGTACACATCATTTGTTATTTTAAATTTAAAAAGGTTCAATTTTATATTTGGTATTACCAACAATATTTTTTAAACTGAAATTGACTGTGTTTATGATTGCTTTAAGGGCATAAACAAGTCCACACCTTTCCTCTTTCAGGTACTGATTTCAGTGACCTGTCTTTAGCATGCTTTGTCAAATTAACTACGCATTCATGTTGGTAAAAATTGAAGTCCACTTTGGAACATTCTTGAGGGCACAAAACAAATATAATTCCTGTTTGTATTGTGTTTCATTATGATTAATTTCCTAAATGTTTTTTAAAAGATATTTTTCATTCTGAAAATTATTTCTTTTGGATATTTAAAAATGGGTATAACTAGACCTTGGTACATTTGAAATTTGAATTGTTCTGAATATTTCTTATAGTAATTGATTTTTGCATTTTTTAATTTTTCAATTTAAAAACCTAAGAAGTATTATTCTTTCTCTATCAAGCCAAATGTGAAGGATAAAAGTAGATTGGCTACAAAAAAGAATATAGTAAAAATTGATTTAGTCTCTCAAGCTCAAAGTTTGGAATGACACACTATTATTGGAATGTAGGCATATGTGTGACATGCAGCCTAGAAGACACTCAATTGCTGGTTTAAAAGATAACCGTAAGTCAAGAATCTTGGAAAGGCATTGATGATGAATAACAAAGGGGAATTGATGGGAATGGGAAAGAGATAAAAAGAGGGCAAGATAATAATCAGAATACATTGCATAGATGTGTTAAAATTTTCAAATAACATAACCAATACAAAATTTAAAAAACAAAGTAGTAATCATCTCTTCATAAGAACAAATTAAAAGTATAAAATAGGTACTGTGTAAAGTAGCTGTTTGTTAATTTTTAATCTTAAACCACGCAGATACTCTTGTCTCATACCACCAACCAAACTCACAGAATTGCTAAGGGATTGTTACCAAGTAAATGAGCACTCACATCTGTTGAATTTAACTGCAGATCTTTTTTTTCTCTGCCAGCATTTTAAGGGGATGTTCAAAATGGGTGATGCTGTGTCAGATAGTAAGAAATCTTTTCCAATATTGAATTCTGTTCCCCAAATGACTATCTGAAATTTAATGAGCTTAAGACTTTTAAAAAACGTAACTTGCAACAATCTAAGTTTAAGGTTTTCTTGTTCATTTGTTTTACTTTGCTTTGTTTTGTTTGCTTAAGATTCTTTCCTTCTATATAGATTTTTTCCAAGACAACAAAACTCCAAGAAAAATTTACAGCTTTATTATTTTCTGGCATTATATTAGTTTAGTGAAATGGTTTTCAGGCTTCATAATTGCCACATTTTGTGTTTAAAGATCATTAATAAATGTAAGCAACTTAAATTAATCAACTTTTAAAATACAGAGAATAAAACATGTAAATGAAGGAGGCAGCATCAACAACATAACCTTTTTGTAGAGAGATTCAGTGTAATATGTTGTACAATCTCCTGTGTACCAGTAAATTCAGGGCAGAGCCTTTGAGAGATATGAACAGCTTTCAAGTTTTCATGACATTGATGACAATGACAAGGAGGTGACAAAGGGAATTTTGTACTGAAGGACTTTAAGACAACAACAACAATTGGCTGAGTTGGTCAACTTTGGGTTAGAAATTGTTTATTTTGAAGGATCCTGCTTTGGGGTTAAGTAGGAAAAGCATTCTTATGAAAGAGTAAAGGAGAGTGAGCAGGGAGGTGAGAGGGCTCAAGAAGAAGCTATGGGAGAAGGAAAAGCATGATAAAAATATATTGTATGAAAAAATTTAATGGAAAAATAAATGGAAGATTACATTAACAAGAGAATCGACTTGCCTGTTATGTTGTATTTGTACAGGAAACTACATAACGCAGGGCTTGTCTTTTACAAATGAGAAAGTCATGGTACCTTAATATGTTAGTTACTTAAAATAATGAACAATTTTTTAGGCCAGAATGTAAACATTACAAACATTCTGCTGTTACTAGTAATTTCTTGCTGTTTGCAACATCTCTTTTCATCCCTCCTTTCTTTCATGTTTCTCTCCTTCCCTTCTTCCTTTCTGCTTTTTGTCTCCTGTCTCTCATTTTCTTCTATTCCATTTCTATTTGCTTCCTTTAGTATTAGTATCCAATTTTCCATCACAGAAATATTCAACCATACATCATCAATTTAGGAAGTGTGTGATACGTGCTCTTATTACACCCATAGGTTACAACATGGTGCAGAGTTGTCTCATCATAGAACTCTATTGCTTCTCCAAAGAATTAATACATACAGAACTACAGGATTCAACACACACACACACAGACACACACACACACACACACACACACACACACACACACACTCAAGCAGTATTTAAACAATATTATACTATTTCTTACTGTGATTATATGTAGTCTTAGTTATTATGAAAGGTATATTATAGTTTTACTTGACTCCATTTAAAGAAAGCTGTATTCATTACTTTTCTATTGCTATGATAAGACATAACTTATAGAAGAACGTTTATTTGAACTTATGGTTACAGAAGGTTAGATGCCATGATGACAGAGGAAAGGCATCGTGGCAGAAGTAAGAAACTAAAGTTTCATACCACAGCAGGAGGCAGAGAGTGAGCAAACGAAAAATGACTGGAATCGTTAAACTCTCAAGGCCTACACACTTCCTCCAACAAGACCATAACTTCTAAGGCTCTGCAAACAGTACTACTAACTAGGTATCAAGTATACAAGTGTTCAAGGCTATGGAGGACCTCCCATTCAAACAACGAAAGCTAAGCAAAAATTGATAACCAAGCATATGTCAGAGAAAGGCAATCTCTGATTAAAGCATCACTAGATGAACAATATTTGCTGAATTGAAGGCCCAGTAATTTTTGGACTGGCATTAGATTTTAGTTTTTTCAGTCATTACCATCTCCTCTCCACTGACCATACAACCTGAGGCAGCACTCATTCTTCCCCTATAAGCAGATAGTGTGCTCTAACTAGCTACCAGATGATAGACTGATAGATGTTGAGGATCTTTCATATATATATGATTCAGATTGGTTTTCTGGTCAAAAACACTTGCCAAGTTAAGTTTATATACACATTTTTTTTTTGGTCACAGCAAGAGGAACATTGAGTCACAGTAAAATTAGGGTTGATTATCTTCATAAGATAGAATTTCATTTTTACTCATATTGAATTCTCAATTATATAGAAAAGTGATTATGTTATCTCTAGGCAAATATACTCTTCCTTGGAATTTTTAAAAAACATTTTATTATGTATAGTGCTCTGCCTGCATATACACCTGCATACCAGAAGAGGGCACCAGATCACATTACAGATGGTTGTAAACCATCATGTGGCTACTGAAAACTGAACTTAGGACCTCTGGAAGAACAGTCAGTGCTCTTAACCTTTAAACCATCTCTCCAGCCCCTTCCTTGTAAATTTTAATCTTGTAGTTTCAGAATTCATTGATGTAGCTTTGGATGCTGTAAGTGATGTTTCTAATTCTACTACTCCTGTTATAGTCTTAAGCATTCTACAAAGGTCTTTTGCCTTTCTTTCCTTTTTAAATGTTTTTCTATTGCACTGTATGTCTCATTTTTTTGCATCCTGCATGTTGCAATTTATTTATGTCGTTATGATGAATAATTTCAGACTTTAGATGTTCAGATTGTTCATTTTCTGGTCATTTGACTTATTTGAGCCCATCAAATTGTATACCCTGGGAACTACTGATATGGCTCCGTTATCTGTTTTACTTGCATATTGAAACAATCAAATATTCAGGGCCTTATTTCATATCTCCCTTACCAAAAACCACAAAACACATTTTTTTTATTGAACCCTCTGTAGCTTGTGACATTGGAGTATCATTTCTATTAGGTCCTTTCAGTGGGTGTATTAGCAATTATGTATCTGTATCTACATATATTTCAAAGCTATATATTAACATACACATTTTATCTTTAAATTAATGTTCCAATATTTTGCTTTGAATATTATTTTGTAGAGGAGTTTCAATCCAGAAATATGGCTACTCTGGCAAGAGATCATATCCAAAGAACTAGGTATGTGTGATCCAGATGGAATATAGACATGACACACCTTAAAGCCCTCTGGCTGGAATTTAATACTCATCTTTAATAACAATTAATCACATCTATTTGGGGGATCAGACAAAGTGACTAATCAGAAAAGATTTAACAGAATGAGTTAGAGATATGTCCAACTCTCATGAGAACAGGGCAGGAAAGAGAGGCTACTTAACAACATTGCAGGGAGAGAGTGTAGTTCAGTTTGTTGCAGTTGAGTTCAGTTAAGTTCTGGCAGTTCCATTTAGTTTGTGCAGTCAGTGCAGTTCAGTCTGTGGAGTTCAGAGACAGTTTTTCCAAGCAGAACAATTCAGTAAAAAGCTAAGAGAAGCCAGTTTTAATCAGTCAGTTTGGAGAGGCATTTGAGACAGAACAGCTGAGTTGAACTGTCCAGCCAGAGTTCAGAAAGAACTAAAAGGAAGATTTTATTCAGCAGTAAGTCTCAGAGGCTGAAATCATTCTAGGCCTAAGTTAGCATAAGGAGCCTGAAACTGAAGCCTTCAAGGTCTGAGCTCATAGAGGGTTAGAATCTATGGAGTATAGGAGGTTCCAAGCATAGGCCTAGGGTTTGTTACATAGAAACTCTCTGGACTCAGGCTATTCATGTGTGGCTCTCATCTCACCCACTATTCTGAGGAGATAAAATAACATTTACATAATTTTTAATGTATATTTTTAACACTGAAAATTATGGTTTCTAATATATTCCCTTACCTGTTTTATACCCTAACATAAACATTTTCAAATTTTCTGTATTAATTCTAACAGATATAATTTTCAGTAAATGTATTACAATAGCATGACAAATCTTTAAAGAAATAATTATTTTACTCATAAGTTTATAGCATCTATTTGATATTTATTCAATATTATCTGTTTGTTTTTAATTTAATATTTTAATTTATTGTTATGTCTTAACATCTTAGTATGTAAGCTAGTTGCATGATTCCAAATATATTCCTACTGTGGATTAGGGCGGAAGGTTTGATTATGAACATTCAGTTTGTAAGAGTGGCCAGTATTTTCAATGTATATTTATTATTAGAAACTTTTTTGAAGTAATATGATATCATTTGCAAATAGTTACATACCTTTGTAACAAGATGTTTCTACTTTAATTTTCCCATTCCTTTCATTGTAATGTTCATTGATTTGTTTATTAGTTAAAATTATCAAATGCATTATTATTATCATTATTTTGAAAGAAATGTTAATGGTTAGATCAATTAATAAAAAAAATTAAGTTGTAAATGGTGGCACAGGATTGGAATCCAGCTACTTTGGAGTCTGAGGCAGAGTATTTAAAAAATATAGGGGCTAAGTAGGCTACAGAGTAAGTTCCTGCCTTCCTTGGCACCTTAATAAGACCAAGTTTCAAAATAAAAGCTTAAAGAGTGCTGGAGGACATAGCTCATTGACATTGCACTTGCACACCTATTTTTGCTGCATCTAATCTGCCTATCTATCTATCTATCTATCTATCTATCTATCTATAATCTAAGTTCTTAGGTGATAAGTACTCTAAATTATTATCCAATCATTTTATAAACTGCGTAGCAGCTAACTAAATATTAGTTTAGATGTCAATTATGCTTCTTTCTATGAAAAGAAAAAAAAGCCTTTAAAGGTTTTTATTTGTTTGGAATGAGACAATTCTCTTCCTAGCCTAAAATATCTTCCACCATCACAACTATTCATGTATATGAAAGTTAATTTTTTGAAGTTAATTGAAATAATAAAGTGTTAGGGAAACCCAGAGAAATAAATTGTATTAATCCAAAATATGAGCTGTTTGGTCTATAAAGTTACCCAGATAATAAAGACATCTGCCTCTAATCCTGAGCACCTGAATTTGATCTTTGGGACCAATACACATAACATACAATAAATGAAATGTAATAAAACATTTTTAAGAACAGTTGTCCATTATTTGAACAATTGTGAACTGTCTATTAGGTGTTTAAATCTCTAATCTCTACTTACACATAATACAAATAATTTTTGTGTCTTAGAATTTATTTTAAAATGTATGAGTTCAGTTTCAATGTGACATATAAAGAGCTTAGAAGTCACTCCTGTCATTAAAATAAGAAAGAAAATTTTCCTTATCTCTGAGGCTTTTTGAGAAATTGTTTTGGTTTTATAACTGTTATATGAGAAAATCAGACAAACTTTATTTGAAAGACATTGCACAAAATACCTGGTTATTATTCTTCAAAACTTCCAATGCTATCAGAAGCAAGGAATGTGAAACTGTCAGTATAAATAGAAGCCAAATAAGGTGAGAGAGAGAGAGAGAGAGAGAGAGAGAGAGAGAGAGAGAGAGAGAGAGAGAAAGAAAACAAAAACACAAATCATTAGTAGTAGGAAAAGAATTATACCAAGATTTATTCATTAATTGTGACAAATGCAGCACACTACTGTAAGATGCTGAATACAGGGGAAATTGTTTGGTTCAGTGAGTCTTTGTGTGTGCCTTTATTTTTGTTTCAATAAATTCTCTCTTGAGCTTTATTACTCTTCCTACCTACTGACTTAGAATTGACATGTTCTTCTATTTCCAAGGTGCTAAAGTGCATCATTAACTTATTTATTTGAGATAACTTTGGTTTTTTATTGTAGTCATTTGCAGCTATGAAAACATTTTAAATACAGTTTTCTTTATAGCACATGCAATGGCATGGGACGTTTTCATTCCTTGTAAGAATTTAAAAATTCCTTCTTTATATCCTTGGTGAATCATCATTTAAATGTGTATTATTTAATCTCCATGAGTTTTGTTTATGTTTTTTGTTTTCCCCTTTGTTGATTCCAGTAGTTGTATTACCTTTTGTGATATAAAATATACAATATTCCAATTTTTCTGTATTTATTGACTTGTTTAGTGTACTATTTAGAAGGAGCCTCATGGGCTGCTGAGAAGAAAGTATACCCTGTAATGTTTAGATTAAATGTATTGTAGATACTTGTTAAGTCCACTTAATCTATGATGTCATTAACTTTGGTGCTTCTCTGTTTATTTTTTCCCAGATGACCTGTGTACTGGCAAGAATGGAATATTAATGTTATTCATTATCATTTTGTTGGAGCTAATCTGTGTCTTCATATCTCACCCTACCAGTAATGACTTTTCTTTTAAGAAATTCAGTGTACCAATATTCAATGTATGTGTATTTAGAATTGCAATATCTTTTGATGGAGTGTTCTCTTAGTAAATAGGAAATGCTCTTCTTTATTTCTTTTGCATAATTTTAGTTCGAAGTCCTTTTTCTCAGGTATTAGACTAGCAGTGCCTACTTTTTCCTTGGCTCCATTTGCTTCAAATCCTTTGTTTCATTCTTCCACTTTAAGCCAATGTCATTGCTTGAAAGAGATATGTAGCTTCTGTCCCCTCTAGGTCCTTCTATCCCCCAGTGTTTCTATAAGGCTCTCTGCTCCACCTCCAAGTTTGACTGTGAGTCACAGCATGTGCTTTGATCTCCCTCTGGGTAGTCTATAAGCAGCACAGTCTCCTTGTGGATCCCATAATATGAGGAGTAGAGGCTACCTCTGTCAAGGACTCTGGTGCCCACTTGTTGATCACTTCCCCCTGGTGGGGCCGACTTGCCAGGCCACACAGGAAGAGGATGCAAGAAGTTCAGATGAGACTTGGTAGGCTGAGGTCAGATGGTAGGTGAAGAGGGCTCCTTCTTTCTGATGACTAGGAGAAAAAGGAAAGGGGGTGAGGGAGGGAGAGTAAGAAGGAGGGAGGGTGAGAGGAAGGGGGCTACAATAGGGATGCAAAGTGAACAGATTAAAATATTTTTCAGTGTTTTGGTGTTTTTCTATTCCTCATTTGCTTAACTGCTGTTCTGATTTAATTTACTATTTTCTGTAATGTCATAGATGTGTATATCTTTCTCTTTTGTCTAAAACATTCCATCTAGTGTCTTTTTATAATGTGTCTTTAGTGGTCACTAATTTCTTTAGTTTGTTTTTCTTATGGAAACTTGTCTTCTCAACTAAGACAGACATGTTTGTTGTATAAACTAATCTGTATTGCTAGTTATTATCTTTTTAAATTAATTTATTCAGATTACATCTCAATAGTTAACCCCTTACTTGTCTCCTCCCGTTCCTCCCTCCCTCCCTTTTTCACCCTATTCCCCTCCCCTAGGTCTGTGACAGAAGGGGACCTCCTCCCCCACCATATGGTTACAGCCCAACAAGTCTCATCTTGGTAGCCTTCCTATTCTTTCTATTGTTTAAACCTTAGAATACATTATTCCTTGTGTTCCAAGATTTTAGTGCTTCTGTTGAGAACTAGCTTGTAATCATGATGAGTGTGCCTTTATATGTGACTTGATGCCCCCTACTACTATTTTCATTATTTTATCTTTGTTCTCTGTGGTTAATATTTTAATAAAATATGGGGAAATTTTTTCTGGTACTGTCAGCTTAGTCTTCTAACAGTCTCATGAATATTCTTTCCTTAGGTTTGGCGAGTGTCCTACTATGATTTTATTGAATTTATTATTTATGCTTTTAGGCTGGATGCCATTTTTATTTGTGCCCATGAATCACAGCTTTGGTCTTTTAATTGTTTATTACAGATCTCAAATTAAGGAAACAAATAACATAAAATTCCAATGAGGATGTAGGCAATAGGAAATGGTTAACCACTGCTGGTTTGCATATAAAAAATTAAACCATTATAGAAGTTACTGTTGAGAGTACTCCCCCTCTAACTTTATCATTCTAATGGAATGTTTTAAGTCATAAGGAAAATGGAGTCATTCCATTTGCAGGAAAATGATGTAACTGGAAGTAGTCTTATTAAGTGAATTAAGTCAGTCTCATGGAAAGAACCTTCTCCTTCCTCTAATTTGTGGTTCCTATATTTTACATAGATACAAAGAATTAAGTATTCACACAAGATGTGAATATAAAAATGAAACTGCCTAGGGGAACAAATGGGACTAACAAAGAGGGAGAAGAAAGAAGGTGGAGGAAATAGGAAGAAATCTGCTCATACTTGTTTGAAAATTTCCTTATGTTACCCAGTACCATATATAATGATTATAAACAATGGACATCATTGACATAATTTTAAATATTATAAAATTATTTTTAGCACTGCTTTTTCTTATGAACAGAATGAGTACTCTTAGTTGAAAATGTTCATAAATAACCCTAAAAATAGGCACTGCTGTTAATTCTTGAGTTTCAGTGAGGTAAGGAAAAAGCAAGAAAAATATATTCTTTCATAGGAAAACTGCTGTGGAACTGTTGGAAATTTAATTACCAACTTTACTTTTAGACTAAACATGAGTGCCTGTCAGCTGAGCTTTTTGATTTTTAGGCTGTTCGCATGAAAGAAGCCTTTTTGAAATTATGCTTTTAGCTTCTGCACTACTTTATAAAAATCATACATGTATATTGATCGTATTCATTTTCCATTTCTTGCATCAAGATCTTTCCACACAATATATATTCCATATCCTTCTCAACTTCATGTCTTTTTTTTTTTACAGTAACTTATGGAATCTAGTCAGTGCTGCCTACATGTACATTTGTGTAGGGTCATTCACTGGCACATGAACATTATTATATCAAAGGCTGCCCTTCCTGCAAAGAAAAGTGAGTATCCTTTCCTCTGCAGCCATCATCTATCATTAGCTCCTCAGATAGGAGTAGAGTGTTTGTATCCACTCCCCCTCCATTTTATTGTTTTTAACTGTCGTGGTTTTGTGTTTGTTACCACAGCTGCTAAGAGTTCATGATATACAACAGCCATGCCATGTCTAGAGTTCAGCCTTTTACATCATTCCATCTTCTAGCTCCTAAAGTCTTCTATCCTCAGTATGCCCTGTGCCTTTATTGGTGATGGGTGATGATCATTGTAGACATTCTGTCTATGGCTGAATACTCACAGTCATGTATTGTCAGAATTTTGAAGAGCTGTTTGTGTCGTATTAGCCATTACCCTCTGAAATATAAATATTTTCTTTATGGATAGAAAGATAAATAGCTAGAACATAAAAAGCTAAACACAGTATTATCATTAGCAAAACAAGGTTAAAAAGTTCTCAGAGACAATGGCTTCACTAACTGTGGAGATGGACTATGTTTATAGTACCAAGCATGAATCCCTTCCTGTGAGGCATGTCTTAAATCCAACCAAGAGAGCATTTGATTATACCCATAAAATATTCCTCTACCCTCCATTGCTACTTTCTTGACTTCTATATGTATTTTATACTAAATATGTAAAGCATAAGGGTTAAATTTGGCATACACATATGTAGGAGAATATGTGATGTTTGTCTTCTGCAGCCTGAGTGACCTCCTTCACTATTATTTTCCCAGTTCCATCCATTTACCTGCATATTTTATGATATCATTTCTCTTTATAGCTGAATAATATTCCATTGTGTATATGCACTACATTTTCATTATTTTTCAGTTGTCAGTCATATTGTCTATTTCCAGTTTCTGGCTATTACAAATAGAGTGGCAATGAACATTGATCTGCATGTATGTCTGTACTAAGAGATAAAGTCCTTTGGGTATGCTCAAGATTGATATATCTGGGTCATATGGTAATTCTATTTATTTTTGAATTATTAATGACCATTTTATTCCAGGATTAAAGTTCTAAATTAAATATTTATTAACAGTGCACATTTGAATAAATATAGTTTTTTCATAGTGATTACTTCCTAAAACTCACCTCAACAAAGCCTAGATCCCAATTGAATTTTTAAGTAACCTTGAATACATTTGTAAAATATCAATACCCACAGAGGTTTCACTTAAGATATCACCTTTACAGTTAAATAAAAGTCATTTTAATGTAACTAACATGTTTTAGCTATAAAGTAGAAGGGACTCAGAGACTCAGAATGATGTACTAGACAAAAGTAATAGAACATAAAATACTGAAGGAAAAAAAACAAGAGAGTTTTTGTAATGTTACATTTTGAAAATACTCATTATAGTAATAAGTTGTAACTGCAGTTATTTGTCTTTTCATTTTAAAACTATGTTCCTTTTAAAATGAGACCATGAAAATTGCATTTTTTTTTTGCCTTCCTGATTTGACTGACAAGAATCCTTCACTGGTTAGTGCTAAGACTAAATTAAATGATCTTTATTTTTCTGTTAGAACTTTGAAATATAAATGATAGTTTTAAAATGTCATACCTAGACTCTCTATGACAATAGAGTTCAAAATGAAGAATGCAGATCTTAGAGGTAGGTTAACACAACAATGACATTCCCCAAGCATTTTAGAAGGCCAATGAGTGGGTACCTTATTATGAGTGTTAATTAATTTTAAAAATAATTATACTGGGTTTTAATAAACTTCAGCTTAGCACATTGAATCATATATTGATACTTCTTAAATCATGCTTTGTGCTATAAATTGTATTGAATAGTAAATAAATACTTTCATTTCATTTTCACTCTGCAGTTAGATTCTTCTAAATTTACTAATAATTCTTCAACTAAAAAGGAAAGCAGTTGAAAAACGTACTAACACTTCTTGTTTTACAGATGCTATTAGATGCCTAATGAACTTAAATAAAATTAACCCCATTAATATAAATTCATTTATGTGCTACCTGGCTACTTTTTATTTCCAAAGCATGTTTTGAAGAAATATTTGTATTCTGTGTATTTTCAAGTAGATTGTTTTCTTTTGTGTGTATGAACATTTTAAATTGAAAATGGATTCTTCTCTCATACAATACATCCCTACAGTTTTACCTCATTTGAGGCTGAACAAACAATAGGAGGACAGAATCTCAAGAGCAGGCAAATGAGTCAGAGATAACTACTCCTGCTGTTAGGAGTATCACAAGAACACCTAGTTAATAGCCACAACATATATCCAGAGGACCTGGTGAAGACCCATGAAAGCCCAGTGGTTTCTGTTTCAGTCCTGTCAGTCCAGAGGCCATCTGACTGCAAAACTCTTTCTTCCCTCTCTTCCATAGTGTCCCCTGACCTCTGAGTGGAGGTACCCAATGGAGACCTCCAATTTAGACTCTTTCTCTCTGGATAATGCTTTTTCCATACCAAAACAATCAACAAATTCCTAGAACTTAATGATTTCTTTACGTAATAATTATCTATTATTAAACTTCTATTGATTTTTAAAATATTTAATCACAATTATAATACATATAAGAATACAAAGTAAGTTAATCCAGCAATCATTTTCCAAAGAATATATAACTAATTTAGAAAAACTGTGTGTGTATAAAAATATATGTGTGTATACATATATTTTCTAAACTAGTTATATATTGGCATATATATACACATATATATATATAAACACACATATATATGTTTTATATTTCCTGTGTTTCCTTTGTCCATGCTATGGAATAGTCTAAAAATAATTCATAGTCAAAAAGCACATTAAAACTTGTGTTTATAATAAACCTGTCAAGATCAAATTCTAATTCTGAAATTATCATGTATAAATTAGGAGAATAGGGGCCAGAGAGATTGCTCAGAGGTTAAGAGTTGCTCTTCCAGAGGTTCTGAGTTCAATTCCCAGCAACCACATGGTGGCTCACAGTCATCTATAACGTGATCTGGCTCGCTCTTCTGGTGTGCAGGTGTACACGCAGACAGAGCATTGTATACATAAGAAATAAACAAAATCTTTAAAATAAATAAATAAATAAATAGGAGGAATACTATAGAACCTATAAATTTGTACAATGACCTCAATATTGGAGCCCACATATTTGCTTCTAAGAGGATTTTGAAATATTAAGTGTTCATAAATTCAGAATTTTGTTTTATTCTTTCTAAATGTCATAAAATGTTGCAAAGACAATAACACACAGAATTTTGGTAGTAAGAAAAATAAGTAGTTATTTTGTTTCTTCTATTTCCATGTCTCATTGTGATTTATGTAATTGCTATCAAATGCCATGGAAAGTGTGCAATATTTTCGCTTGATTCAAATTTAAATATACATCACAAATACATCTTTGCAAACCTACTTCTAAAGGTACATTTGCTCTTTTTAAAAATTATTTTATTTTTGTACATATACAGTTATATTATTGCACATATATACAATAGATTGCCTATGGCAAAAAAGAACCGTGACATAATCAGGAATTGCATAAATGTTAAATTCTTAGTGTTTTGGCTATTTGTATTTGACAGCCTTGAAGACGACATCTTTCCTATCACGGCACATCTGAACTTCTGAATATAAATCAATCTCCATCACATATTGTCATTATCAACACTCATCTAGACCTAAAATCTTCATGACCTCTAAACAACTAAGCTTCATTGTAAAACTAAGCTGCCTGGTCTTCAACTCCATCAGAGATTTGAGCAGGAATAAACTTGGTTATCTGAGTATACAGGGAGTGCATGTTAGTAGGTTTCCAAATCAAAAGATGACAGAGACAGTTTTCTACTTGAATAGATACCCAAAACTCTCTATAATGTTTTACATATACATTTATATTATTACACATATAAAGAATAAACTACCTACAGCAAGAAGAATCATGAAACAATCAGGAATTATACGTATGTTACATTGATTTTAAATAACAATGGAATTAAGTTTCATCTGAAACTTGTGATTCTCAACCTATTTGTCTAGACCACCAATAGAGGTTAAATACCAGATATGCTGCATATCAGATATTTACATTATGATTCATAACAGTGGAAAATTACAGTCATGAAGTAGCAATGAAAATAAATTTATGGCCAGGAGTAACGCAAACATGAGGAACTATATTAAAGGGTCACAGCACTGGGAAGACTGGGAGTCATTGTCTTAAACAATAATGGAAATAGTTGTTAGATTTTATAAACACATTTTGTCACATGGTTCCTACGGTTGTGTGAAAGCTCAGACTGTTTTATGGAAATGAGAAGCAAATTATGGAGTTAGTTTGAATTTTAATAATTATTCCTAGAACTTTTCTTGTGTAAATCATTCTTATGCAGTTTTTCTGTTTGCAAAAAAACAGAGACTGAAAATTTCCCCTGTCCTTCTTTCCACTCTAGTAAGTTGAGCTGTTCTTAATTTAAAATCTTCAGTTTACTTAGCTAAAAATGGTTTAGCAAATAACTATCCATAAGCTATGTATGTATGTATGTATGTATGTATGTATGTATGTATGTATGTATGTCCTTAGGTTTAACTATGGCTGCCCTGAAATTAGAACTAAAGATGGAAAGCACGTGGCTATGAGCTCATCATGCCATAATGAGGTGGGCTTAGAGATTGCAGAGTGCTTTACTTTCATGATATGCAAATTGTGTACAATGCCAGATGCAGAAGCACTGATCCAATCGCCAAGTTCTATGGAGGGCATGGTTATTCATTCACAAATTATCACATATTTAGATACTCAGGAATTAGCAGCCTGTTTAGTTAGGGCTGCCTGCACACATAAGTTTACTGAAGACTATTATGATCTCCTAGCACCTGGAATGAGATTGCAGCTTTAAGATCTTTCTTTGTAAGTTTACCATGCCATTAGACTTGGATAACCCCAGGATATAATGCAGTATGCTTATGTGTTGGTAAATATTGCATGTGTTTACTCATGACAGAGAGAAACCACTGAATTCAAAGAGATGTTTGAACTCTATAAATTCTCACGTCTTTCCACATTTGGGTTTGTAGTTTCTTGTTTGAAACTTTTGTCTACTTAAGCTAAACTTTTATATTCACAAACTATATAATCTTAAATTCTACACAATTTCAAATATATTCTTATCATCTTGGTATAATATGTTCATTTATTTAGTAAATTATATTTGATAACTTGCAAGAAGCCAGAAACTAATACATTGAGAAAAACAAAACAAAATAATTAGATTCTATGTTTGAAATGCCAAATTCTAGTGGAAATGTAAAAAATTCATATATATGTATACATATTCATATGTATATGTATATGTATATATATTCATATTCAAAACTATTTAATTATTTAGATTTTAAGTACTTGCTTTTGTTTGGGGGATGTTTGGTGGGTGGAATAGAAAGTGGATAGTAACAAAAATGTCCTGCCTAGTTACCAAGATAATATCCCATTGAATAAGTGTGTAAAGAGACTTTTTGCAAAAGAACAACTTAGTTTGTTCACTTGATCATTTTGCTGCAGGTTTATCCCTGGGGTCTAATGTTTTTGCCTAATGACTTCATTTATTTTAGCAATTTTTTTTACTTGTGGTGGTCCTTAATTATTCTTTTAGCAGTTTATTGATCTTATGAAATACAAAGTGTGTGAAAGCTAGCATATCTTTGAAAAGTTGGCATACTTTGAAGAAATAAAATATTTTTCCTCTTGGCAAAAATAATACAGAGGCATTATATATATATAATTTTTATTTTCTTTTAAATGTTTGTGTGTGCAGGTGCTCAAGGAGGCTAGAAGAAAGCATTAAATCTTTTATACCTGGAAGTGTAAGCATTTGTGAGTGCTTGATGTGGGTGCTTGGAAATGAACTCCAGTTATCTGTAATAGCAGCAAGTACTCTTAACTACTGGACCATCTCTCCGAGACCACTGGAATATACTAGTTTTAAAAACAGGGAGAGAGAGAGAGAGAGGAGAGAGAGAGAGAGAGAGAGAGAGAGAGAGAGAGAGAGAGAGAGAGAGAGAGAGAGAGAGAGAGAGAGAAGAAAATGGCTAGGAATAAAAAGGCTGTAGAAGCTTGCCTCCTTTGATGATTAATCTTAGCTGTCAACATACCTGAGAAGAAAGATCCTCAACTAAAGAACTGCCTCCATCAGATTGGCCTGTGAGCATGCCTGGGGGGCATTCTCTTGATTGCTAATTGATACAAGAGGCCCCAGTATAATGTGCCCCAAGGTAGACCTTTGATCCATAAGAAAGAAGACTAGAGGAACCAGGGGGACAAGTCAGGAAACAGAATTCTTCCATGGTCTCAGCTTCAGTTTCCTTCCTGCTTAATTTCTTGTTTTTGTTTCCTTTAATGAAAGAATGTGGCCAGGACATGTAAGCTGAATAAATCCTTTCCTCCCAAAAAGTAAAATAAAATAAAAACCTAGATAGCTTATATGAAGGAAGGAAAGCCATAGTTTGTGGAATAGACGACACAGCTCCCAACATAAAAAAAAAAGTACTATTACCACAAAGCTATGATAATTCATTAGCACATTGCTTGTAAAGTTTTCACACTGCAATAGAAGTTTAAGTAATTGTAGTAGAGGTGTGATGGCACAGAAAGCCTAAATGTTTACTTTTGCCTGTTCTCAAAAATTCACAGACCTAGCTTAGAGGTTTGTATTCTACTTGTATAAAAATTAGTGCTATTTTCAGTAAATATATGCCACATATTGTTGAAATATAAAGGCCTGGGCAAGGGCTAGTTTCTTATGAAATGCAAAGTTGTTACTAAATGTATGTTTTAAAGGTTATTCAGAATTTATTCATATTTTAGAATGTGCTATTACTTGGAAGAATTTTTTGATTTCTCAGAATAATTTTGAGAATCAGACTTTGTATAGCAGGACTAGATTTAAGATATTTCAGTGGGCCTCTACAGCTTGGACTCCATAGTTTCCTGAAGTAGGTGCCAATCATTCTAAGATATTTAACAGCACCTCTGGTTTCTATTCATTAGATAAGAGTAGCACTCTTCACGCATAATCACACTCATACTTTTGGTGACTAAAACCATCTGTAAACATTGACCATGCCTACTTGGGGGATAATTGACCCTGTCAGAGGATCACCGTTTTAGACAAAATCAAATCTACTTTAAGATAGTAATTACTTCAGGAGGTTCTTAAGCCTTTTGTAACAACAACCGAATAACCTCAAATGAACTATGTTAGAGAATACTATCCTGCTAAATTTAGTATTTGAATTAAAAGTTCTTAGTAAAGGTCGTCTAAGTCAATATTTGAGTCAATTAGTAATGATCTAATGAGTTTAGAAGGCCAGCTTCTGAAATGATTTTATGTGAAGAGAAAGTGGTTTTATATGTCTTCTATATATCATCATCACCACCAACATTCATGCATTAAACATACACAAAGCATACTACTTATTTGAAAATACAATTCCACAAGCATAATGCATATCTATAAGAATTTCCAATATTATTCAAACAGTTCTTTTGCACATAAATAAAGGTCCCAACAAATATACAACTACTTTATAAAATTAGTAAATGCACCATAAAATGATTTGAACTCACTATGATGAATACAATTTGAATTCCAATTGTGACATTATCTGAAATCAAATTTTGAACAAATAATCTTTATCTTAATAAGACATATACTTGACAAAATAAGGACATATACTTGAATCTTCATTTCTATTTTACACCTTTAAAGGTCTTCCCTTTTGCTCTTTTCCCTGTTATACGTTCCTATAATAGAAATTTTTTCATGCTTGTGGCTCTGGGTTTGAGCTCAATGCTGCTAAGTAATTAATTGATGAACACTATGGTTTGAATCAAAATGTTGGGGAGAATATAAGTTGCACCTTATTTTTTCTCCAACAATGTCTATAAATTGCCTTGACCTACTTTGCAGATATAAACAGTGAATTCCCACAGATAACACATATTACAATGAAATGAGCCAAGAGATCTTTCATTTTCTTCAGTATGAGAGTAAATAATTAAGTTCTGGAAAGGAAGGAGATATTGTTTGGGAGCAAATAGCAGATTTTTGGCTTGAACTTACAACCAGGTTGGGGTATTATTTGTAAATAATTGTTAAGCAGTAGAATCATTTGCCTCAAGTGCTTCTCCCATCTGTTGGGAGCATTATGAGTAGTTGGGGATGTTTGAATCAGCTGCCTTTCAGGGGAAATCTAGGGAAGCATCAGTTGAACTGGAAAATTACATTCCAGATTTGAGACTTTCTTCCAAATATCTGTCCTGATTTTTTTTAAATCACCATTTTATGAAAAAATGAGGACAACCCTACACTTTTGATTCTTCTTTAGTAAATTTGCATTGCTTTAATTATATGGGTTACGTAGAAATGTATGTTTATATAAATCTCACAGAAAATATTAAAATTTTATACATTTTTATAATATTTAAAATATCAAGTTAAGGTTTGGTCATACATGTTAATATATACCTCTGTGATTTGAATAAATAAGCTAAATGAATTTGCACTTAAGATTAAAACTCAATTCCCCACTTAGACTAACTATATATTCTATATTACAAGGAGAAAAGCTGATCATTTTGTTCAAAAGAATCTTCTATATTCCTCTTTGACTTATGTGCTCATGTTAGAATTTAACATTACCTTTAATATGAAAACTGCAGAAAAGCCAATTTCTATCAACTGCTTGTTTAAAATATTATTCCTAAGACATATGTCATTGTTGAATTTTATTCTTTAGCAGAAATACACTTGACCACAATGCAAAAGAGACTTATTTGTAAATTAGCAACCAAAGCACTAGGTTAGAATGAAAGTCCTCACGGTAACAGAATTTTTAAGTGGCAGATCATTTATTGTTAAGGCGTAAGTTCTAGGTAGGAATGCTCAAGGGTGCCTTAAAACAAAATGTTCCTATTTTGGAGTTTCTAATTAAAAGGAAAAGAGGACACCCAAGCATCATTCACTCCAGGAATATAAGCATGTCAGAAGTTACGACCTTAGGCTGTGATAGGCTGCTGCATGTTAACAAGGTGTGCCTGAAGTTGCATATCTCGGATTGGTGAGTCACTCAACCCCTGAGGACATTTTTGCAAATAGAGGCAAAGCCTTAAGACCTCTTTCAAAAATTAAATCAGCAAGCTTCCTAGTTATCCTTCTGGCTTAAGCAGAGGGAGTAAATTCCTATTCCCTGAAGCATCTTGTAAGAGCAGAGCTGCCTGAGCACAGTTCAGAGACGCCTTCAGCATGAATGCAGGCTGGAAAGAACGAGCCTTTTCTGAATATAAAGCAGGGAAAGTTTTTTCTTCCTCAAGACCTGTTTGAAATATTTTTATAAAAAAGTAATTACTCTGTAACTCCTATATATACATCAGTGATCTCTAAGCAAAGTCAAAATTTTTAGAAAAAACTTACTTATTGTGTGCTTTTTATAAAATTCTATGAATATAGGTTTTCATGAACATCCATTACATTTAAGATACTATGAACTGCTTTGGTTTTAATATTATTTTCTTTATTTGGAGGGTTGTGCGTGTATAAAATAAAACCTGATCCCTATCTAGTACCTTATTTCACCCCTTCAACTCTTCCCAACCCCTTTCCAGCACGGCTCCCTCACAACTTCAGCTCTGCTTTTTCCTTTTTGTTTTTAAGTTCAATTTGTGCTGCCCGGACAACAATGCATGTGAGGTCATCCACTATAGCCTGAGAAACCTCCCAGTAGCCACATGTAAAATGAAATAATTCTTGCTCCTCCAGCAACTATCAACTACTAGTAAGCACTCAATAAGGGATGGTAAGAAGAGAACCCCTCTTATCTATTCCAGAATGTTTTCTGGATTTACATTGTGCAGGTTTTATGCAGAGATCCACAGTTCATGTGAGTTCATGAGAGTAATAGCCAGGGCAAGTCCAAAACTTTCATAGCACTTCTCCCCAACCACAATTCATCTCTTACATTTTCTCACTTTTTTCCTCCTGTGATGTGCCTCGATCCTTGTTAAGAAGCAAATGAGAAAGAGGTCTCATTTAGGCCTGAGCCCTCACTCTCTTATTCTGAATACCTGGACCAGTATACAACATCTCTCCACAGGCTGCTGCCAATTACAAAAGAAGCTTCTCTGACAAAAGTTGTGAGAATCTCAGGTGTATGGTGTAAACACAAAAGTTTAGAAGGAAATTGAACAACATAACCATTTACCGAAATAACATTGTCAGGTTCTACTCCAGCGCCTGTGATCCCCTGAGCCACGAGGAGTATTGTACTAAGCTTAAAGCTCCTTTTTATGGAGCAAGTCTCAACTCCAATCAGAAAACTCCAACCAGTAGCACAATCGTCATGCTACTACTGCACAAGTGGGTAAATTTTGCCTGGTAAGGTTGGTGTTATAGTATGCAGAGTCTGGCACTGGGTTAGGCCATTGATATATTTTTTTTCCCTAGCAGCTTGCATAACACCTTCTAACACTATGAATGCTAGCCAACAGACAGGCAATTTTGACTACTATGGTCTGTTTTCATTTTTATCAGTTTCAAACTTGTTCTTCTCTAATTGTTTCAAAATAAGCCAACAAAATGTCAGGAAAATTGCACCATAGAATGTGTTCAGTATTTACATCACCCCATACACATGCGATCATTGTGCACTTAAAAATGTAGGTAATAAGACTGAATAATTAAAACTTTAATTTTCCATTTCAGCTAATTTAAATAGGCAGTGATTTCTGTGGCTAGAAGCTACCTTATTGGTATAGAATAGAAGGTACAACTTTAGAAAATCATTATGCAACATGTATTGGAGGATTTTATCTCAAGGAGAGTACAAATGTTGGGATGGGACTAGAGGATTTGCACTTCTAGAAAGTTTTCTGTTACCATTCACCAAACCACACTCCAGGTGGCGAAGTGTTAGAAGAATCATCCTTAACATTTTTAACATCTTGAAATAAATTGAACACTATTGTAAAGGTCACTATCCAGACTGAATCCATACCAAGAAGCCATGCTTATTTAAAAGAAAAGATTTATTATTTTTATTTTTTGTGTATGAATATTTTTCATCCATATACAGGCGTCATGTGCTTGTCTATGCCCATGGAGTCCATAAGAGGGTGCTAGATCTCCTGGAACTGGAGTTATCAAGGATTGTGAGTCACTATGAGGATGCTAGGAACTAAAATAGGGTCGTCTGCAAGAGTAACACATGTTCTTTTTTTTTTTTTTTTTTTTTTTTTTTTCGAGACAGGGTTTCTCTGTGTAGCCTTGACTGTCCTGGACTCGCTTTGTAGACCAGGCTGGCCTCGAACTCACAGCGATCCGCCTGCCTCTGCCTCCCGAGTGCTGGGATTAAAGGCGTGCGCCACCACGCCCGGCTGTAACACATGTTCTTAACCACTGATGCATGTCTCTAGTCTTCATGGGTTATTTTTATGAGTCATAGGTATCATCATATGTTTATATATCTCTGGATATTTCAGTATCTATCTTCATTTGAGAATGTCTGCTTTGGAATAGCCTTATTTTAATTTGAAGCACATTAGAATTATGTGTGAGTACCTGTATAAATATGAATTGTAACTGAAAGAGGATTTTGCTTAAAAAAATTCTTGCAACTCTAACATTGGTAGTGTTTTATGAACACTAATACACAAAAGGTATGTAATAGACCACTATAACTGGCATTTTCCTCAAACATTTAGTTATTTATAAGTTTGTTCCCAACCTGAAACAATTAAACCAGAATCAGAAAATGAAAACTACTCATAGACAACATACTTCTGCATTGGAGTCAAAGGGTCCTATTCTTGAAAACGTCAACATTATTTTTGGAGTACTTGCTAGGGTTCATATCTTTTTTTAGGGTTCATATCTTATTCAATGATTCTCCATGTTTTATTTCAGGTTTAGTAACATCTATATTAAGGAGAACTTACCAGAAATATAAATCCTTCATCAGATGTCAAATTTTAATTCTGGAAAGTAGGGCCAGCAATCTGCTTTACTGAGTCCCCTTGATGGTGCTCATGTATGTTAAATACTGAGAATGTTTGACATATCATTTTTTGTGTTTAGAATGATGTCCCCTAAAACAGCTCATATGTTTAAGGCTTGGTCAACACTGTTGAAAGGTCATTGGATCATAATGGACTATTAGGAAATGATGCCTACATTGGAGATTAGGCCAACAAGGTTATGCCTTGGAATCATATATATTATCTTTGTCCCTTTCCTGTTTGCATCATTGTTTCTTGGGTGCCAATGGAGTGAGGTATATTGTTTTCACATGCCCATGGGACACAATATTTTTCATTGTCACAGTCATAGAAGAACTGGAGCCAAATGAACATAGACTGAGAACTCTGAAACTGTTAGCCAAAATAAATATTTCCTGATTGAAAGTGATATTTGTGTGATTCTTATATATGTATGTATAAAACTTAGAAAACATAAGTTAATTTTCCCATGTATGAAAAGAAAGAATAGAAACATGGAGTTGCCATTGCTTATAAAAATTCTAACGTATATGGCTGGTCAAATGGTGGGGAAACTTCATTTACTTCAAGCATAAAACTTGAAGAATTATCATAAACATTTTTTAGCAGGATCATGTTTGTGCCACAGGGAGTACATATTCTATTTCTCTTCATGGTTTCTAGCTATACCGAAAGCATCTTCTTTTCATCATTCTTGGACACTTCTGAAAATAGCACTGGGCAGTATTGATTATTAGCATCTGTAGGGTTTCCTCAGATTGCTAATTATAGAGGAAATCAGCTCCAATGAACACTTCAAATCTTTTTTCTCTTTTTAAATTATTTAATTAATTTATTCAGATTACGACTCAATTGTTATCCCCTTCCCCTAGGTCTATAACGGAGGGGGATCTCCTTCCCCACTATATGGTCATAGGCTATCAAGTCTCATCTTGGTAGCCTGTTTATTCTTTCTTTGAGTACCACCAAGCCTTCCCACCAAGGGAAGATGGTCAAATATGGGGCACCAGAGGTCATGACAGAGTCAGCCCCTGCTCTCCATATAACTGTGGAGAATGCACACTTCGAATCTTAAATTGCCAACAAGTTATGGAAAAACATTGTTATAAGAAAAGGAATAGGGTGAAAGCGGGAGGGAGGGAGGGAGGAACGGGAGGATACAAGTGATGGGATAACAATTTAGTTGTAATCTGAATAAATTAATTATATAATAAAAATAAAAATAAATAAAAATGAAGGAAAAATAAATAGAATGCTTATTGTGTATTTAACATTGTTAGACAATCTTCTGTAGAAGAGAAACTCATAGTTCATTTCTGCACATGCCTATTAAATTTTTCATAACTCTCTTTGTGATTCATCCCTGCAATTGCCTATATTTGTGCTTTTCCAGTTCCAGTAGCTGAGTCATGACTTTATTCTCTCACATTAGAGCTATTTGTTCAATTGAATGGGTTTGCTGGGTATAAAAACGTTATTTTTCCAAGTCTCATGATTTCTTATTTTTTTAATATTACAAGACAGCTGTCACTTTTCTTGCCCTATTTGTCACTAGACTCTTTTAGTGAACTCTTTTATTTCTGCTTACAAGCCAAAAAACCATTTTCAGAGTCAATGTATTTCTTGAAAATTTTTTGGTAAAGAAAAGCCATACCAGCAGATGCACAGGTCTACATCTTTGGTACCTTTTTTTGTTGCATGTAGATTTACTTATTTATTTTTAATAAACTACATATAGTAAGAACAGTTATGAAACAGTCAGAAAAGCCATATGTAAAAGTTACATTCATACTATTTAGCTCATTTGTATTTGGAAACCTTGAAAAAATACTACAAATCCTATCTAGGTGAGTCTAAAGCTTTGTGCCTGAATTATTCTGTCATATCTTATATTCATCAACTTAAAAAACATCTTTCTAGATCTTAAAACATGTTCTTAAATCCTAAAAACTTTTGCCTAACTGTGAAACTATAACTATCTAGTCTTCAACCCCGTCAGAGATTTGCGAAGGAATAAAAGTATTAATTAAGTAAAGTGCAGACAAGCAGCTTCGAAAACTAAGAGATGGCAGAGACAGTTTATTGCCTGGTCAGTCATCCATTCTTTCTCTATGAACTTGTAGCATCATCTTCAGTCTTCTAGCTCAGTGTATCTGGCAGACATAATTGAGAAGCATGAAATATGAAGAACTTGTCTCCCTTGTGATGGTAGAGATAGGCAGTCAACTCAGCCTGCATCCAAGTCTTGTCCATTTTGGACAGCACATACTCTGTAAAGAGAGCTGGGGCATTTTTGCCCAGTAGCTAGCTTGGCCTTAATGAAGCTATCTCCAAAAGAAGATTTTATGATTCTTGTCATCTTGAGTTAGGCTGTGGGTATTGCTAGGAGCTGACATGCCTAAAGTAAAAAAGGCCTTAAATTAATAAAATATTTTTATATGTCATATTCTGTGTGTCTCTGAAGTTTTGAGGGACCATCTATCTATTAACATTTAATCAGTGTATAATCATATTTATCTATCTATCAATCTATATATCATAAATATGAATGGCAAACATTGTTTGTTTCTAGATATTTACTATCTGTTCAACCTAGAATGTATGTTTTTGTGATCCCTTTTCTTAACTTACAAATTCACTGCAATTTGTTTCCAAGATGGCCTTTGTCAGTAGTTTTATCAAATGATTCACTGTTGCAGACCATGCATCATCATCCCATAATTTGTTTCCTTACTATCAATCAAAGAGTCTTTCTATTAAATTTTGTTTATGACAGCACATTTCTAGGTACAAAATTCTATGGTTTCAAGACAGATGATACAATGTAAATTATCCTGCAGCTGAAAACATTACAGGTCTTTATCATCAAGATAGAATCTTAATACTGCTTCATATGAGAGCTAGAATAACACCATTAGAACTAAAAAATGTGGGGAGAGAAAAATATTGATTTAGTCTCAAAATGACACATAATTTTTTATGCCCATAATTTTAATTGAAGCAACTCATATGTTTAACTATAATGAATGTGCAAGGATATGAAAACTTTCTACTTGCTAAGAAAAACAAATATATTCTGAAACTTGTACCAATGCCTGTGATGCCAAATACTAAATGAGGCAATTTAACTATCAATAATATTAGAAATGAATTTAACAAGTTCTTGAGTTTTAGTAATATTCACAAATATTATAAACACAGTCATTTACTTATTAAACATTGCATATTATACTCATATTACATGGATTCTCCTGTTACTTTTCTTACAGTAGCAAGAACAATGATACAGCTGGAGAGAAGGCTTAGTTGTTAATATCCCTTCATGCTTTGTCAGAGGATTGGAGTTCACTTCCCAGCACCTGCCTCAGGTGTCTCACAGCTACCTGTAACTCTGGCTGCAAGAGAATCCAGCACTCATTTTCTGGTTCTGAGGATACCACACACATTTGCATAAATAAATATATATGCATAAAATAAACAAACAAATAAAACAATGCTTACGATGGAGTGATATTTTATCATTTACTATATGTGGGCTCTATTTTGTTTTTCTTTTTTATACATATTTTATTATAATTTATTCACATTACTTCTCATTTGTAATCCCCTTGCTCTTACCTTCCTGTTCCCACCCATACCCCCTCTTCTACCCTATTCTCCTCCCCTAGATCTCTAACAGATGGGGTCCTCCTCCCTCACCATCTGACCACAGTCTATCAGGTCTCATCTAGATAGCCTGCATCCCCTTCCTCTGTGTTCCCACAGGACTTTGCCAAGGAACAGTGATCAAATGGCGAGCACCAGAGTTCATGTCAGAGGCAGTCTCCAGCTCTTCCCTCCCTTTCTCCATGTGGAGAATGAGTTGTTCATTGGCTACATCTTAACAGGACCTCTAGGTTCTCTGCTTCAATGTCTTTGACTGATACATCAATTTGTGCAGGCTGCCCTGTGTCCAGATCCACCAACCTTGATAAACTCCTTGTGGAGTTTCTGACACCTCTACCCCATCTTTCCATTCCCCATATCTTTCATACAACTTGTAGCTCTATTTTTATTTTTAAATAATTTATTCAGATTACATCGTGATGGTTATCCCCTCAATTGTATCTTCTTGTTCCCCCCTTCCTCTCTCTTTCACTCTCCTCCTCACCCCTAGACCTATAACAGAAGGAGACCTCCTCCCCCACCATATGATCATAGCCTATTAGGTCTCATCCAGATAGCCTGCTTCCCCTTCCTCTGAATGTCACCAGGCTTCTTCACCAAGGGAAAGGGGTCAAATAGGGGGCACCAGAGTTCTTGTCAAAGGCAGTCCCAGCTCTCCCTACAACCATGGTGAATGTGCTGTCCAATGGATAGATCTGAATAGGGGGTCTAGGTTTACTGCATGCATTGTCTTTGGTTGGTACAGCAGTTTGTGCAGGTTGCCCTGGGTTCAAATACACCATCCTTGATGGTCTCCTTGTAGGGTTCCTGAACCCTCTGGGTCCTTCTATTTCCCCATTCTTCCATACCACTCTCACCTGGAGTCACAATAGTGAGTCCCTGCATCTGTTCCAATCCCCTGCTGAGTGAAGACCCTCAGCAGACATCCATGTTGATCTAGTATCCAATTATAAGTGAGTATATACCATGTGTATATTTCTAGGTCTGGGTTAACTCACTCAAGATGATCATTTCTACTTCCATTCATTTGTTAAGTTCTATTTTCAAGTGTTGTTTCCAGCATTTTATGCAAGCCATTTTAATGTATTCTTCAGCCATCTAAAAGGTAGGTACTATTTCTTATCCTCACTTCAATTATAAAGATAGTAGTATAAAATGAACATGCTCAAGATTTACACTCTTCATTTTCTAATAAGTGGAATTGGGTAAAAAAAATCATATTTCAAATCACTATTTTCACCCATTATCTGATTCTTTCATCTGAGATTTGAGGACACCACAAGAACGGGGCCCATAGAATCAACTCATAGGGCTCATAGGGACTCACAGAGACTGAAACAACAATTACAATTAGATAGCCTGTATTGTTCTGATCAAGGCCCCCTTAATATATGTTATGGATGTGTAGCTTGGTGTTCTTGAGGGGCTCCTAACAGTGGGAGGGGGCCTGTCTCTGACTCTTTTGTCTGGTCTTGGGACCCTTTTCTTCCTACTGGTTTGCTTCATCCAGGCTGGATAAAAGTGTATGTGCCTAGTCTTTTTTTTTTTTTTGGTACTGTTATTGCTTTTATTGAGTTTTTTCCTTTGTTAATTTATTCTTGTTACATCTCAATGGTTATCCCATCCCTTGTATCGTCCCATTCTTCCCTCCCTCCTCTTTTCCCCTTATTCCCCTCCCCTATGACTGTTCCTGAGGGGGACCTCCTCCCCCTGTATATGTTCATAGTCTTATTGTATCTTTTTATGCCATATTTGGTTGATATTCTTGGGAGGCCTGCTCTTTTCTGAAGAGAAATGGTAGAGGAGTGAATTTGGGATAGAGGAGAGGTGGAAAGGGACTGCATGGAATGGATGGAGGGGAAATTGTGGCCAGGATATAATGTAGAAGAGGATAATGATTAAAAAGCAATTTAAGCATTCAAAATAAATGAACAATTGTAATTTCTTACAGAAATAGTAGAAGTGTCTTCCCATTTATCTATATAGCAATCTGGTAAGCTAACTTCAGATCTTTAACTTTCCTTCCTCTCCTTCAAATAAATTTTCCTTTCACACACTCAAGTCTGTAGGGGAATACCTGCTAAAGCCTCCCCTCTATGCCTGCCACCATCTCCAGTAGGACATACAGACCTTCTTTTCAAATCTTTCTTCCCTTCAGTCATCCCTTTATCCTAGTTCTCAACTTACAGTTGAGGGAAGCAGGAAGCATAATTCCAAATCTTAACCATTCCTTACTCTCCTCCAAATCTAATACCTCAGTGTCACTCCAATCATTGTAGCAGACCACCTGATGCAGCCTACCCCTTGTCTCTGCCCCCTTCTCCTGCAGATCATACAGATATTCTCCAACCTTCTTCCCACTCATCCTGTTAGCCCATCCTCCAACTCCAACAGGCTTTCTCTGTGAACCCACCAAGTATACCTTCCAGGGAAGAAAGTATGCCAGTGAAACAGGTAGACAAGTTTCAGATATTCACTCTCCTCCATATACTAGTCTCATCCCCCACTCTGGGTGAGGTGGTACCCCTTGAAGTGTTTCCTTTCACTGAGAAGAAGGAAAGGGGGTATAAAGAGAGGGAAGCATGAGGGTGGGACATGGAGAAGAGGAGGGAGGGGCCTGGTATCAAGTTGTAAAGAGATTAAATCAATAAATAAATGGGAAAACATTCTAATCAACAAATAAAGTACTTACTCAGTAAAAACAAAACAAAAATACTCACCTTCTCAATGAAGACTTCTAAATTCATTATAGCCTACGCATACTCCAAGAGACCACAGATACAAACCCAGACTACCAGATGCAGCACAACTTTGAATCACCATAGATAGACAAAATAATACAATCCATGATAAAGCTAAATTTAAGCAATATCTATCTATAAATGCAGCTGTAAATAAGGGGCTTGAAGGAAAACATTAACCTAGAGATGTTAGCAACAACCAAGAAAATAGGAGATAAATAATCCCATACCAGAAAATCAAAATTGGGAAAAAACACCACACACATGCACACACACATGTATGCAACAAAATAACAGAAATAAATAATTGCTTGCCATTTATGTCTTTCATAATCAATGCTCTCATTCCCCAGACTAAGAATGAATGCACCAAGGGGTATTGCAAGTCTTAATATCTATACATCAAATACAATGGCATCCATGTTCAACAAAAGAAACACTACTACAGATTCAAATCACATACTAGCCATTACACAGTGATAGTATGAGGCTCTAATACTCTATATTTGGTAATAATCAGGCCATTCAGCCAAAAACTAAACAGAGAAATGCTGGAGTTAAATGAAATTATAAAACGGAATTATTTACAGAACAAAAGAATACCCATTCTTCTTAGCATCTCATGGGTCTTTCCCCAAATAGCCAAAATCAATAAAACAAGTGATAACTCATGCTGCTGAGGATTTGAAGCAATAGGAGCATTCTACTATTGCTGGTGGGAGCTCAAAACTTGTACAACCACTGTGGAAATCAGTATTCTTCAGGAAGATAGAAATTGATCTACCACAAGATTCAGCTATACCTATCTTGAGCATATACTCACAGGCCTGCTTCATCCTACCACAAAATATTCACTTAACCATGTTTATTACTACTCTATTCATAGTAGCCAAAAATGTAAACATCCTAGACATCCCTCAAAAGAAGAATGGATAAAGAAAAAGTAGTAAATGTCCACAGTGGGGTGTTAATCAGCCACTAAAAAGTGAAATAATGAAATTCACAAATAAATGGATGCAACTAGAAAAAATCACCCTGAGTAAGGTATTCTAGACTCATAAATACAAATACGATATTTTCTTGCTTATATTTGGATAGTAGCTGTTAGATCCATGATAACCAAGTTATAATCAGTAGAATCACAGAGGTTAGGTATAGAATAAAGGCATTGTTGGGTATTGTTGGGTGTATGAGGAAGCAAATAGATCTCCTTCGGAAAGGAAAATAGAATAAATAGTTATGGATTGATTGTGGGTGTCTGCAACAGAAGGACTGAGTGAAGACAAGTAAGAAGGAGGGAAGCAAGGGACAGATTATGAGAATAGACAACTAAAATGGACGACCATTTGAGGGGAAGTATGGAGACCTAATATAGTAAAAGCTTCCTTAAAATATATATGAAAGTGATCTAAATGAAATTGGCAAATAATGAGGAACACAGAATCTCAACTGGATATCTCTTGTCATAAAATTAATAAAATTAATAAAAAATTAATAAAAAATAAAAAAGATTCCTGTTCTGGGAATGGGTTACATCCAATTGAGTTATTAGACAAAGGGACCCTATGAGAACCTCAAGCAACTGAGGCTGTTACCAAAGCTATAGGTTGCTCTCCACAAACTGAAGGAAAGGCCATATTGCTGAAGACAATACTCATACAACTCATTGAACTCTGAGAAGTCAAGATAGTGCCTACTTAGAACATTCACTCCTACAGGCTAGTGTTCTTAGTGTTCGAGGTACTGCATTCTACCAATGAAGAAATATGAACGCCAACCCAGCCATAAAACTTTTAATATAAAACAGTGTTCTGCCTGCCAGATATGCTACTGCAGTAGTGGCACAAAGTTGTGGGGAGTAACCAATGTTAATTTGACTGAATCCGCACTCCAAGAGATGGAATCCATACCAGATAAGACTTAAATTACCAAAAACCTGAGACTAGATAGCCCAGGTACCTAGGATAAAATCAAACACTGATGTTTTAAAAAACAAAACAAAACAAAAACAAAATTAAAAAGTAGCAATGAAATTACTCCTACTGACATTATAGATCAGTGACTTCCCCAGCTATCATCAGTGAGGCTTCCTCCTGCAGCATACAGAAACAAATAGAGAGATCTATAGCCAGATATTATGCAGAGAATGAGAGTCCTGGGAACACTATGCTCCATCAAATCCCGCCCTTCCAGATTCAGAGAAACCTGAGGAATAGGAAGCAGAAAGAGTACAAAAAGCCAGAGGTGATGGACACCAAGAAAACATTGTCCTATAAGTTAATAAGATCGAACCACTTCTGTCAAAAATGACAGCACCAATCCCAATTGTCTGATTAGCAGAAGAACCAGGACTACATAGCAACCTAAAGATCAAACTGAGAGCTACAAAATACCAGTGCTGCGGATTCCCAGGTGAGTGTGATCCACATTGTGTGGGGCACGGGTAGGTCTGATTGTTGGCCACCCAACTAACCCACAGAAAAATCCAGGAGGATAGTCCACATTATTCACCATCTTGAGGAAGACTGTGGGTTATATGTGCAGCTCCTGGCACTCACTGCCTGTCTAACTGCTTGCTGGATCCAGGACAGGGAGTGGCGACAGGCAGAGCTGAGGCCCTGCACCTGACACAATCCCTATTAGCTGCCTCCAGAGAAAGAGTGTGGGACACTCAAGCCCCCAGTGATTCACTGCTTAGCCTAGCTGGATCAAGAACAGAAAAACATAGCCTTGCCATCTCAAGAGGGCCTGTAGAGAGCAGAGATGAATCCAGGCACCAGCAACAATCCACATTAGCTGCCTACAAGCAACTTTAGGCCTTGATCTGCCTCTACCCACCCACCTGAAGCATATAGCTCAGACATAGCTAAGATACAAACAGGCTGAGCAGGAACCTGAAGGGGCCACAATTTGCATTAGTTGTTATACTATGAGCAACTTCAGGCCTGGGTCGATCTTGGTCTGCCTGCCTAAAGCATACTGCTCTGACACAGCTATCCTGCTAGCAACTTCTGGCTCTGATCTCACCCAGCCCACCTACAGCCTATTGTCCTGGTCCACCTATGTCAAGAGAGACCTGTGTGAGGCACACCCACATTAGCTGCTGCTTCCGAAGCAACTTTGAGCTCTAATCTCTCTCCACTGGCCAACAGTTTACTGACCTAGGCCATCTGGAACACAGCAGATAGAGCCCTACCATCTCAAAAAGGACGGTAGGGCACTGGAGCAACTTTGTGCTTGGAAATCTATCATCCGACTCCTCTCTTGTCCTACGCAACTGGGATACAGTCAGGGAACCCAGCTGAGCTGAGTTGGGTGCAGGCTCTAACACCCACTGTACAAAATCCTGAGGAGGCCTCTGAGGAACCCTAAGATTTGAGCGCTCTTTACTTGCTCCCAACCTGCCTGACCAACCTAGGACACAGTGAGTGACCTTATTGGAGGAACCTCTAGGCCTGCTAACACCAGAGACAACCAGATGCCTAGAGGACAGTGCAAGAGCACTAGCAACAAAACTGAGAGCCATATGACAACACAGGAAACCAGTGATCCTAACACAGCAAGTCCTGGAGATATGAACACCCATGAAATGCAAGGAGAAGACTTTAAATCTGAGGTGATGAAAATAATAGAAGCTTTAAAAGAGAAAAATAAACCACCCAAAGAAACACAGGATAGTACATTTAAACAGATGAAAGAATTGAATAAATCCTATAAAGAATTACAAGAAAATACATCCAAACAAATGAAAGAATTGAATAAATCCTATAAAGAATTACAAGAAAATACATCTGAACAGATGAAGGAATTTGATAAATCCTATAAAGAATTACAGGAAACGTCAATCAAACAAGACAAAGAAATTAATAAAAGTATTCAAGACACAAAGAGGGAATTAGAAGCAGCAAAGAAAACACAAGCTGAGGCAGTCTTAGAGTTGAAAAACAGAGAAGAGAACAGGAACAACGGACACAAGCCACACCAACCAAATACAAGAGATGGAAGAGAGAATCTCAAGTGTGTAAGATGAGATCGAAGTTTTTAATACATCAATCAAAGAAAAACATTAAAACTAAAAAGTTCGCCGAGCGTGGTGGCACACGCCTTTAGTCTCAGCACTTGGGAGGCAGAGGCAGGTGGATCACTGTGAGTTCGAGGCCAGCCTGGTCTACAAAGTGAGTCCAGGACAGCCAAGGCTACACAGAGAGACCCTGTCTCGAAAAACCAAAAAAAAAAAAAAAAAAAAAAAGAACTAAAAAGTTCCTGACACAAAACACCCAAAAAATCTGGGACACTATAAAAAGACAAAATATAAGAATAATAGGAATAGAAGAAGGAGTAGACTCCAAGCTCCAAGCTCCAAGGTCCAGAAAACATTTTTAAAAAATAATAGAAGACATTTTTCCCAACCTAAAGAAATAAATGACCATAAACATATAAGACGCCTACAGAACTCCAAGTAGATTTGACCAGAAAGGAAAATCCTCCTGCCACATAGTAATCAAAACATTAAATGTACAGATCAAAGGAAGAATACAAGAAAAAAAGGTCAAAACACTTATAAAGGAAAATCCATCAGAATGTCACCTGACTTCTCAATAGAGACTCTGAAAGCTAGAAGGGCCTGACGGAAGTCATGCAAACATTAAGAGAACACAGATGCCAAGCCAGATTACTAGACCCAGCAAAACTCTACAGGACTCTAATTAACCCTGGATTTTTCTCAATATTTAGAAACTGGATCACAATTGCGATTCCTAGCTTGTTTAACCATTTCCCCAATTTTATTTGGGCCCCTACTAGGTAGTATTCATCCCTAAGAGAACAACTCCCCATTTCCTTTAAGGTGGGTTAGGTAGATTTTTGGTTACGTTCTTGGGTTATACAGGGTTGTTACCAGTGGCAATTGGATACAAGTTATTATTTGTCTTATTTAGAAAGAAAACAGTGTTAGACTCAGCGATGTCTCTCTTTTCCTTTATCTTATATTCTTAGGGTTGGAAATAAGGGTTGAAAAGAAAGAAAGAGGAATATATAAATATATAGGGAAGATAGAAAAAAAGTAAATTAGTGAATCTACTCCTCAACTTGATGCCTCAATTGTCACTCAAAGGTTATTTTTAATTCACTGGTATAGAATTTTGTATATAGATGCAAAATAATTTTAATTCTAGATACAGTGTTATAGAATTCAAATATAAGTTTATTCTTCACACATTATATATATACATATATAAGTATATATATACTCTAATATGAGGTATTATACCCATATAACTGAATTATAATACAATAATAATAATCCAATATTTTGAAAGTTCTATTGCAGGCTATTTAGGATAAAGAAGTTAGTTACACAAGTTAATTGTTAGTTGATTAGATCACAGTCATATCAATTACTAGTCTATTTTTATCATAAGAATATATATATATTAGGCACAACAGATAGATACAATTCTATAGAAAGATAAGTTAAAATAGTTAGATAAGGTCTTCAAAAACCTCAGAGACATACCAAATATGGTATTTACAATGTCTTTTTATTATTATTTTAAAGATTCATTGACAATGATACACATTAACTCCTGGCAACACCCAGCCTTACTCAAAAAGATGATAAACAGATAGTTTAGTTTTACAATTAAGCTTAGTTGTTTAGGGGTCAAGATGTTTTTAGCTCTAGACAGATGTTTTTAAATTAATAATGTTGAGATATCATTGATATTGATTTACATTAGGAATTTTAGATGCACTAAGATAGGAAAGATGTTTTCTTCAAGGGTGTAAAATACAAATACCCAAAACACTAAGAATGTAACATTTAAAAATTCCTCATGGTGTCATGGTTTTTCTTGCTTAAGGTAGTTTATTGTATATCTGTGTAATAATATAAATGTATATTTAAAAATAAAAATTTTTTATAAAGAAAAGATTGACCCACATATGAACTCAGAGACTGAGGCAGCATACACAGGGCCTGCATAGGTTTGCATTAGTTGGAGTCCAAAAGCTTAAAGGAGAAGTGGACAAGATTCCCGCATCCCTAACCTAGAAGCAATGTCCAATTGAAAAGCACTTGCAAATGACAATCTAGTTTTTGATAGTGGAGCCTCACTGGGTAAACCATCCACTATTATGTGTTGGTTGTTTGCCCAGCAGTAGATGGTGAACAGAAAATGAACTTAATGACATCTTTGGATGTTCCTTGTCCCATAATTTCATGTCTGAGCTCTTCTTATTTCAAAATATATATCTTGCTTTTATGTTTATGTATACATTTTTGTTCTCTCTTTTTACTCTGAAGATACTTTTTTATTTATCATGGCTTTAAGGTTAGTGTTTTTATGGGATTCCAGAGTATGTGAATGAGTGGCACACTGTTTCTTGTGTCTTTTCTTGGGCTCTTTCCCTTCTGTTTGTTTGTTTTGTCAAATTGTAATGTTTCATTCATTTTATCTCAGTACATAGAATCATATTTGCTTTCTAATGAGAGACAAAAATGTGATGGATCTTGATGGAAGGGGAGGCAAGGATGAGCTGGGAGGAATAGAAGGATAGACTCCCATAACCAGGATATATTATGTGAAAAAAAATCTATTTTTCAATAAAAGAGAAAAAGGAATGATAACAGGTACATCATATGAATGTCTTAACCTAAGTTAGAATCAGAATTTATAGGAGTGATTATCCACATAGATATTAATTTCATTATGTGTAATTGGAAAGACGTGTGCTTATTCAAAAACATATATAATGAAAGTAAAATATTCATGAAAATGTTAAAAGTCAACAAACTTTGTGTATGTAGTAACAGTTAGAACTTAATTATGGCTTTGTAGATCAAATAGTCTCTGTACTTTTACTCAGCTCAAGCACTGGAAATACCCAACAACAGTATTTGTATAAGTGGGTGTAGCCAGAATCTAGAAACAACCTAAATGTCCCTCAGTAGAAGAATGGATAAAGAAACTGTGGTACATTTACACTATGGAATACTACTCAGCTATTAAAAACAAGGAAATCTTTAAATTTGTGGGCAAATGGAGGAACTAGAGATAATCATACTGAGTGAGTTAACCCAGACTCAGAAAGACTCACATGGTATATACTCCCTTATAATTGGACACTAGCCCAACAGGGATGTCCCCTGAATGTCTTCATTTACCAAAAGATTGGGATAGATGTGGGGACCTCCTATTCAGATTCTAGGTGAGAGAAGTATGGGAGAATAGGAAAACAGAAGGACCCAGAAGGTCCTAGAAACCTGCAGGAAAACGTCATGACAGGCAGATATGGACTCAGGGGGGTCTGCTCAAACTTCTGCACGAACCAAGGACAATGCATGCAGTAAATATTGAATCCCTACTCTGATCTAGCCAAGGGAAAGAACATTCTCCACAGTGTGTGGAAAGTGGGGACTGACTCTGACATGAACTCTGGTGCCCCATAGTTGATCATTTCCCCTTGGTGGGGAGGCCTGGTGGCACTCAGAGAAAGAATAGGAAGGCTACCAAGATGAGACTTGATAGGCTGTGACCATATGGTGAGGGAAGAGGTCCCTGTCACAGACCTAGGGGAGGGGAATAGGGTGAAAGAGGATGGGAGGGAGGAACAGGAGGAGACAAGCAAGAGGATAAAAATTGAGATGTAATCTGAGTAAATTAATAAAAAAGTAACATAAAAAAGAATGGGCACAAAAAAAAATAGTTGGTGTAGCAACAATCTAATAAAACTTTATTTACAAAAACAGACTAAGGTAAAATTTTGTTTATGACATAGTTTGATGGTCCTTAGCTAAAAGAAAACTTTCCTAATGTTCTCCAAGTGTTTTAGGAATGAAAAAAACTGAAAAAGTATTATCAAAAGTCAGTAGAAACAGGACAGTGCATTCCAGTAAAACAAAAAATATCAAGTGTTACAAAACCACAGGTAGGTACAATGAAAATGACAGGCCAATGTAATATCAATGAAAACAGGAATGTTCAGTCAGAAAAAGATAGAATTATTTTATTGATAAAATAGTTACTTAATTTTTAATTAAGTAGCATGTATGTATCTCTGTGTGGTTATATGCACGTGAGTGAAAGTACCGCAAGATGCCAGAAAAATGTGTTAAATCCCCTGGAGTTGCATTTAAAAGTGCTTATGAGACACCTGATATGGCAGTGAGGAACTCTTTCCAGTCCCTCCATTGGATTTTGATTTATCAAAATCCTATTGTTGATGTCAAGTTTCAGCAGTGCTCTAGAAGTCAGAGTTTAGTGAAATTAAATAAATAAAATAAAACAAAATAATGGAGTTCAGATAATTCTTTGATACTGTTTGATTATAGAGGAAACAGATATAATAATAGGTGGAGTGAATATGGTACTGAAAATACATAATTTTAGAATGAAGGATATTTAAAATTGAGTAGAAAAGAACTAAAGAAGTAGTAGAAGATATAGGCTATAAATAATTTTAAAATAATATGCAGGAAAAATGAGCATAGAAAAATATTTCATTTATTGAGAGGAAAGAATATTCTTTATTAGCATTAGAGAGGATATGATCACAATGTGTTAAAACTACTCTTCCTAATGTCATGGATTTCTTCTTCATAGTTCTGCGTTTTGTTAGGGCTCTATTAGCATTTTTTAAACTTTATATATGCTGTCATGTGGTCCAATTATCCAGAGTCTCAGTTGGGGCTGAATAACCCCAAAATAGCTACATTTATCCCTAGTCATTAGAACATTTAGTGAAGACCACTAACATACTTTCATCTGCAGCAGCATAGACATTACTTCTCACAATCCAGGAGGGTGAAAATTGAAGCTGCAAGATCACTTAAGGGCAGCTCTTAAGAGTTTGCTGTCTGTTCCATTTCATTCTATTGGTGAAGAAGATCATGGGACCAGCCTGGATTTAAGGTAGAAATGAGTACATTACATCCCTTAGAAAGAGTAGAAACATTCTATTGCCAGAAATCATGTAGATAAGAGATAATATTGCTAGTATTTTGTGAAACATCTCTCACAAGCCTCATTAGAGACCATTTATTTTAAAACATCCCCATTTATCTTCCTGTTCTCTACAATTAGACTGACTAAAGATACCAGATAGTATTAGGAATACTTTATTATTTTTGATAGAATTAGGGACGCTTTTTAATTTATTTAGATCTTCCAAATGATACACAAACCCCAAAGTTGCTGAAGTGTATTTGATTCCATAATATTTAACAATTAAAAAATTTTAAGTTAATTTCAAATTCTAGCATCCAAAATCAGTCTGACAACATGGTGAGTTTTGTCTTAAGTTTTTGGTTTCTAGCAAGTTTTCTACTTTGAGCTAAAGAGCATTAAAAGTTAGTCTTTTTGAAACCCAGATCCAAAGAATTGACATAGGGTAGAAGTATTTATCTGAGAATTACCTGGGAAATTCAGTTGACTTCTTGAAATATGGTTAAATACTGACACACACAATGCTTAACACTAAGAATTTAGATTAAAAAAATCTTAGTAGAGAGTATCAACAATAAAAATAACAGAAATTCCAGAATATTGAAAACAAATTAAATCCACCACACCATGAAATGTAATCAATATGCTGAAAGAAATATAAAAATAATATTTACTTTGAAAAAATTTTGCTTGCAAACTATTAGGACAAAGTAGCTTTTTATTTGTGCTACAGTTTGAGTAACTTTTTACTTTCAAGTTACTGATAATGCACTAAGTTCTTTAAATTCTCACTTTGATATGGGCCATCAAGTCATTAGGGTTGTTAGAAGAAAGTGATCCCAGGCAATTCTCAGTACTTTATACTTGTAGGCAGTACAAACACCCACACATGAACATAGTTATCCAGTGAGTTGCATGCAATTTGGAAATGGTATCTCCTTATTAAGGAAATAATAATGCTATGAAGTACATAATGGCAAGACATTTTTTGCAATTATTCTTTAATTGGGTGACCAATGCTAGCATGCATCACCTATGTTTTGGTATACTCTGCTTGCATATAAATGTGCAAAAGCTCATAAACATCATTGTCTGGATATCATGTACTCACTGCTAAATATTAAAGTATCACCTATGAGTTTTCTTTTGTTAATCTTTCCACTGTATTTTTAACTTATTTTTGTCCATAATCATGGTAATCTTTATTGATCCCCAATTTTTCCTACTAAAATCTATGTTAATTTATGAGACCATATTTTTTTGAGGCAGGATTTCTCTGTGTAACCTTGGCTGTCCTGGACTCGCTTTGTAGACCAGACTGACCTCAAACTCACAGAGATCTGCCTGCCTCTGCCTCCCGAGTGCTGGGATTAAAGATGTGCACCTCCATGCCTGGCTAATGTTCCTGTCTTTAACCTGTTTCAATAGATAATGTTTTATTATCACATTGCAGTTTATAACATTCATTTGTGATGATGATATGATATACTTGGGGTTTAATAAAGGAAACCTTTTGTTGATTAACAAGTAATTCTATTGTAGTTTCCTTAATATAAAAGTTCTTGATGTTGGGATTGAGTTTCCACTTTTTATTTACAGATAAATAAATGATATAATTTATGAAAGAGTTGGTTTGTGTAATTTAAGGTTGACTCCAGGTAGTTCTTTTAATTTGATGTACTTTAATGTGTTATACATGGATTGCATTCAGAGATGTTTTATGTCTTTAAACGACTGATCCTGAGACAGCTAGATGAAAAATTTCAAGTGGATTATAGACCTAATGTAAAATCTAAAATGATAAATCTCTTAGAACATACTGTAAGATCCTATTGTTGTGGCTTTTGGTAAGGAAATGGCTTTGTATGTATGGTACTAAATATATAATGACAAAAGCATATATGTATATATGTATATATTGGACATCATCTTAATTCAAAAGTCTATAGTTTAAAAGATACCATCAATGAAGTAAAAAGGTTACCATATGGCAAAAATATTTGCAACTAATATATGTGACACCTCAGACAATACAAAACCACACATTCATTAGCCAGTTGCTATGAGTGCCTTTTTAGAGATAGATAACTAAGGAGGGATGATCCACCTTGAATGGAATCAGCACCATCCCATATGCTAGTACTACAGGATGAACTAAAAGAAAGCAAAAACGTACTTACAAGGAGAGTAGATTTTAAGAAAAGCAGGCTGTGTTGATAGTCATATGACTGAATGCAGAAGTGAAGCTACTGAAGAAACGAAGGGAATCTATAGGGATGGAGAAGTAATATGAGGAAGGACAACTAGAGAAGTGGAGGGATTAAAAGAAAGCATCATGAGAATGTCATAAAGAAACCCACTGTTCTATATGTTACCTTGAAAACAGATTAAAACAATAAACAAATATCAAAGAGCACAAAAGTAACTGAATTACAAAGATATCTTCTTAAACATATGGCTTCCTTGCTAGCACATTAAGTGAATATGAAGCTGATCGACCCCTAGACATTATCCCAACGTTTTCCTACTTCTAGTTTGTGGAAAAGGTTGTAGGAGTGTAGACACAGAGTACAAACCATTTTCATAAGTTCTGACTAAGATGATTTTTAAAGAATATCCAGATCTTTTGCTGTTCACTATTCCATTCAGAGGTCAGTTTTCTTGAATCTGAGCTGATCTTAGTGACCTTATTATAACCTGTAGAGCACAATCTTAGAGCCTGATTTCCCCTTTCTCCTTGACTTTGGAATCCCTGAATCCTCCTAATTCACTTGGTTATTTTCTTTGCTGGAGAGAAGGGTTTATTTTTGTTTGTCTGTTTCATGAAGAAATTCATAAATCTTTGAATGTATAGAGTATGTATGTATACAGGTTCTCAGGTTCAGAGCCAAGCATAGATTCCATCTATAGTCAACATGAACTGCTGATTATGTGAGTGGCAACATCTCTAGATGATTATGCACAGTCCCACCATGTCCTCCCAGTTGAGGGACAACGTTTTTCATTATGATACTATGTTCACATTTCTTACACAAAGAAGCTTAACACATAATACAGTATAAACTTTTTCTACATGTTTTTATATAAATCAAAAGCAAAAAATTCTGAAAGCCCTTTCTCTAAATTTGAAGCCATATAAAAATAGCAAAAAGAATGACATGAAATGATTAAATGTGTATAAAAAGAGGACATCAGCTTTCCATGAATCATTCTTATACCTATGAGTAGAATAGATTCACTAATTTGTCAATGAGCATTTCCACTTAGAATATTAAAAAGAGACTTGTAGGCCATGGAGTGAAAAAGAGTGGATCAGCTTGTTTTCTTTTTTGACAGTAAGTGAATACAAGGTTAGATAAATGGATTTCAGCATTTTTGCTGCTATCTTTCCTAAGATGGATATCAGTCTCCCAATCATGGTGGCTTTAAGAGTGACTCACAGTGACTTTGTGATAGAAGCTAAAATTTGCATTTGGAGGGAGGATAGAGGATTGAAGACAAGCAAAGGAGAAACAATGTCTTGTTGAACCTATCCTGGTTACAAGCCCCAAGTGAGAATTGCAGCCAATTAAGCCAGGTCATTTATCCAAACAAATGGAAGTAAATATGTCTGAATAGAGATCAACCATAGTATAGAGACAAACACAGGATATCAAGTAGCAAGGTTAAAGCTGAAAAATGGGGTCAAGGAAACTAACTGGTATGGCACATCATGGCTCAGGACCAATTACAGAAACTCTGTAGCAAGTATCCAAGGGAGCTGGTACATACTGGTATAATGAAGAGTTCAAGACTTGTTCTTCATAGTCATTTACATTGTAGTTGGAACAAAAAATCTGAATTAGGTCTGAGAGATTCCCATGGAGTACTTAACATTAATTTAAAACCCATAAATTAGGAAGCCAGAAAATTTTGCATCAGGGAACCCCATAATGATGTGATTCACAGAAGATTTCCTCTTAATACAGGTATAACAGTCAGCACCAGGCAAAGACACAGTAATAAGCAAGAAAAGGGACAGCAATGTAATATTGTTAGCTTTGCTGAAAAACTTTTTATGTGTGTGATAGCTTTCCTCCTCAAGTCAAATTCCTAGCTTTAGAAAGTGGAGTTAGGGGAAAGAATGCCAGTTGCCTTTTTTCCTTCATCCACTGCAAGCTATCAAGGTAGTGAACAAAAATGTACTGAGAAATAGGAGCAACATACCTGGAATTTCATTACAGTATTAGACATGATGTCTCATGCCTATAATCCTAGCATTGTGGAGGTAGATGGGAGAGGTTATCGGGTTCAGGGCTAGCCTGACCTACATAATGACATTCATAAGTGATTTTCACACAAACTCTGGTGCCCCATATTTGCCCACGTCCCCTGGATGGGGAGACCTGGTGGCACTCAGAGGAAGGATAGCAGGCTACCAAGAAGAGACTTGATACCCTATGAGCATGTTCAGGGGGAGGAGGTCCCCCTCAGTCACAGTCATAGGGGAGGGGAGTAAGGGGAAAATGGGAGGGAGGGAGGAATGGGAGGATACAAGGGATGGGATAACAATTGAGATGTAATATGAATAAATTAATAAAATATATTTAAAAAATAAAAAATACTATCAAGATAAAAAGATATCAATAATGGTTCATTTCAGGCACTAATGGCTTATATTCTCAAGTTTCTTTAGTGAGGAAGTAGGAAATTTACATGAATAATATGATATAATATAATTGAACATTGAGTCAGTCATGAAGAACTCACTACTGGAATTACTAGCTTACTCTGTGTGGTGTGATGGATAACTCCGAAGTCTCAGTATGTAGTGAGGATCATCAATAACTCTAGGCTAGCAGAGGGAGGAGGACCAAAGCCTATTTTAAAACATTCAGTCAGGGGCTGGAAAGATGGCTCAATGATTAAAAGCACTGCCTGTTCTTCCCAAGGACCCAGGTTCAGTTCCCATCATCCTCATGGCAGCTCACAACTGTCTGTAGCTCCAGTTCCAGGGGAAACTCAGACATACATGCAGACAAAACACCAATGCACAGAAAATAAAAATAAATAATACTTTAAAAATAATAGTCTTCTTAAAAAACATTCAGTTAACTACTTAAATTTTCTATAATTTGTCTATCTGGAAAATTTTTGTCATTGATAATAATCTTCCTCCATCACTAATACAAATACCACAAAATCACAAACAAGCACTGAGTTCATTTAAATTTCCAAATCAAAAATTACAATAATTTATTTTAAAAGTCTGATCATTTTTTGTGACTCTAAAAGACTTATTTTGGCTGGACTCACAATTGGAAACAAAAGCTTCCCATGAGGACAACCTACATCACTTATCAGTCTATTCCTGGCACTTTTCTTTGGCTTCCATCATTTTCTTGGCCAAAAGCTTATCATATTCTGCAGCTTGCTCCTTATTTTCCTTGGTGTATTATTTTTTCAGAGCAAGCAATAGGCTGACACTTGTGTTACAGAGCATATGAAGTAACAAGACACTGGATCTTGGGTGCTTTTGTACACATCATCTTTAGAGAGATTGTAAAGCTTTCATATTCTGCTAGGTTTTTTGGGCCCCGACTCCCAAGACACAAGAATATCTTTCAGTTTCAGAATCACTCTGTCTCTCTGTCTCTGCCTTCGTCTGTCTCTCTGTCTCTAAGTTTCTCTGGCTCTGTCTCTTCCTGTCTCTCTGTCTGTCTGTCTTTTTATTTGTCTGTCTCTGTCTCTCTGTCTCTCTGTCTTTCTGTCTCTGTCTCTCTCTGTCTCTCTGTCTCTGTCTCTCTATCTCTGTCTCTCTCTGTGTGTCTCTGTCTCTGTCTCTGTCTGTCTGTCTGTCTCTGTCTCTGTCTCTGTCTCTCTGTCTCTGTCTTTCTCTGTCTCTCTCTGTCTCTCTCTGTGTCTCTCTCTCTCTCTCTCTCTCTCTCTCTCTCTCTCTCTCTCTCTCTCTCTCTCTCACACACACACACACACACACACACACACACACACACACACACACACACAGTAACCAAGTTAAGAATGTTCAGATTGGCATCTACAATATACCTTCAAACAAACTTGTACTTCTCTCAAGTTCTCCTTGATCTAAATAAAAATAATTCCCATTACTCAACAGCAGACACATTCTGACAGGAGTCAAGACACCTTGTTTAATACAAAAACCTTGTTTGCCACTCCTACTACTGATCTGAGGCACATAATCCACTTTTCACCTGGAGTATCAGCAGATACTTCTGTGCCTATGTGCTTCTCAGAAAGTACAAAATCTGCATTCATCATCCACCTCAACGGATGTCTGATGACTGTTGGCTGATAAGGAGATATTCATCTTCACTTGTGTGACCACCTTGAATGCACCATGAAAAGAGCACATGATCATTTTTATACAACTCTTCCTGTTCCTAACCTAGAATTCATCTTATATTATTTCTTTGCATGGTTTTACTTATTATTTTCTATGACAAGATTACTTACAGTTTAACACAGTTTTAAAGTATATTTCCTTTTCTTAATACTGTCACAAAATAAAAAGGTTTAATTTTGGCTTTTTTACCTTGCATATGCGGAAAGTTGGAACATAAGTTTTAAAAAACTTTTTAAAAATCACAAAAGTAGAAGTAAGTGCTGACTAAATTCTCCACCATTCCTGGTTATTACTGGTTCCCCATTTGTATGCTTTTGTCAGAAAATCATTGTAATGAACACAGATACTATATGAATCTGACAATATAACCATAAAACAGATTACCATAGCTGCACAAAAACATAAAGGAATGATTTTATGTTTTCTGTACTTTCCCAAATGGCTTAAAATTGTAAAATACATAAATAAGAAAAATGTGTTTTTACAGTATAATGCTATGAAGTAAGATGAATAGACTCAAAATGTTTTTTAAACAACCAGTACTTTCTGGTGAGAAAACATGATGTAAAATTTTGTGATTAAATTTAGGAAGTTTTGCAAAGGTTTTTGGATTTAAAGAGTGAAGTTAGATTGTGGGCAACTTTCATTTACTTAACTATCATTAAAATTTATATAGGCCTCTCAACACATGAAAAACACTCTAACTATACACTACATATCTATGATCATCTGGGTGTGTGAGGGCATTGTCCTTTTGGTTTGTAATATAGAGTGACTAGCACATATACATGTAAATTTTGTTCATTTTTCTAAGTTTGGTGATCTTAGCCAATCAAGATAGACATATGAATGATTCCTTGGCTCCTTTTCATTTTCATTTTGTAGTTTCCCACATTTAAATGAGAATGAGGCAATATTATGTGGGTGCCAGTACTATCATGATTATAGTGCTCAATAAAACATGATGTTTTTTGCAAGATAGCTATAAAATACTAATTATTTTCTTTCTTTGTTTATGTGCATATATGTGTATTCTTGTACATTATGTGTAGATAAATAATGAGAAAGAATCCAAAAAAGAAAAAAGTGAAGAACCTAAACTTATTTTTGGTTTTTTTTGTGGAGAAAAGGTCTTTCTAGTAAGTATGATTTCAAACTATCTCTTGCTTTATCATCACAAGTTCTAGAAGTGCTTTTTATATTACTGTAGTACTGTATGTGTATATAATTCAAACTTCAATTGTAGACAGTGTGTTGGTTTCTAACTTCTTTTTTACTCCAGTCAGAGTAAAACTAAAACCTGAAGCTGAGTTTTTCAGACTCCCAGTGATTATAAGAAGGAAGTGTAGGGTTATTTACAAACATCTTGAAATGCACAGCAATGTTTTTGTATCACGTTGTTTCTTAGCCTCGGTTCCCTATGTTACTTAGTTTCTTGCTATGTTTCTAGCTTAGCATCACTCTTTGATGTTTGCATTTGTTTCTGTGCTCTGTATCACGAATTTATTCAGACTTTCATTAATCCTGGATGAAAACATGCTCTAATAGTTTGCAGTGTTTATTTTCAGTTTTCAACATGGTTATTTCTAAAACATTTCTTGAATAAACAAGATAAAATATTTCCAAAGTAATAAGGAAGTGAATGTAACAGCAAATTTATAAGATCTCTTCTAGATTGTGATATTTGTTCTCAGTTTTTTAGCAAGCACACACAACCTTGACTGATACCTCTGTTTACATTCAAGCAGATGGCCTTGCCTTTAAATAGTGAAATTTATAACATTATTTGTTATATCTTCAGGGCCTCACATTGACATGTATTTATCTGTAGCTCCATTCCTATACATGTATACCTTATATTATTCTCTCTAGGTAAACCTATTCCATGTATGATGATTTTACAAATGTCTTTAATCACCACATCAAAAATACAATTCTGTTACATTAGAATATATAAAGAGCACTAGTAACTGGCTTGGGATTGGAACTGAAGTGGTAAATAATAAATGTAATTTCTATGGCTCTTTTAGAGAAGGTGGTGCAATTTTTACTCCCAAAGAATATTGTCTCTCCCATTTTCTCCAGCTGGTCATCCTTGTAACTTAGCTATTGTTATGAGAAAGTGGGGGCCAAATGGAAGGTTCTTGTATATATGTTCTACCATTCAATCCAAATCAAAGTCCCAGCTGACAGCTGGCATAAACTACCAGGCATGTGGTTGAACAAAGCATTGAATGAGGGTACATCTTATGTTTGAGTCACCCCCAGAAACTGCAGAATAGAATAGAGGAACACTCTACCACAAGTGTAAATTTAAATTTATAATAAATATTTCAGTATTTAACATGGAGACAATTTAATATGCAAATGATAATGGGAACACATTTTGCTACTTGTATTTTCTTTGCTTTTGCCATATCTTTATAATTAAGATATGTATGGGGTAGATACTGAATAATCCTGTTAATGAAAGCCCCATGTTTTCCAAATACTCAAGAAGACAATATAAATCATCTGAGAATTTCACCTTTGTTCTAATTATTTACTACATAGTAAAATATTTCAAAGTGGTTAAAGAAGCATGTGGAAAATGTAAAGGTTTGATAAAAAAGGTTTACTTATAAAATTTCAAAGTGATTCATTTACTTATTTGTTTATTATTTAGTATGTAGGCACTGTGTGTGTGTGGTGTGTGTGTGTGTGTGTGTGTGTGTGTGTGTGTGTGTGTGTGTGTGTGTGTCTGTGTGTGTGTAGGGAAGAACACATCCCATGGTATGAGATAAGAGGTCAGAGGAAAATTCTGTGGATTTAGTTATCTCCTTTCACCTTTGCGTGAATTCTAGGGATTGAACTCAGATGGCCAAGTTCCAAGATTGGATTGGAAAAGCCTTTACCCATTGAACAATCTCACTACCACAGTTTTCAAGTATTTGAGATAAAGCATTAAGAGATTTCAAACCATTTGGTTCTGGGGAGATTGTTCAGTTGTTAAGATCTGTTGGTCTTCAAAAACGTAGACCTGGAGTTGAATCTTCAGGACCCCCTAAAAAGCTGGACATGGCCATGTTTACTTGTAACACCGTCAGGAGCAGAGACAGGCAGATCGTGATAATTCACCAGCCAGCCAGAATAGACAAAGCAGCAATATTCTTATTCAGTGAGAGATAATGTTTTAAGCCAAAAACCGAAAACAATCAAAGGATATTGCTGATGTCTGGTATGAGTGTATATGTACATGTACTTATACACTCATGTTTGTGAACAAAATACACACACAAATACACGCACTTCAAAATATTCAAATGAAGAAGTTGTTGTATTAGCACCAAGAAATGGCATAATGAGAGAAACAGATATAATAACATTAGAATTAGTTTTGTATGTTTAAACACAGCAAAGAGGGACACTGAAAGCGATAAATCAATGAGAACAAAACCATACAGTATTTTTAAATGTTGTTTTCATTAAGAGGGGCTAGTTAATTTGGAACAATACTTCAAAAGAGAATGAATATTTGTATATAATTTTAAGTGATTGATTTGGAAGTATTGAAACACTAACATGGATCAAAAGAAACAAAGGAAGCTTAAATAGATGAAGGACCCAGGGATTTGAATCTATGTACATCTACCAAACATTTAAAAAGTATTTGTGTTATTATGGTGGGCAAATTTTCTAATGGGTTCTTAACATAACGGGGGTAAAATTAATGTTCCATTTCCTATTAAACATTAAACACTATACACTTTGTTTTATTTATACAGTATTGTGTATGCTGTAAGAAAATGGAAGAAAACAGATGCTTTCCAGGGATTATCTCCAATAAAGCTTAAAATCCTCGGAAGATTCTGGATAATGCTGTAATTTGATATATATATGTTATAATTCTTTCACCAAAATCCATAAGACTTTATTAAAAGGGTTGGAACCCTAAGCAAACTATCAAGTTTAGCAAATAATAGTGTACAGAGATTGTTCATAGATTATTTGAAATAAAACCAATTACACAGACACCCAATTTTTTTCTCTATGGGTTTCTATATACAAATCAGACCAAATGAGAGTCTAGCAAATATACATGTAGAAAAGAAAAAAAATTAGAAGGATTCAATGATGCACTTGCTCAAGCAAGAGAAATAACTAACAAACTTAAAGACAAACTATTTAAAATTATTAAATCAGGTCACAGGTTTAAAAAGAGGATGACTACAAAGGATAAAAAACTCTAGAAACCTATAGTATATCATCAAGGGAACCAACATTTGCATTATGGTAAGAAAGAAAGATGACAGATTCACAAGCAACATTGCATGGACTTTAGTAGAAGAAATAATTATGGAAATGACCAAAATTTGGGAAAAACAATGTGAAAATTTAAGATCATTGAAGAACATTGAATAGTAAGATGCTAAAGAATCTTACATTAAGGAATATTATAATAAAGCTGTCAAACAGTGTTTTGTAAAATAGTAAGATAAATTTGATTATCACATATATAGGAGTTATCACGAAGCTATCAGTGATTCCTTTAACAGAAACATTACAAAGCATAGAAGAAGAAAGTGGTGAAGAGGAGGTAGAGATGGGAGGAAAATTAACTGGATATTTATACATATGCACTGCTTATATTTACAATATATGTTATGTATAAATTTATATATGGTATAAAATACTTGTATCTTAGGTTTTAAAAATTAACTTAGAGAAAGTGTTGCATGTATGCATGAGAGGACATATAAATTGATGTTCTTAACAAAGAACCTCCTTATGGAGACGGCTTCAAATGTGGCAAACAAGGCACCAGCCAAAATGCCCTTGTTTCTGCCATAGACAGAATTCTGCCTAAAGTTTGGGCAAACTTAGATGCAGGCAGAGTCGATGACCAAACTATGCCAAGACAGAGTAAGAGCAAGTCCTCAGCAGTTCCTGCCTCACAAATATGTCTGCCAGATATATTGGACCAAAAGACTGAAGATGATGTTCCAATGTTATACAGAGTTTTGGGTGACCGTCCAGGCATCAAATTATTTCTGTCATTTTCTCATTTTGGAAGCTGCTAACTCACATGATTAATTTTATTTCTTCTCAAGTCTCTGATGGGGTTGAAGAGCAAATAGTTAAGTTTTACAACTAAGATTAGTTGTCTATGGGTTAAGATGTTTTTAGGTCTAGATAGATGTTTTAAATTGATAAAGAAGAGATATGATACATATTGATTTACACTCAGAATTTTAGATGGTCTAAGATAGGAAAGGTGTTTTCTTCAAGGTTGGCAAATACAAATAGCCAAGACACTATGAATGTAACATATATATAACTCCTGATTGTTTTGTGGTTCTTCTTGATGTAGATAGTTTATTGTATATATTGTTTATATGTGTAATAATATAAATGTATATGTAAAAATGTAGAAAACCAACTGTGTTTGTAACATTTTTATTGTTTTCATAGACAGGCAGGCAAAATGGTTCAGTGTTTAAAGGTGCCTGCTGCCAAGCTTCACAACTTGAATTCAAACCCCAGGATTTATGCAATAGAGAAAAATTCTCCTCTGACTGCATGCACACTGTAGTGCACACACACACACACACACACACACACACACACACACACACACACACACACACACTTCCGAATGTGTGTGCATGAATGCCCCAAACTAAATAAGCAATGTAATATCATAGTATGCGTAAATTAATTTAGCTACATTTTTGATTCACTACACAGCCATGAAATCAAATGAACTATGGTTAAGCATACTATACAAATGAATATCAAACAATTTTCTGATAAAGAAGTAAGTTACTGGAGATTATTTTGCTTAATGTACAGAAATTGGCAGGATTCTTCAGGATAGTTAGAAATTAATGCATACAAATGATCATTCCCTTAGTAAGAAGTAAGGTCATGCCCATTGCAGTCTTTCATCTTTAAAAATACTTTTATACAGAATGTCTGATGAAACTACTGTGCAACCCTCATAATTCCTTTTCTACCTCTGTCTCCTGCCTGACACCCTGGTATACTTAAGTACTCACATATGTTGATTCTACTTTCAGTGTGTCTTTGAAAGCAATCCACTTTTGCTCTTTCGGTTTCCTTCTTAATACTTGCCAACATATTACTTGTCTGGGGAACTTATGCAGCTCCTTAACACGTATCCCTCTCTGTGTTTTTGGCTATCCAATTTATCCATTCCCTTAGTGCCACCAGAAATTCCCTTACAATATCCAAATGTGGGGGACTGGAGAGTTGGCTCAGTAGTTAAGAGTTCATACTGCTCTTAGAAAGAACCTAGTTCCTAACACCAACGCTGGGCAGCTCACAGCTTGGCTTTTCTTTTTTGAATGTTTTCTTTTTTAAAATTACTTTATTTTTGTACATATACATTTATATTATTTTACACACACACACACACACACACACACACACACACATATTAGATTACCTATGGCAAGAAGAATTGTGACACAATCAGGAATTATATAAATGTTACATTTTTAGAGTTTTGGCTATTTTATTTGACAGCCTTGAAGAAGAAATCTTTCCTATCTTGGTGCATCTAAATTTCTGAATGTAAATCAACCTCCATCACATCTTGTCATTATCAACTTAGAACACCTATATAGACCTAAAAACATCTTATCCCTTAAACTATTAAGCTTCATTGTAAAACTAAGGTAACTGGTCCTCAGAGACTTGAGAAGGAATAAATTTGATTATTTGAGTATGCCGGAAGTGCAGGTTAGTAGCTTTCCAAATGAAAAAATGATAGAGACAGTTTTCTATCTGAATAGTCACCCAAAACTCTCTGTAATGTTGGAGCATCATCTTTAGCCTTCTGGCCCAGTATATCTGACAGACATATTTGTGAGGCAGCAGCTACTGAGGACTTGCTTACCCTGTCTTGGCAGAGTTTGGCCTTCTACTCTGCCTGCACCAAACTTGCCTCTTTTTAAGGCAGAATTCTGTCTGTGCTATTCTACTTTTATCACAAGAATATACATCTTAGGTACAGCAGATAGATATAACTCTGTAGAAAGACAAGGTCTTCAAAAATCCCTGGGGCATTCAGAATATGGCATTTAAAAGCAGGATGCCAAGATGAGACTTGATACCCTATGACCATATAGTGGGAGAGGAGGTCCCCCTCAGTCTTAGACATAGGGGAAGGGAATAGTGTTGAAAGCAGGAGGGAGGGAAGACTAGGAGGATGCAAGTGATGGCATAAGAATTGAGTCTTTAAAGATTCACTGACAATGAGACAGGTTAACTCCTGGCAACACTCAGCCTAACTCAAAGAGGATTTTGAGCATCAAAGAACCTTCTTGTGGAGATGCCTTCAATGTGGCAAACTAGCCACTGAACAAAAGGTCCTCATTTCTACCACAGCTTGCCTTTTCAAGCATTGTATTTACTGAGAGAGAGAGAGAGAGAGAGAGAGAGAGAGAGAGAGAGAGAGACAGAGAGAGAGAGAGAGAGAGAGAGAGAGAGAGAGAGAGAGAGAGAGAGAGACAGAGAGAGAGACAGAGAGAGAGAGACAGAGAGAGAGAGAGAGAGAGAGAGACAGAGACAGAGACAGAGACAGAGACAGAGCAGAGACAGACAGAGACAGAGAGACATACAGACAGAGAGACATACAAACAGAGACACATACAGACAGAGAGAAACAGAGAAACAAAAGAAAAATATTTTAAAAATCCCTAGAGTCAGTTAACCTCAGGCCTTGGGGCTCAAAGAGACTGAACCACCAAGCAAAGAGCACTCCTTGAATAATCCTAGGCACCTTGCACATATGTAGCTGATGCAAGCTTGGTCTTTATGTGGATTCCCCAACAACTGGAGCAGGGGGCCCTATCTGCCTCTGATGCCTCCCTTTGGGTCCTGTTCCTCTAACTGGACTGCCATGTCTGGCCTCAGTGTGAGAGGATGTGTTTAGTCCTGCAGCAACTTAATCTGCCAGGGATGGTTGGTACCCATGGGGGACCTTCACCTTCTCTGAAGAGGAGAGGGGATGATTGAGGAGGATGTGTGAAATAGGGCTTAGAGGGGTGTAATGGGGCAAAAATCAGGATGTAAAGGGAATGACTTAATTAATAAAAAATCCAAAACTGCATTTGTTGCTCCTATAGTGAATTACTAGCGTACTTAGGATAAGTACACATATGTTGTCTTAAAGAACAGATTACTGGCTAATCAACTGTTTGTTCTTATCTCTCAATACCCACTTACTTATCTCTTTGTATCACCACATGCCCTTGACATTTTCTATTATGTCTGATTCGAATACTCTTCTAACACAATTATGCTTCACTCTCTTGATTGCCTCAAAAATGGATTGCAATTCCTCCACGGACTCTTCATTAACTCCATTTGATTAATAAATTTCTATTTATTGTAAACTATATTGCTCATATTACAAACTTTGCATTGCATTTTGCATGATTCTTGTAAAGTGCACTGAGTTTTATAAGCACAGTAACAATTCCTTTAAGTATATTTCAGTTGTAACTAGCGTATAGGAAGCTAGTCTGAATGAAATTTGATTATTTACAGAGTTCAATAAATGTGGTGCAAATTTAAGTGTTTTAAACAAGGCTATTTGTTATACAATTAAGTTCTTTATTCTCTAATAGCAGGATTTGCAAAATAAAATATCTATACCTTTAACCTTGTCATCTTGCCTAGGATATCAGCATAATAGTAGGACACACAAGATCAGATCAGTTCTTGATAAATGCAGGAAGCAAATTTTAAATAACTATATATTTTTCTTTCTGACTACTCTTGTTTGCTTTTCATATTTTCAGCTTAACATCTAAATGTGTCCTTTTTGTTTTTTAACTTTATTTTACTTTATATGTTTTTCTTTATCACATATACATTTCACATATACATTTATAATTTACACATATAAACAATAAACCTACAGCAAGAAGAACCACAAAACAATCAAGAATTATATAAATGTTACATTCATGGTGTTTTGGCTATTTATATTTGGCAGTCTTGAATAAAACATCTTTCCTATCTTGGTGAATCTAAAATTCTTAATTTAAATCAACATCTATCATATTTCTTCTTTATCAACTTAAAACATCTATCTAGACCTAAAAACATCTTAACACAGTAACAACTAATCTTAATTGTAAAACTTAACTATGCAGCCTTCAACCCCATTAGAGATTTGAGAAGGAATAAAAGTAATCATGTGAGTATACAGGGAGTGCAGGTTAGTAGCTTTCCAAATGAGAAAATGACAGAGACAATTTGATGCCTGGAAAGTCACCCAAAACTCTGTATAACATTGGAGCATCATCTTCAGCCTTCTAGCCCAATATATCTGGCAGACATATTTGTGAGGCAGGAACTGTTGAGGGCTTGCTCTTACTCTGTCTTGGCAAAGTTTGGCCACCGACTCTGCCTGCATCCAAGTTTGCCCAACTTTAGGCAGAATTCTGTCTGTGGAAGAAACAAGGACATTTTGCCCAGTGGCTTGTTTGCCACTTATGTAGTCATCTCCATAAGGAGGTTCATTGATGCTCATCATCTTCTTTGAGGTACGCTGGATGCTGCCAGGAGGTAACCTGTCTTATTGTTAATGAATCTTTAAAATAATAAAAACATCTTTAAATGCCATATTCTGTAGGTCTCTGAGGTATTTGAAGACCTTATCTAATTATCTTACCTTATCTATCTAAAGAATATCTATCTGTTAAACCTAGGATGTATATTCTTGTGATAAAAATAGACTAGTAAGTGACATGACCATGATTTGATCAGCTAACCATTAATTTGTATTACTTAATTTTTCTAGCAGCTTGCAATAGCACTTTCAAAGTTTTTCAAGTAAACCTGTATTATAGTTGAATTGTATGGATAAAATAATTCATATTAAAGTTGAAAGCTTTGACAAAGTCATTGAAAATACTGTAGATGAAGTTGAACACCATTGATAAAGAGTGAGGATTATTTGTGGTTTGATTCTGTGATAGTACATAATTTTTTGAGATCATAGAACAAGTACATTTTATAACACCCAGTATTTTCTGAAACTCTAAAATGTAAGCATCATCTCTAAATTTTAGATAAGGAAACTGAGGCTTATAAAAAATGTGGTGCTCTGTGGAAATATCTTCAAGCATATGCAAAGCAAGGTTCATTGCATTTCCATGGAGGAAACACTAACTTTAAAATTAAAAACCTATTCCCTTTACAAATAATTCTTCTCGTATTTACAGCTTGACACTGGAAATCCCTCCCCCCCCTTATATAAGGAGATGGGATAATATTTAGTCTATATGAAAGCTAATTTGATAAATCATCAAAAATATTTTTCTTGGTAATAAAGTTTAAGAGTGAAAGAATGATACTTTTTCAAATTTAAATAAGTGAGTTTTTTTCAAATAAGGTATTACATAAAACTACATATAAACAGATAAATTAACATCTGTTCTGGTAAGAAAAAGGGTAGATTTGCCTGTTAATAGCTGATTCTCTAATATTGATGCCCTAAGGTATTTCTGAAAATATCCTAGTGGCTTAAAGCACACAAGAGTTACAGTTTGAGAAAAATAAATGCCCATCAGCAGAAGGGAGGGAAGATCCAGGGCTGGAGTGGGTGTGAACCAAAAGAGAAATTATATATAGTCTTCTCTATAGTTTTAATATATCCTTGGAACTCAATTAAAAAGTCTAACTTCCATCATTCTTTTTCATTATTTTCTTCACACCCTTACTAGGCAGGCATGTTAATTTTGGGAACTTCTTTAGCGTCCTAAAAAGTGAACCTCAGCTGGGTAATACCAATGTATTTGGTTTGGAAGCAATGGTTTGCTTCTTGTGAGATAACACTCAAATAGTATATATTGAGATTGTTATGGAGACTAGTGGTACCATTGTTCTCATACATTACCAATACTGTTATCACATTTGCACAGAATCTATTATATACTGTTTCCAGTTACTCATCTTCTTTGAAATACTTATTTGTATTAATTTCTCACTTGATATCCAATTCCACATGTATTTTTTATTGTGGCTAGTTTAGAGTATTTCACTTTTATTTTTACTTATATTGGTGACAGCTTATTTCTTAAATAGCAAGTAGTATTTACCACTTCCACACTTACATATTTCTCAAGCAATTATTAAATATCTAGTAGACAGTTTAATAGTAATTCATCTAGGAATGAATTAATGTACCTCAGCTAATGGGATTTACTAAAGAATACTGTCCTATGTGATATCAAAATTGAAAGGAAACAGGATAGAGAGATGGATACTGCTGAAAAGTATTTGTTTCTCTTGCAGGGGACTTAGGTTTAGTTTTCAGCACCCACATCAGCCAGCACACACTTGCCTTAATATGACACTCTCTTCCGGCCTCCTTGTTACAGCATACACATGGCAGTTATACATAATACGGGGAAGCACATATATACATAAAATAAAGATATAGAAAGAATTTATATAATTAAAAGGAAAAGAATTCTCCATTACTGGAAACCTTCTAAAATTTTGCTATGAATAAGATGAAACAACATAATCCAATTGAATATTTTTGAAAAAACACTATAGTTATAATTTCCTCAGATAAACTATAAACTATTTATATCGAATTCATAATGTTTCAAATAATGAACCAAATACTGTCTTTTGTCCCATGCGTAACATTTTTATCCTGTGAAAAATTAAGTTAGCATGTGTTAAAACCTTCTCTGATTCTGGGCAGCACTAATTGGATTCAGTGGGATTTAAAAATTGAAAAGAATATGGAGTTAGAAAAAGTACATTTGGGGGCCTGGAGGGAGTTGGAGGGCAAAGTAAGGGGGATAGATATTATAAAAACACTGTATACATGCATAAAGTTCTCAAGTGCCAAATAAAAGATTATTTAAAATGAACACCAAGCTCTTCTCAATACCATTTTCAAAATTCCTCAGACTTAATGTCACCACTTAACATGTTCACTCACTTTTCTGTATCATTGATTTAATTTACTCTTCTAGATCAATCTTGCCATCACAGAAAAATTTATTCTTCCTGAAGGAACCTTTCATATTTTGTTAAAGTTTAAACCTTTATTTATTTTAAGTTACAATTTTAATTTAAATAATGCAGGGAATGATTGTCAGTCACAGAAAGCATAAACTGGTTCTGACTGCTAATATAAAAAGTCAATAATAAACAGAAATTAAATTATATATAAGAATACATGTACTTATACATGTATATATATTCATAGATGTACATGCTAATTATAATATTCATTAGTTAAATGCTTTTGCACATATGCATGAAAATTCTGAATGTTACATAACACATATTTAATGAAATTACTCTAGGAAGAATGGATTTTATTGATTAAAATTTAACGTGTATTTTATCAACCTCTGTGATTTTTATATGTATAATTCTGTAAACATCATCTGACTATACTATAAATAAAAATGTGAAATTAGAAAGGAATTTTAGCTACATAGTCAAGTTCACTGTATTGCACTATTAAGGAAGCATCAGAAGGCTCTAAAAATAAATGAGTATTTATTTCAGGTCCATGTCTCTCTACGCTGACATTTCATACATAGTATTTTACTATTTTCTTAATATTTATATATTGTAAGTAGTGAAATGCCTTTTATAGAAAGAGTATGGAGGAGGATTCCAAGATGGCGCCGACCAGTAGGCACCATAGCTGATCTTCTCTGAGGAGACCAGGGACTTGAATGGAACCACAGACTGCTGGATTTTGAGAACTGTAGGTGAGTGGGACCCCAAACTCCGCAGACCACCAGGGGGTCCAACCCCGGGACAAGCGACAGCCCCGAGGGCTAAACGCACTCCCCAAACTCTGAAAAGGAATCCACAATCAAGCTGTAGCCAGCACAAAAAACCCAAATTCGCCATTTGGGGAGGAGATTTTCCGGAGCCCCAAGCCTGAGGAGTCTCAGCGAATAGGGTGAAACTACCATTGATCCTGTACATCCACACCGCGCCGAACTGCGGACGGCACCTGCCTAACCCGGGTGGAAACACAGGCGGCGAGTCTCACCAAAACCAACTAGATCTGGGGACCGCGTCCGCGTCCTGCGCTCAAGCTGAAGCCAGACACAAAGGTTTGACCCTGCAAACTGGGGCAGTTAGCAACCGGCGTGGTCTGCTCCCACAGCCCAGTGGGTCCGCCCACGTTATAGGGAGCCGAGGGTCACGCTTGCAGGGACTAACTACTGCCCTAAAGGGAACTGGCAGTACTCCGGCAGGAGATTCACGCCAGCGGTCTGAACTGCCTTTGGCGCCAGCTGCGTGGCCCGACTGCCGGCAATCCCCAAACAACTGAACTAACTGGGCCCATCTTTGTGGGCCCGCGACAGATCCACCCAGGTTATCGGGAGCTGTGGGTCTTACTGGCAGGGAATAACTGCTGCCCTAAGGCGACGCACGCTGCCTTTCTCTAGCAGAAAGGGAAAATACAGGAGATTTGTCGCCAGCCGAGGGGAGGAGCTGCTGGCTCTGACTGGGCTCTACCTGATCAATAGACCTAGCAGGGGTCATTCTTGCGCACCCTCGTTAGGACCGCCCACTTTATCCGGAGCTGTGGGCCTTGCTGGCAGGGAATAACTGCTGCCTTAAAGCGTCTGGGAGCGGTCTAACCTGCCTTTGTCCCCAGCCACGGGGACGAGCTGCTGGCTCTGACTGGGCTCTACCTGATCAATAGACCTAGCAGGGGTCATTCTTGCGCACCCTCGTTAGGACCGCCCACTTTATCCGGAGCTGTGGGCCTTGCTGGCAGGGAATAACTGCTGCCTTAAAGCGTCTGGGAGCGGTCTAACCTGCTTTTGTCCCCAGCCACGGGGACGAGCTGCTGGCTCTGACTGGGCTCTACCTGATCAATAGACCTAGCAGGGGTCATTCTTGTGCGCCCTCGTTAGGACCGCCCACTTTATCCGGAGCTGTGGGCCTTGCTGGCAGGGAATAACTGCTGCCTTAAAGCGTCTGGGAGCGGTCTAACCTGCTTTTGTCCCCAGCCACGGGGACGAGCTGCTGGCTCTGACTGGGCTCTACCTGATCAATAGACCTAGCAGGGGTCATTCTTGCGCGCCCTCGTTAGGACCGCCCACTTTATCCGGAGCTGTGGGCCTTGCTGGCAGGGAATAACTGCTGCCTTAAAGCGTCTGGGAGCGGTCTAACCTGCTTTTGTCCCCAGCCACGGGGACGAGCTGCTGGCTCTGACTGGGCTCTACCTGATCAATAGACCTAGCAGGGGTCATTCTTGCGCGCCCTCGTTAGGACCGCCCACTTTATCCGGAGCTGTGGGCCTTGCTGGCAGGGAATAACTGCTGCCTTAAAGCGTCTGGGAGCGGTCTAACCTGCTTTTGTCCCCAGCCACGGGGACGAGCTGCTGGCTCTGACTGGGCTCTACTTGATCAATAGACCTAGCAGGGGTCATTCTTGCGCGCCCTCGTTAGGACCGCCCACTTTATCCGGAGCTGTGGGCCTTGCTGGCAGGGAATAACTGCTGCCTTAAAGCGTCTGGGAGCGGTCTAACCTGCTTTTGTCCCCAGCCACGGGGACGAGCTGCTGGCTCTGACTGGGCTCTACTTGATCAATAGACCTAGCAGGGGTCATTCTTGCGCGCCCTCGTTAGGACCGCCCACTTTATCCGGAGCTGTGGGCCTTGCTGGCAGGGAATAACTGCTGCCTTAAAGCGTCTGGGAGCGGTCTAACCTGCTTTTGTCCCCAGCCACGGGGACGAACTGCTGGCTCTGACTGGGCTCTCCCTAGCTGTATCCCACAATATAGGGAGCTGAGGCTCATATGTGCAGGGTATAACCGCTAATTTATAGCAAGCTGGGAGTGGCCTGGCATACAGGGGCGTGGAAACTGCTACCTCCTCAGATACTGCCAGTGGCCTGAAACCGTATGGTTACAGGCACAGATCCTGTAATCTCCAACAGGCAGATCCTAGCTGTGTCAGCTCCTGCAGACCCAGCAAGAACTCCCAAATTCATGGGAAAGGCTGAACGCTCCTAAGACAGCTACAACCCAGAAGATCTGATCCACCTGGGGTCTTGGCTACAAAGCAACAGGAAAGACAGACAGCTGGGATCAACCTACACAACCAGAGAGCTTGTGTGCTGACCTTACTCTAGATCCCAATACTGCTGACTTGAGATACAGCAGTAAGGGGAAAAGGCCCAAACAGAAACCTACTTCGCGGGACTCAGCCTCGAGCCTAAGGTGTTGAGAAAAATCTACAGGAGTAGAATCTGAATCACCAGCCTGGTCCAGGGAAGTACTCCCTGTTCCCCACAGATAAGGGCACCCTACCTATAAGCAGACATCAACTATCCACTCCCAAACAGGGAAGGTCACTACAAACCACCTCCCAACATTAGACTCACCAAAATGACAAGGGGACAACGAAAGAATGCTAACAAAAACCAAAACAGGATGGCATCTCCAGATCCCAGCAATCCTAATGAAAACAACCTGGAGAACCCAACAACAATGGATATAAATGAAAACCACCTCAAATCCTTAGTAAGTAAGATGATATTGGAAGAATCAAATAAATTTTGTAAACAAATGCAGGAGGAAGCAAACAAGAGGGCTGATGACTTAAAAGAGTCATATAAAGAGGCATTTGAAGAATTTCAGAAAAACACAAATAACCAGATGAAGGAAATTATTAAAACAGTTCAAGACCTGAAGATAAAAATGGAAGAAATCATAAAAGAACGCACGGAAGAAAAACGCGATCGAGAAGCATCAGAAAAGAAAGCAAACATCTCAGAGGTGGCCTTATCTAACAGATTGCAAGAAATGGAAGAACGAATATCAGGACTTGAAGATACAATCGCACAATTGGAAACAATCATCCAGGATAATGCTAAATCTGAAAAGTTCCTGACACAAAGCGTTCATGAAATAAAAGACAACATGAAAAGAAGAAACTTGAGAATAATAGGGATAGAGGAAAGAGAAGGTAACCGACTCCACAGCCCAGAAAATATCTTTAACCGAATAATAGAAGAAAATTTCCCCAATTTGAAGAAGGAGATGCATACGAACATACAAGAGGCCTACAGAACACCAAATAGAATAGACCCAAAAAGAAAATCTTCCCGCCACATAATAATAACAACACAAAATATACAGAACAAGGAAAAAATATTAAAAGCGGCAAGAGAAAAAGGACGAGTAACATATGAAGGCAAACCTATCAGAATCACTCCTGACTTCTCAGCAGAGACCATGAAAGCCAGAAGGGCCTGGACAGAGGTTCTGCAAACGCTAAGAGAACACAGATACCAGGCAAGACTACTATATCCAGCAAAATTATCAATAACCATTGGAGGTGAAGACAAGATATTCCATGACAAAAACAAATTCACACAATACCTAGCAACAAATCCGGCTTTACAGAAGTTACTAGAAGGAAAACTCCACCCCAACCGGTCAAACTACAACCAAAAATACATAAGAAATAAATAACTACACCATTGCAAAATCACAACTTCACAAAAACTCGATTGTTATAAATACCAAAAATGAAGGGACTTACCAATCACTGGTCATTAATATCTCTCAACATTAATGGTCTCAACTCTCCAATAAAAAGACACAGACTAACAGAGTGGATGCATAAACACGACCCAACATTCTTCTGCATTCAAGAAACACATCTCAACCACAAGGACAGACATTGCCTCAGAGTGAAAGGTTGGGGAAAAATATTCCAAGCAAATGGTCACAAGAAACAAGCTGGGGTAGCTATTCTAATATCTAATAAAATAGACTTTCAACCAAAATTAGTCAAAAGGGACAAGGATGGTCACTTCATACTTGTCAAAGGTAAAGTCAACCAGGAAAACATCACGATTTTGAACATCTATGCTCCGAATACAAGGGCTCCGACATTTGTAAAAGAGTTATTAACAAAGCTTGCCCCATTCATCGATACCCACACATTAATAGTGGGAGACTTCAACACCCCACTTTCACTCAAGGATAGGACTTTGATTTCAAAACTAAGCCGGGAAATAACTTCATTAACCAATGTCATGAATCAAATGGATCTAACAGATATCTACAGAACTTTCCACCCAAACGCAAAGGAGTATACCTTTTTCTCAGCACCCCATGGAACGTTCTCTAAAATTGATCACATAGTTGGTCACGAAGCAAACCTCAACAGATACAAGAAGATTGAAATAATACCTTGTATCTTATCAGATCACCATGGTCTAAGGCTGGACTTCAACAACAATAGAAATAACAAAAAGCATACCAACACGTGGAAACTAAACAACTTTCTACTTAATGACACATGGGTCACGGAAGAAATAAGGGAAGAAATAAAAGACTTCCTGAAATTCAATGAAAATGATGGAACAACATACCCAAATTTGTGGGACACATTGAAAGCAGTGCTAAGAGGAAAATTCATAGCACTAAGTGCCTTTAAAAAGAAAATGGAGTCATCCCACATAAACAACCTAACAACACATCTGGAAGCCCTAGAAAAAAAAGAAGCAGAAACACCCAAGAGGAGTAGACGCCTGGAAATAATCAAACTCAGAGCTGAAATCAATAAATTAGAAACAAAGACAACAATCCAAAGAATCAACAAAACCAAGAGCTGGTTCTTTGAGAAAATTAACAAGATAGACAAACCGTTAGCCAATCTAACTAAAAGACAAAGAAAAGCTATCCAAATTAACAAAATCAGAAATGAAAAGGGAGACATAACAACAGACACCGAAGAAATACAAAGAATCGTAAGGACCTACTTCAAAGACATTTATGCCACAAAATTTGAAAATTTAAGGGAAATGGACAAATTTCTCGACCGATTCCATTTACCAAAATTGAACCAAGACCAGATAAACAAATTAAATAGCCCTATTTCGCCTATAGAAATAGAAGCAACCATTGATAGTCTTCCAACCAAAAAAAGCCCAGGGCCAGATGGTTTCAGCGCAGAATTCTACCAGTCCTTCAAAGAGGAGCTAATACCGATACTATTCAAGCTATTCCGAAAGATAGAAATGGATGGAATATTACCAAACTCCTTTTATGAGGCCACAGTCACATTGATACCTAAACCCCACAAAGACCCAACAAAAAAAGAGAATTTCAGACCAATTTCTCTTATGAACATTGATGCAAAAATACTCAACAAAATACTCGCAAAGCGAATACAACAGCATATCAAAGACATCATTCACCATGACCAGGTAGGCTTCATTCCAGGAATGCAGGGATGGTTTAACATACGGAAATCCATCAATGTAATCCACCATATAAACAAACTGAAAGAGAAAAACCATATGATCATCTCTTTAGATGCAGAAAAAGCATTTGACAAAATCCAACACCCATTTATGTTTAAAGTTCTGGAGAGATCGGGAATACAAGGCACTTTTCTAAACACAATAAAGGCTATATATAGCAAACCAACAGCCAACATTAAATTAAATGGAGAGATACTCAAGGAAATCCCTCTAAAATCAGGGACCAGACAAGGCTGCCCACTTTCCCCATACCTCTTTAATATAGTTCTTGAAGTTCTAGCCAGAGCAATAAGACATCAAAAGGAGATCAAGGGGATCCAAATGGGAAAGGAAGAAGTAAAATTATCCCTATTTGCAGATGATATGATAGTGTATATAAGTGACCCCCAAAATTCCACCAGAGAACTCCTACAGCTGATAAACACCTTCAGCAAATTGGCAGGATACAAAATAAACTCAAAAAAGTCAGTAGCTTTCCTATATACAAATGACAAACAGGCAGAGGAAGAAATTAGAAAAATTACTCCCTTCACGATAGCCACAAGCAATATAAAATATCTAGGAATAACCCTAACCAAGCAAGTGAAGGATTTATTTGAAAAAAACTTTAAACCTCTGAAGAAAGAGATTGAAAATGACATCAGAAGATGGCGGGATCTACCATGTTCGTGGATTGGAAGAATCAACATAGTAAAAATGGCCATCTTACCAAAAGCAATTTACAGATTCAATGCAATCCCTATCAGAATACCTACTAAATATTTTGTAGATATTGAAAGAACAATTCTCAACTTCATATGGAGAAACAAAAAGCCCAGAATAGCAAAAACAATCCTTTACAATAAAAGATCCGCTGGAGGAATCTCCATACCTGATCTCAAGCTGTACTATAGAGCAACAGTAATTAAAACAGCATGGTACTGGCACAGCAATAGGCTAGTGGATCAATGGAATCGAACTGAAGACCCAGAGATGAATCCACACACATTTGCTCACCTGATTTTCGACAAAGAAGCCAAATCCATTCAATGGAAAAACGACAGCATCTTCAACAAATGGTGCTGGTCTAACTGGATGTCTACATGTAGAAAAATGCAATTAGACCCCTATTTGTCACCATGCACAAAACTCAAGTCCAAGTGGATTAAAGACCTCAACTTAAAACCACAGACATTAACCCAGTTAGAGGAAAAAGTGGGGAAGAGTCTGGAACTCATAGGCACAGGAGACAACTTCCTGAACAGAACACCAACAGCCCAGGCCTTAACATCAACAATTAATAAATGGGACCTCATGAGGCTGAGAAGCTTCTGTAAGGCTGGTGACACTGTCAAGAGAACAAAGCGACAGCCTACAGACTGGGAAAAGATCATCACCGACTCTTCATCTGACAAAGGTCTAATATCCAAAATATATAAAGAACTTAAGAAATTAAACACCACCAAACCAAATAACCCAATAGAGAAATGGGGCGCAGAGCTAAACAGAGAATTCTCAACAGAGGAATATCAAATGGCTGAGAAACACTTAAAGAAATGCTCGACCTCCTTAGTCATCAGAGAAATGCAAATCAAAACGACACTGAGATTCCATCTTACACCCATCAGAATGGCTAAGATCAATAACTCAACTGACACCTCATGCTGGCGAGGGTGTGGAGAAAGAGGAACACTCCTGCATTGCTGGTGGGAATGCAAACTAGTACAACCACTTTGGAAAGCTATCTGGTGCTTTCTCAGAAAAATGGGAATAGGGCTTCCTCAAGACCCAGCTATTCCACTCCTTGGAATATACCCAGAGGATGTACTACCACACAACAGGGACATATGCTCAACCATGTTCATAGCTGCCTTATTCATAATAGCCAGAACTTGGAAACAACCTACGTGTCCCTCAACAGAAGAATGGATAAAGAAACTGTGGTACATTTACACTATGGAATACTACTCAGCTATTAAAAACAAGGAATTTCCAAAATTTGTGGACAAATGGATTGAACTAGAAATTGTCATAATGAGTGAGTTCACACAGAAGCAAAAAGAGCTAAATGGTATATACTCACTTATATCGAGACACTAGCCCAAGGTGTACGTCCCCATGAAAAACTGTACCTACCAGAATAATGGGTAAGAGGGGAGGACATCCTATTGAATCTTTAGGTGTGAGAAGCCTGGGAGAAAGAGGAAATGGAAGGATCCAGTGGGTCCTGGAAAACTACAGGCGAGTCTGGGCCCTGGGGTCCTCCGCAAACTGTGGCAACAGCCAAGGAAAAAATAGGCAGTAAAAACCTTGAACCCCTACCCGGACTAGCCGATGGACATTCTCCACTGTTGAGTGGAGAAGAAGATCTAACTCTCACACAAACTCTGGTGCCCCATATTTGATCATATCCCTTGGATGGAGATGCCTGGTGGCACTCAGAGGAAAGATAATAGGTCACCAAGGAGAGACTTGATACCGTATGAGCATATTCAGGGGGAGGAGATCCCCCTCAGACACAGACATAGGGGAGGGGAGTAGGGGGGGGAAGTGGGAGGAAGGGAGGGATGGGAGGATACATGGGATGGGCTAACAACTGAGATGTAATATGTATAAATTAATAAAAATGTATTAAAAAAAAAAAAAAAAGAAAGAGTATGAATTAGTTTTCCCATCTGATTTGGTACAGGTTATGGTGACCTATGGGTTTATTTTCCCTATTTTATTAAATTGGTCCCTTCTCTATTTAGAGAAGTTACTTTACAGGAAGAGCAAGCAAAAAAACAAAAAACAAAAACAACAACAACAAAAAAAAAAACAAAGGGGGGGGAGAAAAATGTTGCAATGTTTCAATTCATATTTGCTGAAATAATGAATAGAGGAATTTCACCTAGTTCATTTTATGCTTATGTAAGAAAGTAAACACAAAATTAGGAATGGTAGTCCTTTGATTATAATTCATTGCTACATTTATCAGACTTTCCAGGAATAAAGGCTAAATACAACTACACAATACAAATTTATTCGTTTTAATTTCTTGAAAATATTCTTTAAAAATATAGACTCCCAACTGTAGGTATAGTCTGATCTCTGTGGTCCTGTCTGTGATTAGGTAATTCATTATTATTCTACTAATTAGCGCATTGGTTTTCAACCCTGGCTGAACATTAGAATCATTTGGGGAGCTTTTAAAAATCCCAGACTGAGGAAGCTGAACTCAGAACCAATTACCTCAGAATCTCCAGGGGTGTAGCCTTGGCATCAGTCCTTTTTTTAAAACTTCCCAGGTGGTTCCAAAGTGCAGTCACATTTGAGAATCACCAATTTAGTAGAAGTCACATGGTTTTCCCTTATAACAATAGAGACGAATTTTCTTATCAAAGACACTGTACCTTGAAAAACTGGCAAGCAAATAAGCAGAAATATCAATGGCTTTTCCAAGAAATTTATTTTAAATGTAGATCAGTAATTAAAAATAAAGCTCAAATATTAAAAGATAATCCTGGATCTTCATTTGGGCATGCAGCCTGAGAAGGTATTGATAAATTTTATTTACTCAGGGGAAGTTGGTGTCTTATAAGTAACTTCAGCTAAAATCAAGATGGGCCCAGGGCAATGGTGCACCTAATGAAGAGAGGAGTATTAAGTCACAGGCTTAATGATTTGCGTTTTGACTGACTTCATGGGATTGTGCGAATTACATTCTGATTCTCATGGGCTTTCTATAATCACCAGTTGTAACCTAAAATAATCATCTTTCCTTCTTAAATATGAACTTCCAAATGCAGAAACATGTATGTGAATACAGATCGCAACTTGAAGATAAGTGGAAACTAATGTTTCCAGTGTATTTTACTTTTCACCAAGCAGGAAATGTCATTCAATTGCATGTTGAATTTTTCTTTAATAATTATGTATTATACTTTTAGATTTTCCTTTAATATCTATGCCTTAAGTTGTGGTATGTTATTATTCTGCAGAAAAACAATATTCTTAGGAAATTTTGCATCTTATGGCATTAAAATAACTGTTTATAGTGATAATTCTTGCATGAGTTTCTACTTCATAATGTCTCAGAAGGCACTCTGTAAAGCATATTCATTTCTTAAAGTGTTAATTTGTAAAATTTATCTATTTTTTCAAGAATATCTATTCAATTTAAAGCACATTTTTGTAAAGCATGTATCAATATCATAGTAATGAGAAGATATTTAGACTCAAGGTAGTGTGAATTTTTCTACATATATGACATAGACATATGTAAAACTAAAACATAGATTTTCAACACGAGAATAAATAGTATATAAAATGAGGAACTGATTCATTTCATTGACCATCAGGCCTTGTCAACAAGATAGTGACCCATGTCTAATTACTGTTTGATCACTTGAATTTATTCAAGGAGGCATTTGTAGAGAAATATAAATATTTTGTAATTGTGTTCATAGAAATTAAATGGCACCGAAAACAATTTACTATAGGTATGTTTTATTTACTTAACTAGGTTGTGCATAAAATAAGAGCAAATGAAAAATATTTGTCGAATATTCTATGTGAGAAGAAAGTATACAGGATGACAGAAAAAATGGCAACAGTGAATGAAAGATGCTTAAATAGAGATTAATAGATAGGAGGCAGGATGACCAAGGAGAGACTGAAGACAGAATAGAGTGGTAAAGCTAACTGAAAGCAGATTGAATAAACATTATAACAGGGTCATGTCAGGTCTCTAAATAGTTGTGACTCTAGTGATTAAATGTCTGTGTGGTTATTAGAAGAAATATTACCTAGAATCTTCGGGTTTGGCATGTCCAAAATTTTCAGAAGGTAAATTTTAGTTGACTGGGACCACATTTTCTCTTTCTACCCATGCCAGATTGGTACATTTGAATAGAGGAGGAAAAAAGTTATGTGAAATGGCAAATTATTTCTGTTCTACATAGTCCTATGAATAAGGTAAAGTTCTTTCTTTCTCTAAAGATTTTTAAAATGTTTTTTATCATTTTAAAGATTCACTGACAATGAGACAGTTTAACTCCTGACAACATCCAGCCTACCTCAAAGAGGATGATGAGAATAAAAGAACCTCCTTATGGAGATGTCTTAAAATGTGGCAAAAAAAGCCACTGGGCAAATGTCATCATTTCTACCACAGACAGAATTCTGCCTAAAAAAATGGGCAAGCTTGGATTCCAGCAGAGGCGACAGCTAAACTCTGCCAAGACAGGGTAAGGAAGTCCTCAATAGTTCCTGCCTCACAAATGTGTCTGTCAGATATATAGGGCCAGAAGGCTGAAGATGGTGCTCCAACATAATAGAGAGTTTTGGGTGACTATTCAGGTAGCAAACTGTCTCTATCATCTTTTCATTTGGAAAGCTACTAACCTGCACTCATATCATGCTTGGGTAATCAAGTTTATTCCTTCCTGTCTAGTTATTCTTGCTATAGGTAGTTTATTGAATATATGTGGAATAATATAAATATATATAAAAATAAAAATGATCTTGATGAATCTGGGCTTTATTCTCTGAAAAAAATATTCTCTTCCTTTGACCTTAAATTCCCATACCTTTCCCGTTCTCTAACAAAGGGATTTATAACATTTATTGCTAGACTAAGAATATCATAATTGCCTAATTAATTATCTTGTGATGTTCAAGAGAGGAGAACATGCTGTTGAACATTCATAAGTTCAGGATAGTTTTCCTTAATTCCTTTTGTGTTTAGGAATTGAAGTCAAAATGCACCTTGAAAAACATTGGACTTTATTCTACAATTTCAAACAGTTCAATGGAAGAACTTTAGACATAGACATGACATGATGGTCGATCTATGCAAAGACTCCTTACTCTACCAGATAGCACTTCTCCTTCTCCAGCAGACATGAGATGCAAGTTTAGAGCTTGCACAATTATTTATCTACAAATTCACACATTGTCACGCATTCAAAGTCTCAGGATATAGTTTTCTTCAGGGGCATTGTAAGGCATTTTCTAAGGCAGGTATGAGCAGAAATCCCTGTTCATAGTTTACCGAGGAAATAGAAAAAAAGAGGAAGTAGCCTGAGCTCAAGGCTTCACATAAGTCCAGAATTATACTTATATTTGCACAGTACAAGGCTAAAGTGCAAAAGACCGCAAAAATCTTGAAGTTTTTCTTATCCATCTCATAGAAGGCACTGCCCCTGATCTTGTTTACCATCTGCACCAAACTGGCCACAATTCTGTCCTTCACTATGGGCATGAACAGAATGTTCCCTTGTACTTTAGTCTATGTACAAGTCCACTTCCCTGTGAAAATAAAAGGAACAGCACTGTCACCAGAGTGGAAGGGCAGTGGGTAGAGATAAACAACATATCCCAACATAAATATCAACATAGTTTTATAGTTTAGATTCACGTGTTAACAACAGCTGGAATGGTACTGAGGACTCAAGACAGTTTAAAAATGAAAATGCTTTATTAAAACATTTCAAAAATACTCAGACTTGCTTGACCTTGTTCCTGATAGTTTTCTAGGGCAGTCTTTATTGGAAGCTTCTGCCTCTCAGCATGTTGATCATCAAATAAACAGACAAACAATGTAGGTGATTCAGGAGAAAATGCAGGAAGTTTGGTAGACAATATCTTCCTTTGAACTTGGTCAGAGTTATGAGACTGGTAACTTGTTAAAGAATTTTAAATGAGACTATTTACATTAAATTTTAGAGCAGGGATCAACAAGCATGTTTATCCTCCATGAAGCACATGACTGCATTCATCTGTAGCTGGTCTACATCATCAGAGCATTGGGTGCATGAAGCAAAATTCTTCACCATCCTGTCCTTCAGACCAGAGGGTTTTGCTGACTCCTGTGATGTTTTATTTATTAATTTATTTATTGTAATTTATAAATATTACATCTTGGCCATTATCCCCTCGCTTGTATCCTCCTCTTCCCAACCACCCTCCTTCTTCCACACTACTCCCCTTCCCTAGACTTCTGACAGGGGGAGCCCTCCACCATATGACCACAACCTTTCAGGTCTAATCCTGATAGCCTACTTCTTCTTCCTCTGAATGGCCAGTGGACTTCCCCACTAAGGGGAAGTGATCAAACTGGGGGTACCAGAGTTTGTGTCAGAGGCCGTCCATGATCCCCCAACAACCATGGAGAATGTGATGTCTGTTGGCTATTATCTGAGCAGGGAGTCTAGGTTCAGTTTATGCATTGTCCTTGGTTGGTACAACGGTTTCTGAAGCCCCCTCCCAGGTCCACGTCCTCCACTGGTCTTGACGGCCTTACTGTCAGGTTCATAAACCATCTGGGTCCTTCTATCCCTCCTACTCTTCCATACCACTCTCAGTGCTCTGACCGGTGTACAGCTGCAAGTCTCAGTATCTGACCCTCAGAGGAGGACGTCTATGTTGGGCTAATATCCACTTATGAGTATATACCATGCATGTCTTTCGGGACCTGGGTCACCTCACTGAGAGGAATGTTTTTACTTCCATCCATTTGCCTACAAATTTCAAGATTTCCTAGTTTTTAATAGCTGAGTAGAATTGCATTGTGCAAATGTACCAGTGTATTTATTCATTCTTTAATTGAGGGACATCTAGAGTGATTCCAGATTCTGGCTATTACAAATAAATCTGCTATGAACATAGTTGAGCAATTGTCCTTGTTATATGGTAGAGCATCTTTCAGGTATATGCCCAGCAGTGGTATAGCTGGGTATTGAGTTAACGCTATTCCCAATTTTCTGAGAAAGTGACAGATTGATTTGAAAAGTGGTTGTAAAAGTTTGTACTCCCACCGGCAATAGAGGAGTGTTCCCTTTTCTCCTCATCCTCATCCGCATGGGCTATCACTTGAATTTTTTATCTTAGCTATTCTCGTAAACATAAAACAGAATCTCATACTTATTTTGATTTGTATTTCCTCGATAACTAAGGACATACAGCATTTCTTTAAGAGTTTCTTTCTTAAAATACACATTATTTTATTACAAATTAAAAAAACAGAAAAACAAAGCAACATCCTAAAAATTTTTACTGGTAATACAAATTCCTAGGAAGTTTTTTTTCTTTAAGAGTTTCTTAGCCATTTGAGGTTCTTCTGTTGAGGAATCTCTGTTTGGTTCTATACCCCATTTCTCAGTTGGATAATTTATTTTTATGGTGTTTAATTTCTTGAGTTCTTTATATATTTTGGATATTAACTCTCTGTCGGATGTAGGGTTGGTGAAGTTTAGTCAATAGGCTCTCATTTTGTTCTGTTGATGTCCTTTGACTTACAGAAGATTTTCAGTTTCATGAGGTCCCATTTATTAATTGTTGATCTTAGAGCCTGAACTATTGCTGTTCTGTTCAGGAAGCTGTCTCCTGTGCCATTGAGTCCAAGGTTCTTCCCCATTTTTTCTTCTATCATTTAGTGTGTCTAGTTTTATGTTGAGGTCTTTAATCTACTTAAGCTATACTTTTGTGCTGGGTGATAAATGTGGATCTATTTGCATTTTTTTACATGTAGACAACCAGCTAGACCACCACAATTTGTTGAAGATGTGATCTTTTTCCATTGGATGGTTTTGGCTTTTTCATAAAAAAAATCAAGTTTTCATAGGTGTGTGGGTTTACTTCTGGGTCATGGATTCAATTCCCACACTGTTTTTTTTTTACCTTTTGCTCTATAGCTCAACTTGAGGTCAGGTATACAGCTTCATCCAGATCTTTTATTGTACAATATTGTTTTAGCTACTCTGGGTTTTTTGCTTTTCCATATGAAGTTGAGAATTGATCTTTCAAGGTCTGAAAATAATTGTGTAGGTATTTTGATAGGGATTACATTGAATCTATAGATGGCTTTCAGAAAGATGTTTACCATGCCAATCCTCCTGATAAACAAGCATGAGAGATTTTTCCATCTTCTGATATTTTCTTCAATTTCTTTCTTCAGAAACTTGAAAGTTTTTTTCATACATGACTTTAACATGCCTGGTTAGAGTTACACCAAGATAGTTCATATTATTTTTGGCTATTGTGAAGGGAGTTATTTCCCTAATTTCTTTCTCAGCCCATTTGTCATTTGAATACAGAAGAGGTAGTGATTTTTAAAAAATTAATTTTGTATCCTACCACTTTGCTGAAGGTGTTTATCAGCTAAAAGAGTTCTCTGGTGGAGTTTTGGGGGCCACTTATTATATTATTTGGGGGCCCCCAAATAATAATATACTAATATCACCTCTGAATATCAATACTTTAAACTTCCCCCTTTCTTTATCTCTTTTTGTTATCTTCCTTCTCAGGCTAGAACTTCAAGTACTATATTAAAGCGATATGGAGAGAGTGGGCAGCCTGGTCTAGTCCCTGATTTTAGTGGAATTTCTTTGAACTTTTCTCCATATAAATTGATGTTGTCTATTGGCTTATTGTACATAGCCTGTACTATGCTTGGGTATGTACCAGGTATGTTGGATCTCTACAAAACTTTAAAATGAATTGGTGTTGGATTTTATCAAATGCTTTTTTGGCATCTAAGGAGATAATCATGTTTTTCTTTCATTTTCTTTATATTGTGTATTATATTGGTGAATTTCCATATATTGAGCAATCCCTGTATGCCTCAGAGAAAGCCTACTTGGTCATGGTGAATGATATCTTTGATGTATTCTTGAATTTTGTTTGTATTTTTGTATCAAAGTTGATGAGAGAAATTGGTCTTAAATTCTCTTTTGTGTGTATGTGCCTTTGTATGATTTATGTGTCAAGGTGACTGAAGCCTCGTAGAATGAATTTGGTAATGTTTCTTCCTTTCCTATTTTGTGGAATAGTTTGAAGAGTTTTGGTATTAGCTCTTCTTTGAAAGTCTTTTAGAATTCTGTGCAAAATCCATTTAGACATGGGCTTTTTTGATTGGGAGACTTTTAGTGAGTGCTTCTATTTACTCAGGATACGACTATTTAATTTGTTTACCTAATAATGATTCAACTTTGGTAAGTGTAATCTATCCAGAAAATTGTCCATTTCATTTAGATTTTCAAATTTTCTGGTGTATAGGCATTTGAAGTAAAACCTAATGTTTCTTTGAACTTCCTTGGTGTTTGTTGTTATGCTTCATTTTCCATTTCTGATTTTGTTGATTTGGATATTATCTCTATAGTTTGGTTAAGGGTTTGTCTATCTTGCTGATTATCTCAAAGAACCAGCTCTTGGTTTCATTAATTCTTTGAATTGTTCTCTTTGTTTTTAATTTATTGATTTCAGCCTCACGTTTGATTATTTCCAATCATCTACTCCTCTTGAGTGTGTCTGCCTATTTTTTCCCTAGAGCTTCCATATGTGCTGTTAAATTACTTGTATGAGACATTTGCAATCTCTTTATGAATGCACTTAGTGTTATGAACTTTCATCTTAGTGCTTCTTTCTTTGGATCTCATATGTTTGGGTATCAATCTGGCTCTTTCTCAGGAAATTGGGAATGGGGCTATCTCAAGACCCAGACATACCACTTCTGGGAATATACCTGAAAGATGGTCCACAATATAACAAGAACATTTGCTAATTTATATTCATAGCAGCTTTATTTGTAATTGCCATACTCTATAAACCACCTAGATGGTCCTCAACCAAATAATGGATAAAGGAACTGTGGTACATTTACACAAAGGAATACTATTCAGCTATTAAAAATAAAGAAAATTTGAAATTTGCAGGTAAATGGATGGAACTAGAAAAGAGAATTCTGAGTAAGGTAACCCAGACCCAGAAATGCATGCATGGTATATACTCACTCATAAGTGGATATTAGCCACATAATACAGGATAAATATACTGCAATACAGAGACTGATGCACCAACCAAGGGCTATATATGATGTGGACCTAGACCCTCTGCTCAGATGTAGTAGATAGGTAGCACAGTCTCCTTGTGGGTTCCTATATATGAGGAGTAGGGACTACTTCTGGCATGGACTCTGGGCCCCCAAAGTTGATCATTTCTCCCAGGCAGGGTGGCCTTAGCAGGCCACAGAGGAAGAGGATACAGGTAGGAGAGATGAGACTTGACAGGTCAAGGTCAGATGTTAGGGAAGGAGAGCTCCCCTTTCTAAGGAGTAGGAGAGGGAGTGAAAGAGAATGAAGGAAGGAGAAGCAATCAGGATGTGAAGAATTTAAACTGCAGAACAAGTAGGTAACTTATATTGCTAATCCCACTATATGGGAATAACTTTGTGACTGGCTGAGACATGAAAATCTGTGCATAGACAATGCTTCTTGTTGGCTACATAATCGCTGTGAATTATTAGATGCCATTCTTCATATGGCATGAATGAAGATTTACAGATGTATTTTTTCTGTGCATGCAAAGAACAGAGAACCATCCTTAATTGTTTTGTGCTTCAAGCACACCTTATACATTTATAATTTTAGGACTATATAATGCATGTGAAGCTGGGTCAGACCTGATAGGATCCATTCCTCTCGGCATGTTGCACGCTGCCATCCTGCCATCCTTTATTTTCCAGAACTAAGTACTTCAGTTGTTGTTCCTCATTAGAACAAGAAAGCTCCCAGGACAGCTTCAAAAACAAGATTTCTATAGATGAAAAATATAAAAAAAAAAGATGCACAGTGATAAGTGATTATACCACTGTGGATAATAACTAGTTTCATTAACTATAATGCTATATAGGAGTAGAATTCACAGTAAATATATACCTGACATGTCAGGAAAATCTCGGCAAAAAGTCTAACTATTTTCAATAGAACTTAGGTGAGGAGGAGGGAATAAAAACTCTCGTGTTCATAACAAGCCAAAAATAATGTTCATATTTATTAACCTGGTCTCTGGGTGAAAAATAATACATTAATATGTGAACCACACACTAGACAACAAAGCTTGGAAGGTTAATTTATTTTGCTTGGCATACTCTAGGTATCCTGAGGCTAAAAAAACAGTTACATAAATCTTGTATGAAACTCTTAATGAACATGTGGTATCTAGCAGCACCAAATAAAAAAATCTAAATAAAATATACATTCAGGTCAATCCTCAAAGTACTCTTCCAGTTAAGTGTTTGCTTAACAGATGATCACTGTGTATAGTCATAAAAGACAACAGGAACAATTTGCTATGGAAAAATATAAACATAATCTTCAAATACCACAACTATGATCCTAAGATAATGAGATTTTATTTACTATATTTGTTAAAGAGTAGTAGTAAAAGTAGCAAGTAAGCAGAGAAAATGAAGGAAATATCCTTTCTTTGCAGTTTAGTCTATGAACCATAGTGCATATACAAATCATTACAACTAAACTCTAGAATACATAACTTCAGAAAGGAAAGAATAGTGATAATTAAAATAAAAACATCTAAATAGAGAAACAAGGCAGTTATTTACATCAATATGTACATGTACTAAGCTTCAATTTTTATTATTAAATTAGATATTAAAATAAAGCATAGCTTCTTTGTCAAAAATCAAGTGACCATATGTGCTTAGATTCATTTCTGGGTCTTCAATTCGATTCCACTAATCAACCAGCCTATTGGTGTGCCAGTACCATGCTGTTTTAATCACTGTTGCTTTATAGTGCAATTCGAGATCAGGTATGAAGATTCCTCCGGAGGATATTTTATTGTACAAGATTGTTTTAGCTATTCTGTTTTTTTGTTTTGTTTTGTTTTTCCATATGAAGTTGAGAACTGAACTTTCAATGTCTTTAAAAAATTGTGTAGGTATTTTGATAGGGATTGCATTGAATCTGTAAATTGCTTTTGGTAAGATGGCCATTTTTACTATGTTAATTCTTCCGATCCATGAGCAAGGAAGATCATTCCATCTTCTCATGTCATCTTCAATCTCTTTCTTCATCAGAGGTTTAAGGAAATATAATTTTTACATTACAATTTATACTTTTACAGCTAGGCAACCCACTATGACTCAAGAAATATAAATAGAAATAAATTGATTAATTCAAGGCATCAGAAAGTATCTCACCCAAAATAGGTTCTGAAGTAATTATTAGATATTTTGTGTCAAAAATAAAAAGAGGAAGAAATATAATATTAAAATACTAAGGAACATCTATTATTGCATATTATTAACTTGTAGAAGTTGTGGTAAAATGTATGCATTAGAAACAAGTGAAATTGAAAATAAGGTAAATGTCCAATTAGGGAAACTAAAACAAACAAACAAACAACAACAAAAAAAGGTAAAGCTCAACAGAAGAGCATAAATACTAGTTAAAATGAAGTATAGAGGTAGAGTTAATTACTAAAATTGGAAAAAGAGATTTTAGCATTTTAGTTAATGGGGAAAAATTTGCTAGAAGTTCCTCAACAATAAAAACCCAAGAGGGCATATGGAACTGAGGTATAGTCAGTCAAAGTTTACAAGAAATAATCTGGGGGAAGCTGATAACAGTTAGAAAAGCAACACACACTCTACACATCTAGAAAAAGATCGTGTACAGGACATCAGTAACAACAGTAGAAAGGGGATCTGGGGAAACTCTCTCTCCATGGTATGGACTGTCAGCAATGGTCAGATGAAATATCAAAAGGATTTCTTCCGTGGATGCTGCCATCACCATCCCAAGAGCCTTGGTGTACCACACTCTCAGGAAATTCAGAGACAAAGTGATACAGGACTGTACCTGACAATGTGATACTGAAAACACAAACATCAAACAAAACAATAAAATAAAATAAAATAAAACACTTTCAAACCAAAATAACCATAAGGGAGTTGAAAACCTGGCAGACACAAAGGAACCTTCAAGCATATGGCAAGTAGTGTGCAGAACATTTGTAAAAGCTACAGAGGGAATAAAAATCAGCATTCAAAAGCAGCGAACTGAAGGACTTTGCAGAAGTGTGGCTATATCTGAGATTCCACATGTGAAGCACTGAAGTGTTCCAAAGAATGTTGGTTGGATTACTCTACAGGGTTTCTGTGCCTCAGCAGCCTAAGAGACAGGACAATTATGGGATCTGATAATATATTTTCAAAAGATGAAAAATGACACCAAGAAATATTAAATATCAACCAACAATCTTACTCCTGGAAAGCTGTTGCACATGTTAATACACAACTAACATAAATAAAACAAAATAGGTATCTTTCTAAATCTACCAAATTCAGGTGAATGTAGCTGAATGGAAATTAACTTAGAGAAAGCATCAGACAAAAAATTCAAAAGAATGATAATCAGCATGTCCAAAAAATGAAAAAGGACACAATGAATTCCATAGAGAATTCAAACAAACAGCTGAATGATATAAAAGTTCAGTATGTGAAGATGGAAGTCAGTGAAGTGAAATACGTAAGAAAAACCAAACTGAAATGATGCAGTAAATAAAAACTTAAGCCAATTGGAAATTTAAAAGAAATATGTGAAATTCTACCTGCTTATGACTTAACAAAATAAGACCAAAGTGCAATAAATGACTTAAACAAATATGTAAAAAGTTATAAAATTGAAGCATTAATCAAAAAGTTTCCCTGTTTTAAAAATCCCATGCCCATGGGGATTCATTGTAACATTGAAGTATTTGTTTGATATTCAGACAGGACAAAGACAAAACTGAAAAATAAATGTTTTTACCAATATATCTGATGAACATAGACATAAAAATTTCTGTTAGTATGAGTGCAAACCAAATGCAAGAGCATATTAAAAATATTCACATAAAAATAATCAGAGAGCCTTCTTTCCAGAGATACCAAGATGGTTCAGCATATACAAAGTAGTAAATACAACACATCACATAAGTGGGCTCAAGGACAATTATTATATCCTCATCTCCATACATACATAAAAATCCTTTGACAAAACCAATCATGACTTTATGATACAAAACCTACTGTAGCTTTCTGTGACATAGCTATGTCCCATATCAGAAAAGGTGGCACTCAGGGGAAGGATGGCAGACTACCAAGAAGAGACCTGATACCCTATGAGCATATACAGGGGGAGGTAATCCCCCTCAGGAACAGTCATAGGGGAGGGGAGTAAGGGGAAAATGGGAGGGAAGGAGGAATGGGAGGGTACAAAGGATGGGATAACCACTGAGATGTAACATAAATAAATTAATAAAATATATAAAAAAGGAAATAAGGCAAATAATCAACAAATGGAACCTCATGAAATTATAAAGCTTCTTCATAGCAAATAAAACAGTTAATTGAATGACAGATATAGCCTATTAATGGGAGAAAATATTTTCCAGTTGTGATTTTATATTAAAAAGACCTTTAAAATGGTTTAAAAAATAGAGAACTGAACAAAGTGTACTCAAAATAAGAAGTACACATGGCCAATAAATACTCTAAAAAGTGTTCTGCATCCTTAGCATGAGGCTAACGAAAATTTAAAGCACTTTGAAACTCCACCTCACTCCAGTTAGAATGGCTGTCATCAAGAAAAAAGAAAAAAAATGGCATCACTGGCCAGGTTCAAAGAATATAAGAGTCAGAAGGTAGGAAGAAGTGCTTTGAAATGCTGTATTCTGGGTATGGTCTGTTCAAAGAAATTATTACCTCACAGTACCTGGGACTGCCATTACTATGCCTACGCAAAACTGGGCTTATCGAGAATCATAGATTAGAAAAGGGTCCTTGGAACCTTGCCACTCTTTGGTGAATTATTGTCTATTGATACTTTTCTGGGGAATGGACAGTCATTGTCTTCAGTTGTGCAACCAATGAGGAACACAGCAGGATCCAATATGTTGTTTAAAACCCTCATTTCTGCAGAGGATCCTGGTTATACTCAATGAGTCTAACTGGGCATGGGGAGGGTGGCATGAATGGATTTGTATAGAACAGGAAAGAGGACAAGGGTGGGAGAAAAATTGAAGAGGATCAGGGTGACAGTAATCAAATGCATTTCATTGATTATGAACTTGTCAATGAACCAATTAGAAAAGAAAACAAAACATAAAAAACCACCCTAGACAAAACAACAACAAACTACCAAAGGAAATCACAAACCTGTAAAGGAGAGGCATAAAGCTATGGGAAAGGGCCAATTAGTTTTAGATCATTTTAACCATGTTTAAAATACATAGTGTTAGCTTTGAGATAAAATTTAGTGTAGCAGTGCTTGTCTAGTGTAGGTGTAGTCCTGTAAAATGTGTATGTTCTCTTAAAATGCCAATGTACCATCATTTTCTATTTGGGTCTTCAAAATAATACTATATATATTTACTAAAAGAGACCTAGAAACTAAGGATTTTTGACTTTAATCCTTACCATTAGTGCTGTTGTCATTGCTGACACTGGATAGAATATGTGAAAATGTTCTGATTGCCCTCTAAAAGATTTTTCATCTTTAACACCAGCTGAAAAATAGTATTTCTATAAACCTTGCCACATGGCATCAGGTAGAGTAAGAGGCTCCTGGGAGAAATTTTACCATGCATGTTAAATCATAACATTTTAGAAGTGGAAGATTATTTAGTGATGATCCAGTTCAACAGCCTCATTTTCCAGCTGACTAAATTAGGCTAAGAAGAGTCTAAATACCTACTTTTGGGGATAATGTAGCATCTTGGGATAATGAAAAACGCCTCTCTGTAGCATCTATAAAAATTAAATGGGGATCTATTTATTTATAGATGTACTTGTGACTATCTTGTAGTAGAACTCTTATATGACTCCCATCTTCTGTGTCCTTGCAAGAGTTACCCTTGTGGCTTCAATTTTATTAAGAGAAAAAGTAAAGGGCAGCCCGCTTTAACAGACACCATAGTCTGCACAAAATATTGAGATATACGACTCTGTAGTTTGTAGAAGAATATCTGAGAGTGTATGAATCTTGTGTACCATTGAACATGGCGTACTATACACTATTAATTAACAAATTACCTTATGTTATTTAAGAATTCTGTATACATAACATCCTAAAAATGTGTACCCAATTGATGCTTTTGAAGGGTTACTTAATAATATAGGAAGATAAAATAATTGCAATTTTCTGTACTCTCTTAAGTAGTTTAAATATGTAGACTATATAACATGCAGTCTATTTTTTATACTGTATCAAAATATAATGTCCCCTTACAGGGGAAAATCTTTTTGAATTGTCCTGTAAGATGTTTTACATAGATTCATATCTACAAAAAATCCTTTATGTGTATCCATTGATTTGTGGACCCTTGATGTTTTCTTAGTAAACTACATAATGTTATATAGATTATTCAAGTACAAACATTACATATATACAAAGCCAAATTGTATGTCTGAAAGGATGCAGGATAATATGCATGAAATGTTGAATTATAATTATTAATGATGATTATGACAATTAAGAATGAATTGAAAAATTACATGAACTGGATATTTTGGTGTTATTGTCACATTCCATTTTTATGACAGATGACAAATGCAAAGTACAGATGTACATGAATTAAATGCATTTTTCCTTTGTAGATTTACAGCTCTTTCAGATTTTGATATGCTGGGTTTACAAGGCAAATATACACTTACAGATCCAACCTATGAAATTAACATTTTAACCAAAATCTAGAAAATTATGTTGGCATAAATAATTTCAAAATGATAGAAAATATTCATTACAATTAGGTGTTAAAGAACAAAATAATGATAAAATTTCCCTTTGCTATGTAATTTTACAGAAAATATTTATTATTAGCATTGCATACGTAGAATAATCTTTTTCATGTAAGACATTTATGTAACAAAATACAGGAAGACCAATTTTTGTCATTAGTGTCCTTTTGGAATTAATTCTCTCATCACCTTTGCAGGATGCATAGGAGAAACAGATTGAAAAGTATGTTGATATTATGTAGTAATTCACAAATCCCTGTTTGGTTGTCTTCATCAGCATCATTTAAAACTCTTGGACCAGATTCCTAAATTCTTGTTGGTTTTGAAAATATAATGCTATTTTCTAGCAATCGTATTAACAAATGCCAAAATGCACCATATGTCAAGTGGAATTGAAATACTGCCCTTGGTTTTAGAAGATATTTGCTGTAGCATAGATAATCTGCAAGGAAGGTAATGATGATGGTTCATGTACTGTTTATGTTTCCACACTGGACAGACTTATTGGCTTGTGTACCACCAAACAGTCTGAACAGTTATCCTGCTTGCTTGCTAAAAGCCTGTGAAATAATGTACTTATTTCAAAATTCCATTTTTTGTACTTACTGTTTTGATAGCACGTCTTTCTTTTAATCTTATTGTGTATTAAAACTTTAATTTCATGAATTTTGTCTTGGTAAGTTTTAAAACTTCAGTACTTATACTCAAAATAATATAGACTATATAATTTTCTGTTGAATGATAATGTTAGTAAATAAGTTATCTTATTATTAATCTCCTAAATAATTATGAGTAATAACAATAGCAACCAATATTATTTTTGTAAGTTTTCAGTATTATTATTAACAATTTTATAAAAACAATATTATTATATTCTGACCAATGGATCTCTGTAAATGCAAATAGTTCAGTAAAAGACAATACTTTGAAAATCCCATACTGCTAACTAATTGATTTCTCTCTGACTTATTATGGGCTATGAATTAAAACCTTAACAGATAATTTTGGTGCCATAAAAATTCACCCTGTGCTATCTACCATATGATTCTTATTCTGAATAAAAACTAAGAGTGTTGCTTCTCATAGTGACTGAAATGACAAGGTCTATGGTAAATATAATTCTCAGTGGAAAGAATTATCAGAAATTATTTGGTGCTTAGGAAATTTTGAATAGTATTATGTTACAATGTATTTTAATTTTGATCTATATAGTATATTTACTTTGTACCAATTAACATTTTTCTTTGCATTTCTGACATTAGGTAAACACAGTCATATATATAAATCAGAATTTTCAATGGAGAAAAGAGTCAAAAGAATGACTTGGACATCTTGAATTTAAAACACTGTATTCATCAGTATGAACTGTATGTAGACCTCTTTTGTGTGCAAGATAATCTGGTAGGAGTTAGAAAAGAAGGCTATGTCATACTATAAAATATATGGTAAATATTAGAAAACAATAACAAAAGTAAGATTGAAAATGGACCAGGCTCTAGAGCATCTCAAAGATTAATTTCTGGTGTACCCATGTTTGGAACCATGTATATTTCAAGTTACCATGATCATGAAACAAATTTACATTAGTTTAAATATTATATATAATAATTACATCTGCAAAATAGAGACAACTTTTGTATGGTAAACTAAACTAGGCTTTTCATGTTTAAGCTTTGTGTCTACTTGTATTTTTCATCTATCCACCATATTACTGTGCTTATTTCTTTAATAAGAAACACTTAGATGAATGAAATATTTTGCTGTATATTAATGTGAAGCCTTTTTTGACTGTGCACTTTCTGTCTGTAGTATTTTTCTCTCCAATGTCTTTATTAATTTGAATAATTTATCTTCATTCTAATTTAGAGAAGTCTTTACTGTCTCCTATCTCTAATAATTTATTCTTTATGTGTCCTTCAGCAATGTATATATATTCAGAATCATGCTATGCATATGAAAAATAAAAAAAACACTCAAAGGAGAATGAGATCAGTGACAAACAAGTTAGGTAAAGATAGAAATACTACACTGGATGTTACGTCAGGAAAATATTTTAAAATGAAAAAAGCAGAAAAAATCAGAACTACTGAAGTAAGTAATTGATTTAGAGTAAAAATGAAAAAATGACTCAAAATAGTTTTAAATTGAAATACCCATAGAACAACAGACAGAAAATATAAAAATAATATTTGAAGACATAAGTAAAACTTTTCTAGAAATGATGGATGGTTCCATGCTCAGACATAAGAATATGGATGATTATTGTTTAAAATTTGCTCCTCCATGCTCATCCTGCCTAGTTAATTACATTTGGTCCAGATATGAATGGTAAACTTCCTCAATAAACCACTAAGAAGATGTCCAGAGAAACTGTCTACTATGTATTCTTTACAAGGAAAGTAGAAGTTGGGCCTTGAATAATCATTCCAATGCAATGGTTCTCAATTTCCCTAATGCTGTGATCCTTTAATAAAGTTTCTCATGTGGTGACTCCCAACCATAAAATTATTTTTTTTCTATTTCATAACTATAATTTTGCTGTTGTTATGAATACTTTAAATATCTGTGATTTGCAGAATTATTTGATATGTCACCACAAAGGGGGCATGACTGAGTGGTTTAAGACCACTGTTCAAGGCAATAGTTTTAATGCTTGAGTCTGTATCAAAATCTTATCAAGGGTTGGGTGAAATGCCACTTCAGCTTTTTAAATTTGGTGCATTTGGGTAGAGTGTAACATTTGAGTTACATCTTGTTATTTACATTTAATCTATATACTTCAATTAAATGCCTTACTTAGATATTTGAGCTTACCACTACATTTTCAAAAATCTTTGTATATCTAATTATCTTCTCTTAAGTCTTTATCCCAGTCCTTACTGAAACTTAACTGAAAAACAAAACATATAATTATGTATACTGTAGGCATATTTCAAATTGCAATGGAAGGTCCAGAGTTATAGGCTCTATGGACAAAGGGTTTTGGTTAGGGTGAGTGAACCAATAATTTGAGGACATCAAGCTTTGTTTTTCTTTCATGGAATTCATAATACTGTCAAGGGTGTACTTACACTTGAATATTTCTACTTGAAAAGATTTGTGCCAAGTGGATTCCAAATTAGTTATAGCAGTGACTAGACAAATTGACAACAGATTGGGTCTTAAATTTAATGGCCAAAATTTTTTCTTCTCCGAACCTCTTCTTTTGTTATTGTTGTTTTCTTTTCAGTATTCTTCAGAAAGCTCATCGCAATTTTCCGAACTATTGAAGTAGAAGTCAAATGTCATGCAGCAAAACTATAAATATATCTTTTCGGACAGCATATAAAGTGATCACTGCTTCAGAACTACTTACACCATTACTCTTTGTCATAAATCCAAACTAGACACTTTCTGCTTTTCATTACTGCTTGTGCCATTCTGGAAGCCATCATTTCCTGTTTGGTGTACTGGTGACCCCCAGAAAGGATGATGGGCACTAATCATGCTTGTAAAGCCGAAGAAGAGAGGACTTAATATACACTGTACTATGCAATAACCTTATCATGGGGCAGTCACTATTCTCTATGGTCTAATGATCATGACCTAAAAAATAAAGTTGATGGGAAAAACAAGTAGTCATGCTCTATGGTTCAATATTTAATCATGGGAAACAAAAGTGGCATATAAATTATTCATCTTTTTGAGTATTTATAAAACAGAAAGAAATATCTCCATTAAGAAACTGGGCTTCAGCTACACATATTAAAAATCTATGGTGATATCAGTAATATATACCCATGTGGTAGTTTTTGTTATCTTGTTTTCATTATTTCCTTTTATTATATTTTGGAGCTCTTACATCCTGGTATTTCCTCCTCAATCAAGTACTGGGTCTATCCTGTGGAGTCAAATAAAGCATATTGAGCAGTGAGATGCTAGTGCTTCTTATTTATTGAAAAAATTATTCTTTGTATAAAACAATTTTTGTAAATGAAGTATTTTGAGCTAGCACTGTGAAGCTTAAATCCAAGACTATATGATAGGAAACAAATTAATATATATTATAGTTATTTGAACATCGATATTTCAATTATTTTGAGGATGATATTTTATTATATGAAATATAATCATTTCATTACCCTTGGGTCACCATATTTAATACTAAGTACTTTAGTATTAAATACTTTAAATAAAGAGAAAAGTACAGAGGTAATTGGCATGTTCCCAAAAAATGGTTTGTTGTTTTAACTTCTAAGAATATAGTTTGATATGAAGCAATAGACATTCCAAATACCCCAAATACACTTTAATAGTTATATTTTATAAATATTTTTATTGAATAAATAAACTATAGAAACTTAAGTTTTTTAATTTATGAAATTTTACATACACATAATGAAATTATACATATCAATATATCTTTCATCCAGTTTAAGAAATAAAATGTCATCAAATATAATAAGAGTATGTGTATCCTTAACAAGCATATATCTCATCATTGTCTTCTGAGGTAATTATTGTCATGAAATGCTGTTTACAATTCTTTTTTATCTTCTATTAAAATATATTTTCTCACAAATATATGCTGGTTATGGTTTTCCTTCCCTCTACACCCAGCTCTTTCCCAATTACCCTCCCATCCAGATCTATTTCCTTTTTGTCTCTTGTAAGAAAAAAATATGGAACACTTCACAAATTTGCATGCTATCTTTGTACAGTGGCTATGCTAATCTTCTCTTTATCATTAGAATTTTAGTACATGTGCTGAAGAAGCTATCACATGGATGGTATTGTTAACGTCTTATGATTACTACATATTTTCCTTAAGGACTATAAACAAATGTTATAAAATTTTATACCATTGGCTTACTTGTATTTTGAACACAAGCCAAATTTGTATTTTATAACCATTAGCTTTTTATTATTTATTTTATATTTTCAGACTATTTCACCTGCATACATGTATGTGTACAACATGTGTGCCTGATACCCACGTGAGCCACCTTGTGGGGCTTTGGAACTGAACCCTGGTCATTTGAAAGTGCTCTTAACAATGAGACATCTTTCTAACCCCTGTGCATGATAATTTATTCTGTCTAAACAATTTAATCACTGTACCTACACCATTTCTATTTGTTCAAACTATAAGCTTTGATTTGGCAAGATCAGGGTATAGGTTATTATTTGCCAAAACATTATGGGATAAAGATGCTGCAAAAATGCCAATGATTTTATTTTGTGTTTTTCATATATTACTGGCCATGAAGCCTGCCCATAAGATGGTTTGTATACCCAGTGAGACTCCATTGGAGAAAACTAAAGTTTCATTGGAGATAGCTCCTGGGCTACAGATGGGGGTTTATAGCATGGCATGCTGGCACATGTCTGTAATCCCAGAAATCAGGGTCAGAGTCAGGTAGATATCTGTAAACTCACTAGCCTGGCCTACAAAATGAATCCAGGACAGCTATGGCTACACAGAGAATCCCTGTCTCAAACAAACAAACAAACACAATAAAAAGATGGGGTGGGGGCTTATGTCCTATCCAGGTTCTGTGCATGCTGCAATAGTCTCTGTGGATTCATATGTGTGTCATTATCCCTGATGTGTCTAGAAGGCCTTATTTGCTAGGCATTTTTCATTTACTCTGTCTCTTATACTCTTTCCATCTCCTCTTCCCTCTCCTTGAGCCCTGAGGGGAGTAATTTAATAGGGACATTTCATTTAGTACTGAGTGTTCCAAATTATTTTACTCTATGTACATTGTCCAGCTGTGGGTCCTTGTATTTGTTCCCATCTATTGCAGAAAGAAAACTTCAGTGATAATGTCTTAGCAACACACTGATCTATAAATATAGAAGAATGCTATTAGGAGTTATTTTACGGCTACATTCCTTTAACAGAACATCAGTATTTAGTTTTCCCCTAAGTTCTGAGCCTATCTAATGTGAGGTTCTTGGCTACCTGAACAGTGCCTGGGATGAGCTCCATATCAAGGAGTGGGCCCTAAATCCAATCAGATACTGGTTGATTACTCCAACCAATTACTCTAAGATTCATGCCACTATTGCACCAGTGCATCTTGCCATTAAATCATCATTATAGATCGTAGAGTGTGTAGCTGGGTTGGTGCTTACATTTCTCCTTTGGTAGCATGTAGAATACCTTCCAATATAGTTCCCAGTCTGTAGTGGTAAAGATTCTAGGTAGGGACCTCCTTGAATTTTCTGTTCTATGAGTTAGGTAGTGTTGTCTCTTTTATTCTTAACAGAAGAAGCCTTTACATAATTCATAAATTTAGTAATTTTGTAAGAAGAAATAACTTCTATGTGTTCCTCTATTACTGTCATTTTTTAAAACATATGTCAAGTGCTTATTAATCTGATTGATTTAGATTCCACTTGAAATTCACTTATTCATGCATTTATCTGAATAGTAAATTTCGATTGGGTTCTAGAGGTGGCAGTAAGTAATGAGAAAAAGGATATGACTGGAGTACATTAACATAGTGCAGAATGATGGTTAGTTTATTGAAAAAACAATGGAATGATATTTGTGACCTATGTTATATACCATGTTTCCAGAGGTAAGAAATTATCATGTAGGGAAGGTACTAGTGTATTGTACAGAGCATCTATATTCTCTAGTTTCATATAGTAATGACTTCAAGTAAAGATAACATATATATCTTACTCTTCTTTCTTAGGCAAGGAGGAAATTCCTGCTATGGCAAAATAAATAAATAAACAAACCTGCTAGATAACAGTGATTTTAAAAATAGAGGATAGATCTGTTTTACAGAAAAGTTCATGGGAATCATGGAAAATTGGAGAGATGGCTCAGCAGTTAATGTGGGAACCAGACTCAACTGGGCTATCTGCCTGTCTTGCTGCTGCATGTCCTGTGTTTAGCAGCTTCCTTGTCTGTGCTTATGTTGGTTAGCTAGTCATGGTTACTGCTCTGAGAACGCACCCCTCCCTTCCTTGGGACTTTCCATCATGTGCACAATCACCTCTTAAGGGATTTCACCTGCGAGTGGCTTTCTTTTTTCTTTTTCCATTTTCCTACTTTGCTGCCTATAAAGAGGCTCTTTGGTTGCTGAGTAAAGGCCACCACTCTCCTAGCACAAAGGACCCACTGTTTTATTGTGTGTTAAATCTGCTGTCCCTCGCCCTTGACTCAGTACCACAGTGGTGTAGGCACCACAGTTAAAAAAAAAAACAAACTGGAGACTGGTTTCCAGCACCATCAGAGTATGGCTCACAACCTCCTGTAATGAGCTCCTGGGAATCTGAAACTCTTTTCTGTCCTCCACAGTTACCTGTACACACACACAGACACACACACAGACACACACACACACACACACACACACACACACACACACACACACACACATACACTCATGAAAACATATATATAAGTAAAATAAATTTATTCTTGTTTAAAAAACTATAATTTATTCACATTACATGCCGATTTTTTATGCCCTTCCTCTTATCTTCTAATTCCCACCCTCCTTCTCTCCCTCTTCAGCCCTATTCTCCTCCCATGGATCACTGATGTTGGGTCTCCTCCCCCACCGTTTGGGCACAGTCTTGTCAGGACTCATCAGGCTAACCTGAATCATCTTCCTCTCTGTGCCACTAAGGTGGCCCTAGCAAGGAGCAGTGATCAAATCACAGGCACCAGAGTTCATGTCAGAGGCAGTCCATTCTTTCCCCGCTCCATATACACATACTTCAGCTACATCTAAACAGGGAGTCTAGGTACTATGCATGCTTTGTCCTTGGTGGGTGCATTAATTTGTGCAGGGCCCGTGGGTCTAGATCCACTGGCCTGGTGGTTTCATTGTGGAGCTCCTGACCCTTCTGGGTCCTTCCATTTCCCCACTCTTGCATACAACTCTCACCTCTCCTCCCATGGTCTGGCTGCAAGTCCCAGTATCTATCCTTAAACCCCGCTGGGTGGAGTTTCTCAAAGGAGGACTATATTGGGCTAAGTGGATATATATCATGTGTGTCTTTCTGGGTCTGGGTTACCTCACTCAGGATGATCTTTTCTAGTTCTATCCATTTGTCTACAAATTTCAATATTTCCTTGTTTTTGATAACTGAATAGTATCCTATTGTGTAAATGTACCACAGTTTCTTTATTCATTCTTCAGTTGAAGGAAATCTAGATTTTTCCAGATTCTGGCTATTCTGAGTAAAGTTGCTATGCGCATAGTTGAGCATATGTCTTTGTTGTATGGTGGAGCACCTTTTCAGTATATGCCCAGGAGTAGTTTAGCTGGGTCCTGAGGTAGAACTATTCCCAATTTTCTGAGAAAGCACCAGATTGATTTCCAAAGTGGTTTTTAACATAAAACCAGAGACACTAAGTCAGTTAGAAGAAAAAGTGGGGAAGAGCCTAGAATACATTGGCACAGGAGACAACTCCCTGAACAGAACACCAACAGCCCAAGCCTTAAGGTCAACAATTAATAAATGAGACCTCATGAGGCTGAGAAGCTTCTGTAAGGCAGGAGATACTGTCAAAAGAACAAAGCGACAACCTACAGACTAGGAAAAGATCTTCACCAACCCTACATCTGACAAAGGTCTAATATCCAAAATATATAAACAACTCAAGAAATTAAACACCACCAAACCAAATAACCCAATTGAGAAAAGGGGTTCAGAGGTAAACAGAGAATTCTCAACAGAGGAATATTGCATGCCTGAGAAACACTTAAAGAAATGCTCAACCTCCTTAGTCATCAGGGAAATGCAAATCAAAATGACTCTGAGATTCCATCTTACACCTATCAGAATGGTTAAGATCAAAAACTTAAGTGACAGCACATGCTGGCGAGAATGTGGAGAGAGAGGAACATTTCTTCATTGCTGGTGGGAGTGACAACTTGTAAAAATAAATCTTAAAACAGTTCATGGACGACTTTTAATGTTTAATTTTTATTCTTTGAAAAATTGCTACATGCATGTAATGAAATTTGGCCATTTTAATAACCATTATCTTCTCTCATACCCCTTCCACTTCTGCACAACTTTTTTCTTCTTTCATTCATGTTTTGGATAGGGTCAATTGTATCAGACGAAACAGAAGTAGCATAAAACAAGCTTAGCAATTAGTCTTACTAAGCAACAGCATAAATTCTACATACTTTATTTCTCTAAGATGTCTATGACTAGCTCTAAGTATTTGTAGGAAAACAGAACTTGGGTATTGCCAAATAGCTTTTCAAATATTATCATGGGCTTCCCAGTGAGTCCAATACTCAAAATTTACTAGCTATCAACATCATGTTATTTATTTCTTATTCTATTGGCATATATTACCACAGGAATATCATAAAGTAATGTAAACTTAACTCTTGTACATCCATACAAAACAAATTTTAAATGAATATATTATAGAATACATTTGTTTATATACTTGTATAGATCCAAATTGTATATATTTTGAATTTTAATGGCTTGCAGCTGACTGGCAAGGTGACTTTTGCTATTTTTCTTGAATAAGGTAATGGAAAAGATATGTGTTTTATGGAAACACAGGCACAATTCTTAATTTATTGAAGTTTAGTATAACTTTCCCTGTTCCCTTAAATAAACTGCATACATATTGTTCTTTTCTTTTTCTTTAGGCTTGATTACATCTCTGCTCAATTACAGAAATGAGCTTTTAATTGGAATTCCTTAATTGCAAGTTTTTTGGTTGCAGAATAGAACTGCTCACTTGTTCGATAAGAGTCAATTAGGTCTGATCTATGTGAAAATAGCATGAAAAATGAAATTTTGTGTCATTCCTTGAAAATCTAGTACAAATTTAATAGAGTAACCCATATCTAACCAAGTTATTGAATGAGTGGTTTTGATTATTCATTTAATACAGGTTATGAGTGTATAATCCAGGCTTGACTAGAAATTGCTATGTAATATTAGTGTTCCTCTGGATCCAAATGCTGGAATTACAAGCATATAGTTCTATCCTCTCTCTAAGTCATTGTGTTCATTGAGTTATTGAGAGTTATTGCTATCTGATAGTACTTACAAAGCATCTATAAATGTAAGATTTTGGATTACCTTTACTATATAAGTGGGTGCTCATGTGCAATAAATATAAGCAGACACTGTTCCCTGAACCTATCTCCTGAGTGGTTTCTCTCCATGCCATTTACTGACCCAGAGGCATTGTAGTCTTTCCAGGGGATGCCCTAGTAATGACAGTACAAATCCCTTACTCATTTAATATGTCAAAAACTCTAATACATACATAATATAATATTACCATCGAAGACATAAAATTATCATGGTAATGAAAGTTATTACTATGAATATAGCTCAGATTATCTTAAAGTATTAATGTTGAAGTCATGTTCTATTTTAAAAATAAGTCTATGTATGTAAAAATCAGCCTACAGTTACAGAAACAATAGTAGAGCCTAAATTAAAAAGCATTATGTCAAATGAACAAAATATGCTGATTCTGGAAAAGTCACAATTTCTATTTTTACCTTTGAAATAGATTTAAACCTAATCCATCATCACTGGGTTAGTCTCTATTTTTACGCTGTTCAGTCCAGTGAACATTACAAAACCATGCAAGAGTCCTAGTTCTCATTTTCCCCATATTCAGTACATACCAATCAAAGTTTGATCTGGGGGGTGTTTTTCTACAATTTAAAAGTTACTTCATCATTACTACTAGCAATATATAAACAAAACTATAAAGATTTCTGATTGTCAGATATTTCTGCTCTAAGTAAAGGACAAATGCTGTCTGTAATGTCAGATTATATTTCTGTTTTTCTTTTTTGGAGGAGGTTGTTTTTGTTTTTGTTTGTTTATTTGTTTTAGCAATTAAGTTTCATACTTTCATTGGCCAGGTAACTGTTTATGGATACAAATGCTAATTATTCCTTTGATTTTACGTATTATTTAATACTGAAGAATTATGGGACTTTTATAGTTTCTTATTGCAACTCTCACTAACTTAAAAGAATAAAAAACATACATACTGCCCTGAAGATCATGGACTATGTTCTACATTTGATCTCCATTGCTGAAAATTGTAACCATGCATCCTCAGCTCACTCTGTAAATTTATATACTCTATTAACAAAAGATAAAACAGGAGAAATAATCATGCCATTTTGATATATTTTCATGTATTTGCCTATCACCTACAAGGCATTCATAGCTGAAGAAATACTTTGTAATTCCTAAAAAGAAAAAAAATCAAAAAATTCTAAGCTGAAGAAATACTTTGTAATTCCTAAAAAGAAAAAAATATCAAAAAATTCTAATTAGATTGCTGTTGGATTAAGCATATTCTGTTAGGGTATCTTTCTTTTTATTTTCAGTCAATTTTCACACATTTTGAATTAATTTTTCCATTTGCAAGTATCATTATGCACTCAGGGCTTTTCATAGATAAAACACGTCCTAAATAATTGTAATTATTATTCTCTTTTTGATGTTTTAGTTCTTCTCAAGTTGGCCCATGGGATCTCTTTTATAGGACACACCTTTGATCTTTTAACCCTACTAGAGATGTATTTAGAAATACATCTATGTTTTCTGGAAATGAGGTTTTCTGATCCATTATTAATTTTTCCTACCTGAAGTTATTAAATAAGTTACTATCACCAGTGAATAATTATTTTAATTTGAAAGGCTTTTACAAATGCTGCAATTGTAATTACATTCCATTTGTTGGTGACAAAGCTTAGTAGTGATATTTATTTAAACAAGTCATGAGTATATTTTGTCATATTTAGAAGGTATTTTAGAAAACAGTAGTTATCACAGTAATTGCAATATTCAGTGCTCTTGTTGTCCACTTACTTAGAGGAATATATTCCCGAGTAAAAGATTCTCACCTTGGGGCTCCATTGCTGTGAAGAGACACCATGACTAAGGCAACTCTTATCAAGGAAAACATTTAACTGAGGCTGGCTTACAGTTTCTGAGGCTTAATCCATTATCATCATGGCTGGAAACAGGGAAGCATGCAGGAATACATGGTGTTGAAGGAGAGGAGAGTCAACATCCTGATCCGAAGGCAACAGAAGGATACTGTCTTCCATAGCAGTCAGGAGAAGACTGCTGTTGGATTAAGCATATTCTGTTAGGGTGTCTTCCTTTTTATTTTCACTTAAGTTTTTCACATTTTGAATTAATTTTTCCATTTGTAAGTATCATTATGTACTCAGGGCTTTTCCTCTTCTGGATGGAGCTTCACCTTAGAAAACCTGAAAGCCAGGCTACAGAGTAACCCTCTTCCTCTAACAATGCCACACCTTCTAATAGTGCCACTCCCTGTGCGCCAAGCACTCAAATAGAGGAGTCTATGGAGGACAAACCCATTCAACCCACCACATGCCCTAAGCACCTTTTAATATAAAGTCAGAAATTACAATAACCATTAATAGTTTAATAGCTTCCATATTCTTTTAAGCTATTTTAATTATTTTTAACAATTTATATATAGATAATGCATTTTGATTATGTTTTTTTGGACACTCTCTCTTATCTGCCATACAATGAGTCCTATGATGTGCACGTATGTGCGTGCGCACACACACACACACACACACACACACACACACACACACACACACAACTCCCTCTGCCCCACACAAACACCATTTCCTTTCCTAGATTCATGACTTTTGGTCATGAATCCCACTTAGTGCTTATTCATTTAATTAATTAATTAATTAACTTATTTATTTTCACTGTTGTATATATATATATACACAAAAATACACATATATTTTAAAGGCTGAGTACTTGGTATTGAATAAACCTTTAGGGTGTTTATCTCAGGGAAAAACGAATTCTCCCTCTCCCATTGGTTTTTAATTGCCTGTAGCTCCTCAGCTAGGGGTGGAGACCTGTGTGACTTTTCTCATCCACATTGATATATTAGTTGGTATAGTTATTGTTCATGTCTTTTTGTAAGCAGCCATATTGTTAAGATTTCATGAGTGTAGTGTCTTTGTCATATATACAAGATTTAATCTTCAGTAGACTTTCTGGTGCTTTGTCTCTTACACACTTTCTGCCCCTCTTCTCTGATGCCCCCTGCACCTTTGGTGGAAAGGTTGTATTATAGATGTATCAACTGTGCCTATACACCTCAGTATGTTGTTATCTCCATTTTGGCTAGTTTTGGCTTACTGTCGTAGTGATCATCTTCTGAAGAAAGAAAACTCTTTGATGATGGTGAGAACTACACTTGTCTGTGGATATAAGGGTAAATATTTACACTGAAGTTAGGAATTATACTGTTTTAGGAAACTCCAATGGGAGGTTCTTCCCTGAGATTTATGACTTCATTAGTCCCATGTTGTTGGCTAAGTTTTTGGTGTAGGCATGCTGTCCCTCCTGTTCAGCAAGTCTTACATCTAATAAGACAGCTGTTGGTTACCATCAAGATATAAATGCCATTACTGCAATTTTGGGGATATCCTGCCATGCTAATCATAGTTCTCATCAATAGGGTGACCCATTTAGCATGATCATAGCTATCTGTGTGATCATTAGATTGGGAATTGGAGCATGATGGGGCTGTGAGTTGGTATGCAGATTAAGACACTGACTCTTCTTCTCCCTAAATCCATCAGTACTAAATGGATTAAGAGTAAGGAACATAACCCATCAAACCCCAACTATTTGCATATCTGGATGTCCATGGGTCCATTTGTATTCAGACCCAGTGCAAGCACTCTATGAACTGGTTATTGTAATGCCCATTTTTTCTACAAAATAGCGTTTCTTGGTCTTTCTTCCTGTCACATGTCTCTATGTTCTTTCTGCATCCTCTTCCACAATATTCTCTGAGCCTTAGATAGGATAGTATAAATATCTGCTATAAGGTTGAACATTCATTTGTCACTGGTTACCAGCAACTTATAAAGCCATGAAGATATACATCTTTCTTTCTATTAAAAGTATTTCTTGGCTGGGTGTGGTAGTGCAAGCCTGAAATTCCAGCATTCAGAGAGGCACAGGAAGGTGGAGCTCTGTGAGTTCTGGTCTACAAAGCAATTCAATGACAGCCAAGGCAACACAAAGAAACCCAGCCTCAAAAACAAAAAAAATACTAAAAATATCTCTTAAATATTGTCAATATATGTATACTGGCATAGTAGCTTTTGATTCTCTCTAATCTGTTACATTGCAGTTTTACATTTAATACATACAATATATATTCTGGGATACAATGAGAATTTTGATATATGTATGTGCTATATAATGTTCAGATTAGGAAATCAGCATATCTCTCATCTCAAGCATTTTTAAAATTAGTACAAGTTGACAATGCAAAGTAAAATGATTCATTTTGATATTTATTTACCTGTCCTGAGCGTATTCACCCCTCTTTTACTCCCATTTTTTCTTCCTCTGTTCTCCTTCCATGTCCTCAATAATCAATCTTTTGCTTTCAATCTTTTCTTGCCTAGATACCTCATATGAAAGAAAAGATAAACATCTCATACTTGTCTTTTTAACACTGGTGGATTGCATTTATCTTGATAATCTCCAACTCTATATGTTTTCTTACAAGCAAAATATTTTCAATCTTCCTTATGTTGGGATAAAATTCATCTCCATATATCACATATTTACTTTATTAAATCCTTAGTTCATAGGCTTCTAGGCAGATTCTTTAACTTGGATACTGTGAATAGTGCTACAGTAAATATGAACAGGGTATTTCTATATGTTTCCATTCTTTGATAGAATCTCTTGATACTTTTCTGAAATGTATACCAAAAAGTTGACCCTGTGAGTTTTTGGGTATTTTTCCTTTCCCCACTTTCCATATCTCTGTTGGAGAAATCTAATTATAGATGCATGCAACAACATCTAGCTTTATGTGAGTTCTAAGGACTTGAACCCAGGTCCTCAAGTTTTCACATCAAGCAAATATTTTACACACTGCATCATTTACCCATCCCAAACTCATAACAGTATCTTTGTAATATATTTAAAAAATTGAAGACTTGCTGCTGTAAAGATTCTATAATCAACAAAGTAAAACAAAGACTCAAGTTATGTATGCCTTAAATTATACCCATACATGTTGTGCTGGTTGGTTTTTGTCAACTTGCTCAAAACCTAGACATACCAATTAAGTTTAAAGCTCTATCAGATTGCCTCTATAAAAGTCTGTAGGACAGTATCATTTCTGGGCAAGCAGTCACGAGGTATATAAGACAGAAAACTGAGTAATCATGGAGACCTAACCATTATACAATAGTTGTCCATGGCTTCTGCCTCAATATCTACCTCGAGGTCCCTGACTTGGGTTCTTGCTCTGATGACACTTAGTGATAGACTGATACCCAGAAGTGTAAGGTGAAATTAACTCTTTATTACAGCAATTGAAATATAACAAGTACACATACTTTTACATTTTGAAAAATTACTTATTTATTCTCTTTGCGTCCTGGTCATAGCCCCATCTGTTGTTATTAATTACCGTTATTATTAGACCTACCATGTTGGGTGCCGCTTGTTGTTTTTAATTATCTGTATTATTAGTATGCCCTGCTAGCAATCAATCAAGACAGACACTTGTTATATTTTAAAATAGCCTTAGTTAACCTGGGGAAGGTCAGATATCAATCCTGTAAACTACTTCCCATAGTGGGGCAGGTATGTGATTCCTGTCCCAATCCCATGCCATCTGTTTCTAATAATTTCTATCAAGCTACCTCCCATCCATAATTCAAAATACTTGCTAATGTTCTTCATCTCCATCAACACCAGTTACGTGTTTCTCTTCCATCTAACCCATGATTGTGAGACACTTCCTTCTCCTCAGGTCTCCTTCTTCCCATGATTCCTCTCTGTCTCTCTAAGTCTGGGAATATTAGCCACACCTATCTCATCTGACCTGCCCAGGTGGGATGACTTTTTATTAATTAGGATAAAAATACATACCATCCCCCAACACCATCCCTCCTCACCTGCCAGTCCCACCTCCCTCCTTCTCCCCCTCCTCTATTCCTCAAAAGAGTGGAGCGCCTTTCCCATCTACCCCAGCTCATCAAGTCCTATCAGGACTGAGTGTGTCTTCTTCCCCTGTGACCTGGCAAGGCAGTCCCACTATGGGAAAGTAACTGAAAAGCTGGCAAGAGAGTCCATGTCAGAGAGAGCTCCTGCTCCCCATACTAGGGGATCCACATGAAGCCTGAGCTGCCCATTGGCTACATCTTTGTAGCTGGCCTAGGTTCAGTCCATGTATGGTCCTTTGTTGGTGCTTCAGTATCCACAGGCAACCTCTGGGCCGTGACTAGTTGGCTCTGTTAGCTTTCTTCTGATGCTCCTGTCACCTTCAGGACCTTTTCTCTTTCTCTCCACTTTTCTGAACCACTCCCTATGCATTGCTCAATGTTTGGCTGTGAGTCTCAGCATTCGTTTCGAGGTACTTCTAGGTGGACCCTCTAGGAGGACAACTCTACTTGACTCCTGCCTGCAAGCATAGCAGAGAATTATTAATAGTGTTAGAAGTTGGTTCTCTTCCATGGAGTGGGTCTTGGGTTGGGCCAGGCATTGGTAGGACCTTGTCTCAATCTCTGCCATACCTGCTCTATCTTTATCCCTGAACATCTTGTAGGCAGGGTGAATTTTGAGTCGAAGTTTTTGTTCCTTTCCCTCTTCTAGAAAACTTATCTATTTAAAGGGTATCCTCTTTAGTCTCTGTGGCTTCTGCTACTAGGAGTCTGATAGACTTAGTCTCATATCTATCTATCTGGGAGCCTACTCTGGCTTAGGTCTCCAGCTGATCACAGATATGCCCCAGCAAACAGTCTTTCTCCTTCCTACAGGCCTTTTGTCCTCCTGCCCCACCCTCACCAGGTCTGATCTCCACCCACCCATGTCTCTGTTTCCTCTCCTACTTTATTCCTTCTCTTCAATCACTACTTCTGTCTATTTGATTTTGATTTTCCTTTCCAAGTGAGGTTTAAGCATCCTCTGTTGGATCCTCCTTGTTACTTATGTTCTTAGGGTCTGTGCACTGTAGTAAGTTTATCCTTTACTATATAAATAAAGTCGACTTATAAGTGAATACATACCACATGTGTCTTTCTGGGCCTAGGTTACCTCATTCAGGATGGTATTTTCTAGCTCCATCCACTTACCTGAAATTTTTATGATTTCTTTGTTTTTAACAGATGAATAGTATTCCATTGTGCAAATGTACCAGTTTCTTGATCCATTCTTCATCTGAGGGACATCTGGGTTGTTTCCAGATTCCGGCTATTACAAATAAAGCTGCTATGAACATAGTTGAGCAAATGTTCCTGTTTTATGATGGAGCACACAATTAATGTGTGGAGTTTGATGTATAATTTATACTTTAGTAGTGTTTCTTTTATGGATGTGAGGTCCCTTGCTTTTGGGGCATAGGTCTTCAAATTTGAGACTTCGTCTTGATATATTTTTCTTTTGATGAGTATGACTTGTCCTTCCTTAGTTTTGGTTGCTATTCCAGCTTGATTGGAATGTATTTTTCCAGCCCTTTCTTCTGAGGTACTGTCTAAATGTATTGCTGAGATGTTTTTCTTGTCTGCAGCAGAAGGATGGGTCTTATTTTCACATCCATTCTGTTAGCCTGTTTTTTTTTTTAATTGGGGAGTTGAGGCCATTGATGTTGAGAGATAGTAATAACCGGTGGTGTTGGTTCCTGTTATTTAGATGTTGGTAGTGGGAGAAGGGCGTTCTTTTCTTTTTATTTTGCAGACGTGGGGTTATTTATTTCCTGTGTTTTTCTGGGTATACTTATACTCCTTGGGTTGGGGTTTTCCTGATATCATCTTCTTTAGGCCTGGATTTGTGGCTAGGTACTGTTTAAGTTTAGTTTTAGTATGGACTATCTTGGGTTTTTCCATCTATGTTAATTGAAATATTTGCTGGGTATAGTAGTATGGGTTTATATCTGTGGTCTCCTAGTGTCTGTCTAGGGCCCTTCTGGCTTTCAAGGTCTTTGTTGAGAAATCAGGTGTAATTCTATTAGGTTTGTCTTTATATGTGACCTGACATTTTCCCTTACAGCTTTTAATATTCTTTCTTCATGCTGTATATTTATTGTTTTGGTTATTATGTGATGAGAGTATTTTCTTTTCTTATAAAATCTATTTGAAGCTCTGTAAGCTATTTTTATATTTATAGACATCTCTTTCTTTAGGCTGGCAAAGTTTTTTTTCTATTATTTTGTTGAAAATATTTTCTGGGCCTTGGAGCCAGGAGCCTTCTTCTCCCTCTATTTTTGTTATTCTTAGATTACCTCTTTTTATAATGTACCAGACTCCTTGGATGTTTTGTGGCAGGAGATTTTTAGTTTTAACATTTTCTTTGACTGATGTATGGATTACTTCAACCATATCTTCTGCATTTGAGATTCTCTCTTCCATCTCTTGTATTCTGTTGTTGTGGCTTGTGTCTGTAGTTCCTGTTCTCTTTCCTAAGTTTTCCATCTTGAGGATTGCCTCAGATTGTGTTTTCTTTATTGCTTATAATTCCATTTTTAGTACTTATACAGTTTTATTCATTTATTGCTTTCTGTTTGATAGTTTTCTCCTGTATTTCTTTAAAGATTTATTAAATTCCTTGATCTGTTTGTATGTGTTTTCCTGTATTTCTTTGAGGGCTTTATTTTCCTCCTTTAAGGCCTCTATCCTTTCTATAACCTCATTTTTAATATATTTTTCTTGAGCTTCTGTTGTGATAGTCTCTTCAGGCTTTGCTATGGTAGGACTACTGGTTTCCATTGTTGTCCCATGGCCCTGGGTTTTGTTGCTTGTGTTCTTATGCTGGCTTCTAGCCTTCTGGTTGCTTCTGGTGTTAGCAGGCATGATGGTCACCACTGGGGTCACTATCCATGTCCCAGGTGGACCAGGCAAGTGAGAAGCCTGCAGAGAGAGCTCCAAGCTGAATGCTGCTCTGATGCTCCACTGATCTATTAGTTTTTTTCTATATTCTAACTTCTGAGTAACTCTAGATTGCACAATTTAATTTATTGTGGTTTATATAGTTATTTATTGAATGTTTTCTAGGTACTGTTAACACAGTTGACACCTTTTTATTTTCCTAGAAATTAGTAGATTTTTATTTATATTGAACAACACAGAGTATCTTGCTTTCAAGGTTATGTTCATTATATAAATTCCATTTTTGATTGTCAAAAACTATTCTATCTTCCTAGGAATATTTAAAAGCTTTTCTTTCTTCAGTATACCTTGATTTTCAATCAACTTTGATATAACCAAAGTGTATTATGAGTTAGAAAAAAACAAAAGGCCAGGTATGGTCACAATTGCATCCTTGAACACTTCAAAATATGCAGAAATGTAAAACAAATATTTTGGATTGCTGTTGGATTGTTTATATCTACTGAGCATCTGCCATATGCTGGGTTGCATTCTAGGTATTTTAAATAAATTCACATATAAAGGGGAGAAAGCTTCTTTTCTGAATTTATGTTTTAATAGATATTTACTAAGACCTTATGATTATTTTATATTAAATTATAGCATAAATTTTAATATTTGGTTGATTGGTGGTTTTCTCAAAACCAGCGTACAATCTCTATGACATCAACATGAATTATACCTTTATTCAAAGTAGCTTAATAAGCTCTGGCCTCATAATATGTACAATATAATTATTTGTAAGTCAACAGAAGGGAATTCAAAATATTTTATATCCAATAACAAATAAAGTCTGAAATTTCAGTTTACACCAGAACATAGATGGGGATGAAGGTGAAATCAACATAACAAAATAAGTATGAAATATATTTATAATATCTAAATTTATTTTTAATTGTATCTTAAGGATATGGCCATCAAATTATAGTAATAAAAGTAATTTTCATATATTTCCCAGACTATTTTTAATATAAATAGCTATAGTAAAATTAATATATGAAATAAAAATTGTGATGAACTACAAATAAAATTGCCAAACTTTTAAGGAAAACACTATTTGTTGTAATTTGGCAAGTATCATTTAAGCTGCTGTAGATAGGAACAAATACAGAGACCTACAGTGAACAACTTGAAAGTGAAAGACCTTGGAATATTCAGTCATAAATGGAATGTCTCCATCAAAGCCTCCCCTCAGGACTCACAGAACTCTGTGGAAAAGGAGGCAGAAAGAGTATCATGAATATTAGTCAGTAGGGATGAAGTTTCTAGTTAGACACTAGCTTTACTACTCCATGATCAATGAAATAAGTGTTGTACTCTGTAACAAGACCTTACCATAATGTTATAAATAGCAACCTATAGGCTTGGCAATAGAATTATTTGTGATGTTTAGGAAGTTTAATGGCCAATGACAAAATCGGTAAGTTATTCTTGGCACTGGAGATTTTATTTGTGCTTTTATTTAAAGTTTGTTATTTTTAATTTTTATACTTTACATCCAGATTGTAGCCCCTATGCCTTGTCACCTCCCAATCTCACACTCCTACCCTCTCCCTCCCTCCTACCCTCTCCCTACCTTCCCTATTCCTCAGAAAGGGGAGCCCTCCTCCCCTAACACCTGAGTTCAACCAATCATGTCTCCTCTGGATTGCCTGTATCTTCTTCCTCTGTAGCCTGGCAAGGCCACTCTGCCATGGGGAAGTGATCAACATGTGGAGTCCAGAGTCTATGGTAGAAGTAGTCCCCACTCCCCATATTATGACACCCACAAGGAGACTTAATGCCTATCTACTATATCTGAGGAGAGGGTCTAGGTCCTCACCATGCATGTTCCTTGGTTGGTGCATCAGTCTCTGCATCACTCCCCTCCTCTGCCCAGATTGGTTGGCTCTATTGGTCTCCTTGTTGAGCTCCTGTCCTCCCCTAGGTCTCTCTACTCCCCAACTATTTCATAAGACTCTCTGTGCTCCACCCCAGAGTTTTGCTGTGTGTTTCAACATCTTCTTGGATTCCCTGCTGTGTGGAGTCTTTCAGAGGACCTCTATGGCAGGCCCCCTTCCTGTTTTTTCTCTTCAACAGCTTCTCAGGTCTATTCTATTTGCCCTTCTGAATGAGAATTAAGCGTTCTCTCTAGGTTCCTTCTTTTTAATTAGTTTGTTTAGGTCTATGTAGTGTAGTATGTTTATTCTGCATTATTTGGCTACCATCTGCTTATAAGTGAGTATATACAATATGTGTCTTTTGGGATCTGGGTTACTTCACTCAGGATGACCCTTTATAGTTCCATCCACTTGCCTTCACATTTCAAGATTTCCTTGTTTTTAATAGCTGAGGAGTATTCCATTGTGTAAATGTACCACACTTTCTTTATCCATCTTTGGTTGAGGGACATTTTGGTTGTTTCCCAATTCTGGCTATTATGAATAAAGCTGCTATGAACATAGTTGAGCAAATGTCCTTGTTATATGGTGACACATCTTTTGGGTATATGCCATGGAGTGTTATGGCTGAGGTAGAACTATTCCCAATTTTCTGAGAAAGCACCAGATTGATTTACCTGTGACTTAAGAGGGCTACTTGGAGCATTTTTTCCACCATTATATGGAGACCCTGTTTAGATTCTTTTCCTTTATGTATACAGCTAAAGAAGATCCTAAAGGCCCAGGTTTTCAAAATGCCTGTAGTGTTAGTTATACTTCTTATAGTCCCATTGTTATTCCTCTCTCCCATCTTCCTCATTTAATCCTCATTTTATATTTTCTTATTTGTTTCCCTATAACACTAGTCTATCTTCCATTGCTTGTGCTATTACTTCACCTAACTCACCCCTTACTAGTTACCTAGCCTCTATGGTTTTTCAGATAGTAGAACACATATCAAAGACATAAAAGCTAACTTTCACACTTAATAAAAAAGAAACAATATTTGAATTTGGTGTGTTGGTTGCCTCACTTAGGATAATTGCTTCTAGCTCATTACCTGCAAATTTCATGATTTTATTTTACAGAGCAGCAGAATAGTAAATTGTATAAATCTATTCCATTATAGTCGATGGGCATCTAGGCTCTTTCCAGTTACTGGCTATAATACATAGAGCAGCAATGAACATGGATCAATAAATATCTCTGTAGCAATATATAGTGTCCTTTGATTATGTACCCAAGATGGTACAGCTGCATTCTGGGGTCGGTCTATTTTCAGTATTTTTAGGAATATTCACAATGATTTTCATAGTAGTTGTACTAATTTGCATTCCCATTAGCAATGAATAAGTGTTTCCCTTTCTCCATATCCCCACTAATCTACATGAAAGCATCCTGTTTGATCACCACCACATGTTGATGATGTCTTTAATTCAATGTGTATTTTGGCATGTGCTGTCATTTGTTTTGTTGAGCTTGGCCATACTGACTTGGGTAAGATGACATCTCAAAGTATTTTTTGTTTGTTTGTTTGTTTGTTTTTGTTATTTTTTTTCAAGACAGGGTTTCTGTGTGTAGCCTTGGCTGTTCTGGACTCACTTTGTAGACCAAGCTGGCCTCAAACTCACAGCGATCTACCTGCCTCTGCCTGCTGAGTGCTGGGATTAAGGTGTGTGCTACCACCACCCAGCATTCATAATAGTTTTAACTAGGTTAAGAATGTTGAATATTTTTGCCATGTGTTTCTCAGCCGTTTGTGTTTTATTCTTTGAGGACTCTCTATTTAGTTCTATGTCACTTTTTATATAGGTTATTAGTTTCCTTGGTGTTAAATTTTGTCAGTGTTTTATTTTTCTAGATACTAATGATCTATCAGATGTATAATATGTAGTTTCTCCCATTTTGTAAGATTCTACTTTGCTTGAATCAAGGTGTCTTTTGCTATACAGAAGCATTTCAGTTTCATGAGGTCATATTTATTATTTGATCATCTTAATATCTATGGTATCAGTGTCTTGTTCAAAAAGTCTTTTCTCTAGCCAATAAGTTCAAGCCTATTTTCCACTTTCTCTTTTAGAATAGTCAGAGTACCTGGAATTATACTGATGTTATTGATACCGTGTTTTTCTTCTACATGCTGCCATCCAATTTGGCCAGAATATTTGTTAAATATACTGTCTTTAATTAAGTGTGTATTTTGGCTTCTTTGTCTAAAATCACATGTCTCTTGTGTCTGCGTCTTCTCCTGCAATAATGAGTCAAATGTTATAGAAGCAACAAATCACTATTTTTTAAAATTCAATTTAGGACCCACTCCATAATATGGAACCCATGCCTAGTACTAATAAAGTGTTCAATAACAGGAGACTAGATAGGTCATGGATTTAGGGGAAAACCTATTAGTTTACTACTATTATTCTGCTAAAGGCACACAGCAATCAAATGATTGTTTCTGGCATATTAATACATGCATAAAACAATACATTACTCAAATCTTATTAGAAAAGTTTGTTCTTGCAGTGGATGACAATTATCAAAGAGATCCAGAGCTGAGCAATGTAAAGGATGTGAGAGACTTTGGAGCACTAGGTCCTAATTGGGATGTCTTTATTAAACCCCTTCTTTCAAGGCTCAGGATTCTATGTGAAAGAAATGGTGCAAAGATTTTAAGAGGTGGTGGACAACTGCAAGAAAATTATGTCTTCTAGGCACAATAGAAGTGATATGCACATAAATTCATAGAACAATTAGAGTATCCACAAGACCTGCTCAGGTTCATACCTGAAGAATTCCAGCCTTGAACAGCACAGGGACCTGGAAAAGGATATATATATATATATATATATATATATATATATATATATATATATATATATATATATATATATATATAGAGAGAGAGAGAGAGAGAGAGAGAAAGGGGGCGGGGGGGGAGGGAGGGAGGGACAGACAGACAGACTCTGGGTTTACTTCAAAACTTAAGAATTCATATTTCTTCCACTGCTGTTTATATAACTAACCAACTAGTAGACATAGCACTGTAAAGCAGAGCTTGATCAAACCACATCTTGACCCCCTTATGTAAGTTCTTCCTTTCTTATTTCCCTGCCTTCATGAGGAGAAATTCTTTCTAGGCACTATCTTGCGTTTGTAGTTTTCCATAGTCCAGGCCACCACATCTGAGCCATGATTTGTGCTAGAGAAAGAACTGAAGACCATCTGAACCTCAACAGTAACCATTCTACATTAGTTGCTCTTCTATGAAATACTAGCCTTGGGTTCTATTCTCTATATACTCCTAATAACTTCTTTATTCTTTTTTAAATTTATTTTTTAATATTTACTTATTTAACATCCTGACTGCAGTTTCCCCTCTCTCCTCTCCTGCCAGTCCCTCCACTCCACTTCCCCTCTTCCCCATCTAATCCATTTCCTTCTCTTCAGCAAAGGGCAGGCCTCACATGGATATCAACCAGCCATAGCCTATCCACTTGCAGCAAGACTAGGCACCTCCTCTCCTACTAAGGTTAGATGAAGCAACCCACTATGAAAAAAGAGTGCCAAAGACAGGCAACAGAGTCAGAGGCAGCCCCTACTCCCACTGTTAGGAGTCCCTGGAGAAGAACAAGCTACACAACTGGAGTATATGTGCAGAGGTCCTAGGTCAGTCATAAGCAGAATCCCTGGTTGGTGGATCAGGTTCCTATGAGTTCAGGTTAGTTGATTCTTGGGATTTTCTTGTGGTGTGTTTGACCCGTCTGGCTCCTACAATCCATCCTCCCCATCTTCCACAGGATTCCCCAAGCTCTGCCTAATGTTTGGTTGTGGGTTTCTGCATCTGGTTGCTGGATAAAGCCTCTCTGATGACAATTGTGCAAGGCACCAAACATTATTTCATTGACTTTTTTGTTTTTCTTTCTTTTTCTTTATTTATTTTACTTTTTGCCAGTTGAGTTTGGTTCTATCCTAGGTCTCTGGTCTATCCAGCTTCTGGTTCCTGGCCATCCAGGCAGTGCCAAGGGTGAATCCCTCTTTTGGCATGAGTCTCAAGCTGAACCAGTCATTGGTTGGCCATTTTTACAATTTCTGCACTGCATTTACCCCAGTACATTTTTTAAGTCCAGGACTAACTGTAGATGAGAGGTTTTATTGCTGGCTTGGTATCCTAATCTCTCCCTCAGAAGTCTTTCCTGGTGACAAGAGATTGGTGATTCAGGCTACAAATCCTCCATTGCTAGTAGTCTTTTCTAGGGTCATCATCATAGATTTCTGGGAGTTTCCATGGGCCAGGTTTCTACCTTGTTCCAGAGATGCCCCCCAATTCTAGTTGTCTTCCCCTGTACTGTGTATTTTGTCTTCCCTATACCTAACCCTCTCATTCCCATCCCCACCCCCATCCAAACTTCTCTGCCATCCATGCACAATTTCTAATCTATTTCCCCTTCACAGTGCACCCCGAATTGAACTCTCTTTAATTATGGAGTTTCCTTGTTTTTGTTAGCTGAATAGTATTCTTATTCTATTGTGTAAATGCACCACAGTTTCTTTATCCATTCTTCAGTTAAGGGACATTTAGTTTGCTTCCAGATTCTGGCTATTACAAATAAAGCTGCTGTCAACACAATTGAGAAGATGTCCTTGTGGTATGTTTTTGGCATATTGTCAGGAGTGGTAATGCTGGCTTTGAGGTAGAGCTATTCCTAATTTTCTGAGAAAGACCAGATTGATTTCCAAAGTGGTTGTACACGTTTGCACTCCCATCAGCAATTAAAGAGTGTTTCCATTTCTCCACATCCTCTCCAGCATGTGCTGTCATTTGAGTTTTTGATATTAGCCTTTCTGACAGGTATAAAATTAAATCTCAAACTTGCTTTGTTTTGCATTTCCCTAATGACTAATGGCATGGAGAATTTCTTTACGTTCTTCTCAGCCATTTGAGATTCCTCTGTTGAGATTTCTCTGTTTAGCTATGGACCCCATTTTTAATTGGATTATTTGGTTTGTTGGTGTTTAATTTTTTGAGTTCTTTATATATTTTGGATACTATCTCTTTGTCAGATATAGCATTGGTGAAAATCTTTTCCCACTCTCTAGACTGCCATTTCATTCTATTGACAGTGTCCTTTGTTTTCCAGAAAGTTATCATTTTCAAGAAATCCTATTAATTTTTGGTCTTAGAGCCTGAGCTACTGGTGTTCTGCTCAGGAAGCTGTGCCCTGTGACAGTGATTTCAAGGCTCTTCCCCCACTTTCTCTTGTATGCCATGACACAGGGGAAGAAGATGTGCTCAGTCCCTTGATGAGCTGGGTTGGGTGGAGGGGCGACTCCTCTTCTCTGAGAAATAGGGGAAGGGGAGGGAGAAAGAAGGAAGAGAAGAGAGAAGGGGTTATGGTCCGTATGTAAAGTGAATAAATAAATAAATAAATGAATAAATAAAATTTTAAAATTAAAAAAAGCAAAGCAAAAAACTCACCTTCTAAGGTTTAGTTAAAATCTACACGTGTTTTGGTATCATGGAGCACTAAAAGTTGAACGGCTGACACTGAGACTATTTGAATGCTTAAAAATAAAAGATAAGCCTCAAGCAATATAAAATATCTAGGAGTAACTCTAACCAAGCAGGTGAAGGACTTGTGTGAAAAAATTTCAACTCTCTGAAGAAAGAGATTGAAGATGACATCAGAAGATGTCAAAATCTCCCTTGTTCATGGATCAGGAGAATTAACATAGTAAAAATGGTCATATTACCAAAAACAATTTACAGATTCAATGCAATCCCTATCAAAATACCTACACAATTATTAAAAGACATTGAAAGATCAATTCTCAAGTTGATATGAAAAAAAAAAACCACCCAGAATAGTTAAAACAATCTTGTAGAATAAAACATCCTCCATAGGAATCTCCATACCTGATATCAAGCTGTACTATAGAGCAACAGTAATTAAAACAGCATGGTACTGGAATAGCAATAGGATGGTTGATCAATGGAAGCGAATCAAAGACCAAGAAATGAATCCACACACATATTGTCACTTTATTTTTGATGAAGAAGCCAAATCTATTCAATGGAAAAAGGTTAGCATCTTCAAAAAATGATGCTGGTCTAACTGGATGTTTACATGTAGAAAAATGCAATTAGACTCATATTTGTCACCATGCACAAAACTCAAGTCCAAGTGGATTAAAGACCTCAACATAAAACCAGAGACATTAAACTGGTTAGAAGAAAAAGTGGGGAAGAGCCTGGAATACATTGGCACAGGAGACAACTCCCTGAACAGAACACCAACAGCCCAGGACTTAAGGTCAACAATTAATAAATGGGACCTCATGAGGCTGAGAAGCTTCTGTAAGGCAGAAGACACTGTCAACAAAACAAAGCAACAGCCTACAGACTGGGAAAAGATCTTCACCAACCCTACCTCTGACTAAGGTCTAATATCCAAAATATATAAATAACTCAAGAAATTAAACACCACCAAACCAAATAACCCAATTGAGAAATGGGGCTCAGAGCTAAACAGAATTCTCAAGAGAGGAATATCAAATGACTGAGAAACACTTAAAGAAATGCTCAACATCTTTAGTCATCAGGGAAATGCAAATCAAAACAACTCTGAGATTCCATCTTACACCCATCAGTATGGCTAAGATCAAAAATTCAAGTGACACCACATGTTGGTGAGGATGTGGAGAAAAAGGAGCACTCCTTCATTGCTGGTGGGAATGCAAACTTGTACAACCACTTTGGAACTTTATCTGCCGCTTTCTCAGGAATATGGGAATAGGGCTTCCTCAAGACCCAGCTCTCCCACTCCTTGGAATATACCCAGAAGATGCTCCAGCACACAACAAAGACGTATGCGCAACCATGTTCATAGCGGCCTTATTTATAATAGCCAGAACCTGGAAACAGCCTAAGTGTCCCTCAGTAGAAGAATGGATAAAGAAACTGTGGTACATTTACACTATGGAATACTAATCAGCTATTAAAAATGAGGAATTCCGAAAATTTGTGGACAAATGGATGGAACTAGAAAGGATCATAATGAGTGAGTTAACCCAAAAGCAGAAAGACTCAAATGGTATACTCACTTATAATTGGACACTAGCCCAAGGGGTATGTCCCATGAAAATCTTCATTTACCAGGTAATTGGGATAGGCGTGAGGGCATCCTATTGGGACCCTAATTGAGAGAAGTATGGGAGAATGGGGAAATATAAGGACCCAGAAGGTCCTAGAAACCTACAAGAAGAACATTATGATGAGCGGATCTAGGCCCAGGGGTTTTGCTCAAACTATAGCACCAACAAAGGACAATACATGCAGTAAACATCAAACCCTTACCCAGATCTAGCCAGTGGACAAGACATTCTCCACAGTTGAGTGGAGAGCAGGAACTGACTTTCACTCTAACTCTAGTGCCCCATATTTGACCATGTCTCCTTGATAGGGAGGTCCGATGGGACCCAGAGGAAGAATAACAGGCTATCAAGAAGAGACTTGATAGCCAATGATCATATAGAGGTGGAGGAGGTCCCCTTCAATCACAGACATAGGAGAGGGGAATAGAGTGAAAGTGGGAGGGAAAGAGGAAAAGGAGGATACAGGGATAAGATAGAATTGAGATGTAACATGAATAAATTAATAAAAAAGTCAAAAAATTACAACAAAATAAAAATAAAAAATAAGTGTTGGTATAGTGCCTTATAGTTTATCATATTTGTACTTAAAATGAGTTAACTAAATAGCAAGATATCAGGAAAGAAAATAAAATAGATGAAAATCAGATGTCTCTGGAATGTCATTAGCAGAAAGGAGTATAACGTTCTACAAATCTTGCTATATTCTCATTGGTAAAGTTCTGTGATGCAGTAAATAGATACGGACGAGGCAAAAACTATCAATATTTTTAGATAGTTCCCTGTGAGATTATGATTCTCTGGAAAAGTAAGCTTTGTGCTATCATTCATTATCATAAAATGACCTATCTCCATTACTTGGTAATATTGCTTTGAACTTGAAATAGCAGTGAAATATAAGATCCTGAAAAAGAGAGACTTATGAGTAAAATGTCTAAAAAGCTAGTGTAATTGGTCATGATAAAATATGGCTGAATTCTATTATGCTGCTATCTTAGTTATGCATGAATATTAAATTACCTTCATTTCAAAGACAGTAGATTCCAATAGAAACTATGAATTTATGTCATTTGAGGAAATTTCCTATTGAATTAATGAGAATTCTTTGAACACTAGTATGGATGCCACTGAAGTTAATTCATTTTATGTGACATTATATAGAGACGTAAATCATAAGAAATATTTATAATCATATTTAAAACTCTATAATAGGCAATAGCTATTCAGTTATGTTAAAAACAGCACTAAAATATGTTTTGGGATTCATAAAATTTTACAGCTGATGACCTTTATTTAATTATGACAAATCTAGTCTCTTAATGGTGTCAGCTTCTCACTTTGAGGTGATGAAACTATCTTCCTCTCCACAAATACCCTGTTTCCAATAAAATGTAAAAATAACATAGGACTTTTTTTTGTATTAGGGTTTTCCATAGCATTAAAAATCACCACAAACAGGATAAGTTAAAACAATACCCATTATCTTACAGTCTTTATAGGCAAAGCATCTGCACACAGTTTTAGAGGGTCTTCTCAGATTATAATCAAGATATTTGCCAGACAGATTCTAGAAATCTTATCAGATGATTATCTAGGGAAAATTTTGCTTTCAAGCTGTTGATAGCATTAATTTACAAATGGACGAATAACTGATACTGCCAACCATTTGCTCACTGCTGGCAGAGGGACAGGCACAGCTTTCACAGTTCACATTATGGCAATTTGTTTCTTGAAGATCATCAGGAAAGCCAAATAATCTCTCTCTCCCTCTCCTCCCTCCCTCCCTCTCTCTCTCTCTCTCTCTCTCTCTCTCTCTCTCTCTCTCTCTCTCTCTCTCTCTCTCTCTCTCTCTCTCTCTCCCCTCTTCTTCCCTCCCTACACCTTGTCTCTCAAACACACTCTATTTCATAATCAGACTTCACACAATCAAGAGAGTGAAATCCTATCATGTTTCCATATTTTACTATTCATAATGAAGTTGCAGTCTCTTCCTACACTGGAAAGAAGAGAAATTTGCAAGGGTCATTTATCATACATCTCATACATCTTACTCCACAAATCAACCCCAAGGAAGAAAATGGAGCAGTGACTTTTGTAAGCATAATCACAATAAAGGATGCACTTCTATTAGAGAGTTATTTAAGCTCTTTTGCATAGTGTATGTGTTTTTCCCAGATGAGCTCTAGTATGCAGTTGTCTACAGTAGCAACAGAAGAAAACAATATAAGAAAAGTATTAAGCTTTGCCTCTTCTCATTTCTTTAAAACAGACCAACAGCCTCCTGAACACCAAATTACATGGCAAGAGAATACATTACCTGTGTATCATACTGTATCTTAGTGTAGTAAAAAATGGTCAATGAAAATAAAGCCTTTAAAATAACTATTTAAAATAAGAAATGCATATCTACTAGGTACTGATATGTCTGGTCATACTCTAAGTCTAAAAAGGCCAGTGAAATTTAACCTAGTGAAACTATGTCTACATAATTCTGTCTCTTCCTAATTGCTGTAGGGTTAAATTCTGGTCAGAGGAAATACTTCATTAAGAGGAAAATACTTAAATTGACTCACAGTGTTTGTGAGCTTTAGTTTATTCTAATAGCATGCCTGATGACTTACATGATTTCTCCAATTAAATATATTAGATACCTGGAGTATAACTAAGATAAAAGTGACAAATTAACTACAGATACCATATGAAGCAAACATAGGTTTCAAAAGTTGAAATATCCAAAGTCAACATGCATAAACAGCTGTATGTCATGACATATAGCTTAACCCCAGCAGAAGCAGGAAAACTGTATAAATCTGAGGCCTGCCTGGTATACATAATGAAACCAGGCAAAACAAAATTATATGTAATAAAATGTCAAAAGGAAACAATGAGAAATATTTGGTTAAAGTTTATTTTTTATCTGGTGTTTCTGTCAGTGTCTTAATTTCACTTTCATTAGTCAAGTGCAGTTTCAAATAGTGTTCTGCACTTGTATCTTTCTGTTTTTTTCCACAATATTTAATCTTTTATTCTACCCTACAAGGTTCCTGTTTAGAAATTCACTTAGAATTTCACAACAGCAACTTGGCTTGTAATGAGTTGCCTTCCACATACTGATTTCAAGATTCCCTGCTTGAACTCACACCTTTTCAGTTTGTGAAAAATATGTACTTTCCATTGATAAGTTGGAAGTTTTTGAGCTTCTTGAATGTGGTTTTTATTTTAGTCAATTTTTGACACATAATCTAGAATGGTGATCTTAAAATTTTCTGCTCGTAGTTTATCTTCCTCCTTGCCCCAATTTGGGTTAACTAGGCCATGATTTCTTCATAAAGAACCTCTTGTTTTCCTTCTGGGATTCCTAGAATATGTGGGCATTCTCCTTTACAATATTTTATAATGGCCTCTCTTTCCTCCCACTGGTCTTACTCTCTACATATTGTGTTCAATTATCTTGAACGTTCCAAGTTCACTGCACTTCAGTGTGACCCGATCTAATCTTGGGTTACTCTTGTGATTTCAAAATGAAACTATTTCATTCCTTAGTCCTATATCTCTTGGTCTTTGATTTCTTTCTTTGTTGACAATCTTGTTTTCATTTTCTTCCTTCCACTCATTTGATTTGTTTATGTATTTATTTTTTCTTGTTCATTGAACATCTTTGGGGTGCGTTTTAAATTATTTACTATATTTTAGGGTCAAGAACCATAAAATGCATTTACTTAATTTAACTCTTCTCCTTGTTCCTCAAATATATTGGTATTTTTTGTTTGGATTTGGAAAATTGGAAAACACAGCCAAGTCTTCCATTTGATACCATGCCTTCATACTGCTAATTTCTTCATCAGAAATACTGGTCAGAGATTTTGGAAATTATTCAACTAGCTTCTGCTGATGTACCTTCCTTGGGCATCTGTATGTGAACACCCCATTGAACAGATTTACATTCCTGTAATGTAATACCATCTGTCTACAGGCAGTATCTCTCAAAGACAGATCACCTAATGTACAGCCCATGCTTCTCTTTCTTGTCCTCCAAAGTTAATAATTAGTTTTTTCTTAGTTGTGCACCACTTTGTTGGTGGGGAGAGGTTGTGGTCAGTAAATGACATGGATATATTAGCAAATTCACTGCTTTCCTTGGCTACGCTGATTAGAGCTAAAAGGACCTTTTAAATTGTTTAAGGAATTAGTATGCAAGCTATATATTTGCAAGTGGGTGTTTTTATGGGACAAAGTTGTGGGGTGCTTTATAGCCTGCCTTTTTGATGTTGTCATTCCTCAGAATTTTGTAGAAATTTTAATTTGAAACCATTTAAATTTAACATTAAATTATATTTTTCATATTTTGTTTAAATTTTTCTGAAAATATTACACATTGTGATTATCATAGTGAACATGGAAGTCATGTAGAAAATCATTCAATAGAGCACACAAAATGGGTAAATTCCAATGTATGTAAAGTATATTTTAGAAGATCTTAAATTACCAGGGGATCCGAGAAGGCGGCACCAATCACACACTGGGTCTAATCAGCAGGAAAACCAGGACTGCACAGAGCCCTAATGACCAAACTGAGAGCTACAAAGCACCAGTGCTGCTGGTTCCCAGGTGAGAGGGATCCACATTGTGTGTGGGGGGTGGGCACAAGTGGGTCAGACCCCTGGCCACCCAGCTAACCCACAGAAAAATCTCGGGGGACAGCCCACACTAGCCGCAGTCCTGGGAAGGACTGTGGGTTATCCTTGCAACTTCAGTCTCTCACCGCCCTTCTATGGCTTGCCTGATCTGGGGCAGGATATGGCCGACAGGTAGAGTTGAGTCCAGACTCCAGACACAGTCCATATTACCTGCCTCCCGAGAAAGTGCGGGGCACCCAAGTACCTCTGGGCTTTGATCCCTCTCAGCTCCCCAACTTCTTGCCAGCATAGGCTAGCTGGCTCACAGAGGAGATAAGCATAGCTCTGCCTTCTCAAGAGGGCCTGTGGAGGGTAGAGCTGAATCCAGGTACCGGTCACAATCTGCATTAGCTGCCTAAGAGCATCTTCAGGCCTTGGTCTTTCTCTGCCCACCTTCCTAAAGCATACAGCTCAGACATAGCTGAGGCACAAGGCAAACAGGCTGAGTAGAGAGCTGCACAGGCTACAATATGCATTAGCTGCTATCCTGTGAGTAACTTCAGGCCTGGATCGATCTCTGCCCAACCACCTGAAGCATACTGCTCAGAAACAGATACGACACAAACAAAACAGTATGAACAGAGACCTGCTAGGGCCACAATCCTCATTAGCTGCTGGCTCGAATCTCACCCTGCCCACCTGCAGCCTATTGGCCTGTTCTACCTAGGTCACAGAGAAAAGAACTGTGCAGGCCACACCGTAAATTAGTTGCTGTTTCCTGAGCAGTTTTGAGTTCTAATATATCTAGGAAGGCCAGTGGCTTACTGACTAAGGCCATCTGGAACACAGCAGATAGACAGAGCCCTGCCATATAGAAAAGGACTGTAGGGCAACTGAGCAACTTTGGGCTTGGAAATCTATCAGCCCACTCCTCTAGTACATGACCCAAACTAGGATACAAGCAGGTAACCCATCTGAGCTGAACTGGGTGCAAGCTTTAACACCCACTACCCAACACCCTGAGGAGACCTCTGGGGCATGCTAGAAAACAACCTTAGGATTGGAGCTCTGTTTACTTGCTCCCAATCTTCCTGGCCAACATGGGACACAGACAGTGAACTTATCGGAGGAACCTCTAGGCCTGCTAACACCAGAAACAATCAGATGCCTAGAGGACAGCACAAGACTAGCAACAAAACTCAGAGCCATATAACACCACCAGAAACTCATGATCCTAACACAGCTAGTCCTGGAGATTTGAATACCCATGAAGTACAAGGTGAAGACTTTAAATCTGAGGTGATGAGAATGATAGAAGCTTTGAAAGAGGAAAATAAATCACTCAAATAAACACAGGAAAATACATTCAAACAGATGAAGGAACTGAATAAATCCTATAAAGAATTACAGAAAAATTCAATCAAATGGGAAAAAGACATGAATAAGACTATTCAAGACCTAAAGAGGGAATTAGAGGCAACAAAAATAACAACAAAACCCACAAGCTGAGGCAGTCTTAGACTTGGAAAACATAGGGAAGAGAACAAGAACAATAGATATAATCTACCCCAACCCAATACAAGAGATGTAGAGAGAATCTCAAATGTGGAAGATGTGATCGAAGTTATCAATACATCAATCAAAGAAAATGTTAAAACTAAAAATTTCCTCACACAAAATACCCAAGAAATCTCGGACATTATAAAAAGACCAAATCTAAGAATAATAGGAAAAGAAGAAGATGACTCCAAGCTCCAAGGCCAAGAAAACATTTTTAACAAAATCATAGAAGAAACCTTCCTCAACCTAAAGAAATAAATGACCATAAACATACAAGTAGCCTGCAGACCTCCAAATAGATTTGACCAGAAAAGAAAATCCTCGCACCATATAGCAATCAAAACATTAAATATATGGAAAAAAAGAAAAAATATTAAAAGATGATAGAGAAAATGGTCAAGTCACATATAAAGGCAAACCCATCAGAATCACACCTGACTTCTCAACAGAGACTAGGAAGGCTAGAAGGGTGTGGACAAAAGTCATGCATACATTAAGAGACCACAGATGCCAAGCCAGAGTACTACACTCAACAAAACTTTTAATCACCATAGATGGAGAAAACAAGATATTTCATGACAAAACACAGTTTAATCAGTACCTAACCACAAATCCAGTCCTATAGAAGGTACTAGAAGGAAAACGCCAACTCAAGAAGGGTACCTACACACAAGAAAACACAGGAAATAAATAACTCCACATCCACAAATCCAAAACACAGAAACACACACACTACCGTTACCAACATCAAGACAAAAGGAACTAATAACCACTGGTCATTAATATCATTTAGCATAAATGGCTTCAATTCCACAGTAAAAAGACACAGGCTGACACAATGGAAGTGAAAACAGGATCCATCATTCAGTTGCATACTAGAAACACACTTCAGCAATAAAGATAAGCATTATCTCAGAGTAAAGGGTTGGAAAACTATATTCTAAGCAAATGAACCCAAGAAGCAAGCCAGAGTAGCCATTTTAGTATCTGATAAAGTAGACTTTCAACCAAATCTAATCAACTGAGATGGGGAAGGTCACTACATCCTCATCAAAGGAAAATTACGCCAAGATGATGTCTCAATTCCGAATGTCTGTGCCCCAAATGCAGGAGCACCCACATTTGTAAAAGAGACCTTACTAAAGCTTAAATCACACATCGAACCCCACATATTAATAATGGGAGACATCAACACCATTCTCTCCCCAATAGACAGACCAGCAAGACAGAAACAGAATGGAGAAACAAGGAAATTAATAGACATCATGAAACAAATGGATTTCACTGATATCTACAGAAGATTTCTCCCAAACACAGAAGAATGCACCTTCTTTTCAGAACCTCATGGAACCGTCTCCAAAATTTACCACATACTTGGTCACAAAGCAAACTTTAACAGATACAAGAAAATTGAAATAATCCCTTGCATTTTATCAGACAAGCATGGATTAAAGCTGGAACTCAACAAGAAAAGAAACAACCAAAACCCCACAAACTCATGGAAACTGAACAACTCTCTATTCAGTGACATCTGGGTAAGGAAGAAATAAGAGAAATTAAAAACTTCCTAGAATTCAATGAAATTGAAGACACAACATACCCAAACTTATGGGACATAATGAAAGCAATGCTAATTGGAAAATTCATAGCACTAAGTGCCTTTATAAAGAAACTGCAGAGATCCCATATTAGCAATTTAACAGCACATCTGAATGTTCTAGAACAAAAAGAAGCAGACACACCCAAGAGGAGTAGACAGCTGAAAATCATCAAACTCAGGGCTGAAATCAATAAATTGGAAATGAAGAAAACAATTCAAAGAATCTATGAAACCAATAGCTGGTTCTTTGAGAAAATCAACAAGATTGACAAACTTTTAGCCAACCTAACTAAAAGGCACAGGGAGAGTAGCCAAATCAACAAAATCAGAATTGAAAAGGGGGACATAGTGACAGACACTAAGAAAATACTAAGAATCATTAGGTCTTACTTCAAAACATATATGCCAAAAAAATTGAAAACCTAAATGAAATGGACAATTTTCTTCATAACTACCAACAACCAAATTGAATCAAGATCAGGTAAACAAATTGAACAGCCCTATCACACTTAAGAAAATAGAGGTAATCATTAAAAGTCTCCCAAGAACAACAAGAAAAAAGCTCAAAACCAGATGGATTCAGCACAGAATTCTACCAGACCTTCAGAGAAGAGCTAACACTAATTCTTTTCAAACTATTCCATAAAATAAAAACAGAAGGAACATTAACAAATGCATTCTCTGAGGCTCAGTCACCTTGATACCTAAAACACAGAAAGACTCAACAGAGAAAGAGAATTTCAGACCAATTTCTCTTATTAACATTGATGCAAAAATACTCAATAAGACACTTGCAAATCGAATTCAAGAACACATCAAAACTATCTTTCACCATGACCAAGTAGGATTTATCCCAGGCATGCAGGGGCAGTTTAATATACAGAAATCCATCAATGTAATTCATCATATAAACAAACTGAAAGTAAAAAACAAATGAACATCTCCTTAGATGCTGAAAAGCATTTGACAATATTCAAAAACCATTCATGTTAAAATTCCTGGAGAAAGGGTTACAAGGCACATACCCAAACATAATAAAGGCAATATACTGCAAGCTTATAGCCAACATCAAACTAAATGGAGAGAAACTTAAATCAATTCCACTGAAATCAGGGAGAAGACATGGCTGTTCACTCTCTCAGTATCTCTTCAATATAGTACTCGAAGTCCTAGCTGGAGCAATAAGACAGCAAAAGGAGATCAAGGGCATATAAATTGGAAAAAAAGTCAAACTAGCACTATTCCCAGATGATGTGATCGGATGCATAAACGACCCCCTTAAATTCTATCAAGGAAATCCTACAGCTGATAAACACCTTTAGCAATCTGGCTAGATACAAAATCAACTCAAAAAAATTTGTAGCCTTCCTGTATACAAGTGACAAACAGGCCGAGAAAGAATTTAGGAAAACTACACCCTTTACAATAGCTACAAATAATATAAAATATCTTGGTGTAACTCTAACCAAGAAAGTAAAAGGTTTATATGAAAAAAACTTCAAATCTCTGAAGAAAGAATTTGAAATTTTCAGAATATAGAAAGATTTCCCATGCTTGTGGATTGGGAGAATCAACACAGTAAAAATGGTCATTTTACCAAATGTAATCTACAGAATCAATGCAATTCACATCAAAATATGCACACAATTCTTTACTGACTTTGAAAGCTCAACTTCATATGGAAAAAAAAACAGAATAGCTAAAATGATCCTGTACAATAAATGATCTTCTAGAGGAATCTCCATCCCAGATCTCAAGCTGTACTACTGAACAACAGTAATAAAACAGCATGGTACTGACATAGAAATATGCTGGTTTATCAATGGAATCTAATCAAAGAACCAGAAATAAACCCACATACCAATGAACACTTGATTTTTGACAAAGAAACCAAATTCAAACAATGGAAAAAAGATAGCATCTTCAACACATGGTGCTGGTCTAACTGGATGGCTACATATAGAAAAATGAAAATAGACCCATATCTATCACCCTGCAGATACTGAAGTCCAAATCGATTAAAGACCTCAACATAAAAGCAGATACTCTAAATATGTTAGAAGAAAAAGTGGGGAAGAGCGTTGAGCTCATTGGCACAGGAGACAACTTCCTGAACAGAACACCAACAGCTCAGGCCATAAGATCAAACATTAGTAAATGGGACCTTATGAAACTGAAAGCATTCTCTAAGGTGAAGGACACTGTCAACAGAACAAAACAACAGCCTACAGACTGGGAAAGATCTTCACCAACCCTACATCTATCAAATGACTAATATCCAAAATATATAAAGAACTCAAGAAATTACACACCACCAAACCAAATAACCCAATAGAGAAATGGGGCTTAGAACTAAACAGACAATTCTCAACAGAGGAATATCAAATGGCTGAGAAACACTTAAAGAAATGCTCATCCTCGTTAGTCATCAGAGAAATGCAAATTAAAACAACATTGAGATTCCATCTTACACCCGTCAGAATGGCCAAGATCAAAAACTCAAGTGACACCACATGCTGGCGAGGATGTGGAGAGAGAGGAACACTCCTTCATTGCTGGAGGGAATGCAAACTAGTACAGCCACTTTGGAAATCTATCTGGCACTATCTCAGGAAACTGGGAATAACTCTGCCTCAGGACCCAAACATAACACTCCTGAGCATATACCCAAGAGATACTCTACCACATAACAAAGACATTTGTTCAACTCTGTCCACAGCAGCTTTATTCATAATAACCAGAATCTGGAAACAACCTAGATTTCACTCAACTGAAGACTGGATAAAGAAACTGTGGTACATTTACACAAAGGAATACTATTCAGCCATTAAAAACAAGGAAATCTTGAAATTTGCGGGCAAATGGATGGAACTAGAAAAGATCATCGTGAGTGAGGTAACCAAGACCCAGAAAGACACACATAGTATATACTCATTCATAAGCAGATATTAGCCACATAATACAGGAGAACTACACTACAACACAGAGACTGAAACAACAACTAAGGACCATGAATGATGTGGACCTTGACCCACTGCTCAGATGTAGCAGCTGAGTCTCCTTGTAGATCCCACATGTGGAGAGTAGGAACTACTTCAGACTTGCACTCTGGCCAACAAACTTAGATCACTTCCCCCTTGCCAAATACAGAGGAAGAGGTTACAGGTAAAACAGATGAGACTTGATAGGCTGAAGTCAGATGTTGGGGGAAGAGGGCTCCCCTTATTGAGAACTAAGGGAGAGAGGAAGAGGGGATGAGGGAGGGAGGGGGATGAGGAGAGAATGAGTGAGGGGGAAATAATCAGGATGTGAAAAATTTAAACTGCAGAACAAGCAGACAATTTATATTGCCTATCCCACTACATGGGAATAGCTCTGATAATGGCTGAGACATGAATGTCTATGTATAGACAGTGCTTCTTGATGGCTACAGAACCCCTATGAATTATTATTAGATGCCATTTTTCATATGGCATATTGAAGATTTACAGATATCATTTTTTCTGCTCATACAAAGAGCAGAAAACCACTCTTAATTTTTCTGTACATCAAGCACACCTTAACAATTTAGAATTTTCAGATTTTATAATGCTTGTGAGGAATTATATGCTTTCATAACAAAAGAACCAGACACTGACATTGGCTCACACCTGAAAGGATGTACTCCTCTCAGCATGCTGGACACTGACACCCTGTATCCTTCATGTTCCAGCACTAAGTGCTTCAATTGCTGTTCTTCATTAGAACAAGACAGCTCCCAGGACACTTCCAATGAAAGCTTCCAATCCCCATTGTTCTGGCATTTCAGACTGTCCCACACAGGACTCTAATTAACCCTGGAATTTCTCAACATTTAGAAACTGGACCACAAACTCGATTCCTAGAGTGTTTAACCATTTCCTGAATTTTATTTGGGTCTCTACTAGGTAGTATTCATCCCAGATAAGCTGAATTAAACCTTATGAGAATGATGCCCCCTTTCCTTTAAGATGGTCCTATAGGTTTTTGGTTGCTTTCTTGGGCTATAGAGGGTTATTATCAATGGAAGTTGGTTACAAGTTATTATTGGTCTTATTTAGAGAGAAAAGAAGGTTAGACTCAGCAAAGTCTCTCTTTTTCATTATCTTACATTTTTAGGTTTGGAGATTGGAGTTGAACAGAAAGAAGGGGGAAATATAGAAGTATATAGGGAAGATAGAACAAAAAGTAGATTTGTGAATCTACTCCTCAGCTTAATGCCTCAATTGTCACTCACATAAGTTTAATTCTAGATACAGTGGTATAGAATTCAAATATAAGTTTATTCTTCACACTATATATATATATATATATATATATATATATATATATATATATATATATAATATATATATTCTAATATGAGGTATTGTACCCATATAATTCAATTATAATACAAGGTTTACTTCCAACACTTTGAAAGTGCTATTGCAGGCTGTTTAGGATAAATAAGTCATACAAGGTAATTGTTAGTTGATCAGATCATGGTCATGTCACTGACTAGTCTACTTTTATCACAAGAATATACTTCTTAGTTGCAGTGGATAGATATGATTCTATAGAAAGATAAAGTAGGATAGTTAGATAAGGTCTTCTAAAACTTCAGAGACGTACAGAATATGACATTTTAAAAATGTTATTTTTTTATTTTAAAGATTCACTGACAATGAGACAGTTTAACTCCTGGCAACACCCAGCCTTCCTCAAAGAGGATGATGAGTATCAAAGAACATCCTTATGGAGATAGCTTTAAATGTGCTAAACAAGCGGCTGGGCAAAATGTCCTTGTTTCTACCACAGACAGAATTCTGCCTCAAAAAGGCCAAACTTGAATGCAGGCAGAGTCGATGGGCATACTATGCCACGACAAAGTAAGCAAGTCCTTAATTGTTCCTGCCACACAAATACGTCTGTCAGATATATTGGACCACAAGGCTGAAGCAGATGCTCCAACACTATTGATAGTTTTGAATGACTATTCAGGTAGAAAACTGTCGCTTTCATCTTCACATTTGGAAAGGTACTATCCTGCACTCCAGGCATACTCAGGTAATCAAGTTTATTACTTCTCAAGTCGCTGATGGAGTTGATGCTTAGTTGTTTAGGTTTTAAGATGCTTTTAGGTCTAGATAAATGTTTTAAGCTGAGAATTACAATATGTGATGGAGATTGATTTACATTCAGAATTTTAGATGCACCAATATAGGAAAGATGTTTTCTTCAAAGCTGTCAAATACAAATAGCCAAAACACTAAGAATGTAACATTTGTATAATTCCTGATTGTATCATGGTTCTTCTTGCTATAGGCAGTTTATTATATATATGTGTGTAATAGTATAAATATATATGTAAAAATAAATAAATTAAATTATAACCATTGAGATGTAACAAGAATAAATTAATAAAGGAGAAAAAAAAGAAAAAAAAGATCAAGACCAAAAAAAATTACGTATGTTTTTCAATAAACATGCTTTTTTCAAAATTTCTTTTAAAGTTTTAGGAACTTAATTTAATTATAAATTTAAGAAACAACAAAAAGAATAAAAACGCTCATTTTAACTCCCAAATCCAATTATTTCACTTTGTGATTTTCCTATTTTAGTTTTATATTACCTAATTCTTAATTAATGTATTTTTATTGTTTTGTTGTTCAATTTTTATATTTAAAATAAGTGGATGATTTATTCTTTTTACTATAGTAGAACATTCTGAACCTTTGTATAGGTTTCTTTTACTTATTTTTGTTTTATTTTTAAATTATGTTTTAACTGAAATAGATTTATATCACTTTACCCTCATTATTCCTTCCTGTTCCTTGTAGGTACCTTCTCTCAAACAACGCCCCTTTCAAGTTGATAGCCTCTTATTATTATTGTTACATACATACATACCTATATTCATACATATATATGTTTGTGCACAATATTAAATATATAAATACAACCAGCAGAGTTCACTTTTTTGTTCATGTTTAGATGGCTTCAAGTTTGACCACTCTGCATTAGACACCAAAAAAGTGGCTCCTCCCTGAAAGAGTCTGAGAAAGAGTCACATGTATTCCTGGCTTTCTTCTGAATCTGAGCATATTCTTGAGCTCCAAATCTTCCTGTCTACACCTCTGAAGAGTTCGGCTAATAGAACTGAGTCACCATGCCTGGTTTGTCAATGCTACCTCATTACTGGTTTGGAAATATTTATTTTTATTACTTCTTGGCAACAGGTATAACGAAATAAATTGTCTCAGGTTTTATTTTTCTGAGTTTACCTTTACCTATGCATTTTTGAAGGACTGCTTTCTAGAAGCAGTATTATTCACTGGCAGGTTTTTTTCCTTTAAATATTTCCTCTACAGTCTTGTAAAGTTTCTACTGGAAGTCCACTCTGACATAACTTGAAATTCTCTGATGTAAATTATTGACTTGTTTTCCTATGTGTTTTTGAAGCTTGCTTTCCCTTAAGTACCTCAGTTGAATTCTCTCCCTGAGAATTGACATTTAACTCCTCACTTTACCACTTTATGGTGAATTTCTGGAACCTGATTTTATCTGTTTGGAGAGGTCATCATTTTCAGGGAATTATTGATGTTTGTAGATATATATCATTATCTACATATTGATGGATAATTCATTTCTTTCAGTCTTTGCATTTTAGCTTAGTGCCCATCTTTCAAGTAAGTGTGAGTCTTTTGGTTATTGTTTTCTTAGGTTGTATTCAGTGTATTCAGATTTAGAAGAAACACAAACTAAGATTTAGCCTTTGCATTTGTCACATTCAGGAAAGACTTGGGGAATGACAACATATCTTCTCTAATTGGTCTGTGGCCTTCTGCTTGAAGTCCAGGCTGGCCTACACCACTTCTCCACAGTCACTATACTTTGGAAATTAACTAAAATACTTTTCCTGGCTATACAGCTCTTTGTGGTGGCTCTTGCACTGTGCAAAAATGAAACATTTTGCACTTATGTTAGGACAAGATCAGAGGACACTGCCTGGTACTCGTTTTTGCCATTATAGGCATGGCAGTGTGTTCTAAAATTAAAGCATATACCTTTTCCCTCCTTTTTTAAACAAAAGGAATCTGCTTCCATTCTTTTATGTCTGCTATTGGAGTGGAGAAGTAGGGATAGGGAAGCTTATCTCTTTTTGTCTTCTCCAAGGGTGGTGTCTTACATTATGTTAAGTTCAGTTACTATGATCTTTCATCTGGATTCCCAAACACTTATTAAGTTTTTCACATGTGTGGATACCTGTTAAAATTAGTAACTCTACGGAAAGCTGACGATTGGAACGTCTTCCTCTGATATCTATATGACACATTAGATCATAATAATTGTGAAAAAATAACTGAAATTTAAAATTTCAAGAAACAAAGAGTGAAAATGCCCTTGGAGATATGATTTAAGACAATTATGCATTTATATTTTATTTTGCAGAGCAGAAGTAAGAAATTTTCTTTTATTTACAAAGAAATATATATTTAATTAATGGCAAATTTTCTGATGAGAGTTGTTAACTACAAATGTATAGTGTGATATACTATCTAATGTATTACTTCCAAAATGAAGTTACCTGGAAGTCCTTGATAGTCATTTGTAAATACATTAATCTATTTTGTTTTTATACCTGGGAAGAAAATTAGAAATGATAATATGTTTCCATGGAGCACTTTTAAAGATATAATAGAATCACTATAAATATGTTTCTCTTCTACAGGCCTTACAAATTACACTTTCTTACCCATAAAGTATAATAGCAGAAAATATTATTAATTATAAAACAATTAAAATTAAAATAAAAAGCTAATTAAAATCTAAGGATATGACTCATTTTAAGAATTTTGAAAACTTCCTTTAAAATTCATGTGTGATTATCAAAAATAAATGTAGAGAGACTTGAAGAGATGGAGCATGCACTACTATTACAGATCTGAGTTTGAGTCCTAGCACCCATTCAGGCAGTTGACAACTGTCTGTAACCCTAATGCCTGGGGATCTGGTGCCATCTTCTGTCCTTCTTAATCACTGCACTCCATGCATACAAACCCATACCAAAACATATGTGTGTTGTTGTTGTTGTTGTTGTTGTTGTTATTATTATTATTATTATTATTATTATTATTATTATTATTATTGCTATTATTATTAAAAGTAAAACAAAACTGGTACAGAGAACAAACAATAGTTTTGCTCCTGGCCTTGAGCAATATCTTTATGCCCTTCTCACTAAAGTTCAAGGTAACAGTGTGAAAAGAGTAGTCAAAAAGAATCAAAAGATAGAGTGAAAACCAGTGAGATTCTGTTCTCTAGACTCATACAACAGCTGTAATCATCAATTCAAGGAATCATAGTTTACTACCCTGGGTCCACACATGACCAGACTACCAACCAACCTATAAACTTAATGTACAAACTGTTAGTTAAGAAAGGTAAGGATATCAAAGAGCTCTACTCTTTACCTTGGAATGAATGGCTATTGATAGATTCTGTGAGAGGCGGAATCACTAGCTGTAGTCGCTTACTCCCTATGAGCCCATGAAGTTCTGAATGATATCTCCATATCCATGGTGACTAACCAGAGCTGGCTGTGTGATAGAAAGTTTGTGGGGATGAGCATGATGTCAAGCTGGTAAGGAGATGGGACAAGGGAATTGTTGACATGCATTGCACACATGTACAAAATTGTCTAAGAACAAATTTAATTAATTTTTAATAAAAGTCATTTCTGTGTTATTTCTTGTATCCAGACCTCTTTATGGAAGGCAGTGACTAGTAATTGTTTCTCATATGTACTACCAGGCAATTTATAAATCATCATAAAGCAAAGCTATTTAATAATAAGTATCTAATACTGTATTCTGTGTTAGATTTCCAATGCTGTATAGAAGATCTGCTAACAATTAATTGACATCACATTATAGGTTTTTTATGGAATATTTATTACATATTATCTCATTTTAAAAGTTGTTATTGAAAGATGCATCAAGTAGGTGTATTTGTAGCCTAGGTACTAAATAAATGCTTATAAAATTTTTTAATTTGAAGAAAATAAAAACCTGGATAAACTTATGAAATTTGAACCACTTTAGAAGTTAAGGAGGAAGTTTAAAAATTGGGGTAAGGCTGATATGCAGGTTAATAAGATATAGGACACATATTAAGTCAATATATTTGCTATTAAAATAATATTAAAATTATATTCAGTCACCTAAACTGACACACAGATACTAGTTTTATTAATAGAACTATATTTCAAAGGGTAACATTTATGTTTTATATAGTGCCATGAGACATGTAAATCTACCCATATTTTCATATAGGGGTGGATACCTCTAGATAAGCTTACAGGAATATCTCCTGTCCTAAAGTATCAAGATACAGGATCTCTGCCAAGAAATATCAAATAGACCTAAAAGAAGAAGTTCCAAAATAATAATATAAATGCTTTCATGTTATGTAGCTTTGTTTTAATTTTATATTATATTTAATCCATGTTTAACAAAAATGTAAATTAAAATAGGACTATTAATGGATAATTTCTCAAACCAGGTAAACATGCAAGTATCTGTGTGCATGTCTATGAGAGTAAGTTAACGAACACTTCCAAGTATGAAATGTCAGATTTTGGTTGATTTCCAAATATCCTAAAATGCCTGGTGAAAATTTCAGTTTGAGATAAGCTCTATGCTTGGAAAGATAATACTGACCCTGCACCTGCCAGTGAGGCTGCAGATGGTGAATGGAACACATGAGTGCCTTCCAAACAGGAAGGAGGAGGAGAAGAAGGAACAGATTGCTGTGTGAAATGAACACACACATCCAAAAGGCTAATTACTTGTTCCCTACAACTATTTCCAGTGTGTTGAATCCTTAAACAGAGCCTCATTCGGGTGCATCATTAACCCCCACCAAAACTAATACAACAAGGTAATACATGAATGTATCATACTGTCATTCACAAATATGCACACTTGGTATATATTTCAAATTATTTATCTTTGTAATAAAGAAGTGTCCATTTAGGAATAAGGATTCTCACCTGTTTTGGGACAAAATTGGTTCTTTCCTCTAGGATCCTGCAGTAGTGTGTTAGAGTCAATGTTAACTTTCCAGATGACCAAATGTCATCAGAGTGCTATTTTAATCAAGAAACATTTAAAAACAAAATATTTATAAAAAATAGCATTATTTTAAAATACTAATTTTGAAAGTACTATCACAAGTAATCTAAGTAGAAAGTAAATAATATAGATAGATATGATAAATAAATATATTGGACAATATTCATATAGTGGCAAGAAAAATGTTTTACTACAAATGAATTTGGTAGGATAATAATTCAAAATTGAAATTATTCTATGCCTCAAACCAAAATTTATGAATTTCAGGGTCTTAGGGTGTTTAGAAACCCATTTTAAAAATAAATACATTTAATTAGATAATTAATATGCATAATATTTAACTAAAATTTTTCCTGATGCTATAATTTTTGTATTTGTATTTTTCTAGTTGCTATGGTCATATTTATTTATGTATTTTAAAATAATTTGTACAATTAAATGATCTATAATCTTATTTTTTAATATCATTGTAAATTTAACCAAGTATTATTTTTAATATAACATTTTTGGAAATGTTAAAACTACATTCGCTTCTTTATGTTTAGAATGTATGTGTGTGTGTGTGTGTGTGTGTGTGTGTGTGTGTGTGTGTGTGTGCAGTGTCATGCATGCATGCTAATGTATACATGTATGGATGACAGAAAAAAACATAAAGAACCTGTTCTCTCATTCACATTCTACCATGTGGGTCCTGGGGATGGAGCTAAGGTCACAAGCCTTGGTTTCAAACACCACCAAGTCATATATTTTTCTATAATTATTTATAAATATAAAAGCTTTAATGTTTTACACAAATTTTATTATTTTTAATCTAGTCATTACTCTTATTTGTCTAAGATAACTGACTTCTAGACTTTATTGAATACTTTAACATATGCGCAATTCAAGTCACACTGTTTCTTGTTGTTGTTGGTGGTGGTGGTGGTTTTTTCTCTTATCCTTGTCCTTGTTCTTGTTCTTGTTCAAGACAGGGTTTCTCTTTGTAGTCTTAAGTGTCCTGGCCTGGCTTTGCAGATCAGGCTGTCTTGGAACTTATAGAAATCCACCTTCCTCTGCTTCACAGAGTGCTGTTATTAAAGGTGTGTGCCACCATGCCTGGCTCAACCCACATTTTAATTTTATTTTTAAACTTGTATTTTTCTTACTTTAAAAAAATGTGTCATACATATTTAAGATTATAAACTTTTACTTAGTTTATGTTAATACAGATAATTATTGATAATAAATAATAGAAGTTTGACTTCCTATCTTCCCATGTATTGTTTTTAACAAAATATTCTCATTTTCTTCACATACAGCTTTTATAATTGATGTAATGTCTTTCTAAATTTATTTTATATGTCACTACTTGTAAAATGGTGACCTTGTTTATCTCATCAAACTTGCTTAAATACAGAAGAAAAAATACATTTTTTACATTTCTTTTTTTTATAGACATTTAAGCATTCTTTTTTTGTCTTTTTTTTTACTTTATTAATTTATTCTTGTTACATCTCAATGGTTATCCCATCCCTTGTATCCTCCCATTCTTCCCTCCCTCCCATTTCCCCCTTATTCCCCTTCCCTATGACCGTTCCTGAGGGGGATTACCTCCCCCTCTATATGCTCATAGGGTATCAAGTCTCTTCTTGGTAACCTGCTATCCTTCCTCTGAGTGCCACCAGGTCTCCCCCTCCAGGGGACATGGTCAAAGTTGAGGCACCAGAGTATGTGAGAAAGTAATATCCCACTCTCTACTCTACTGTGGGGAGTGTTCTGTCCATTGTCTAGATCTGGGTAGGGGTTTAAGGTTTACCGCCTGTATTGTCATTGGCTGGTGCCTTAGTTTGAGCGGGACCCCTGTGCCCAAATCTGTCTATCATAATGTTCTACTTGTAGGCTTCTAGGACCCTCTGGATCCTTCTACTTTACCATTCTCCCATGTTTCTCTCATCTAGAGTCCCACTAGAATGTCCTCCCCTCTGTCTCAGTTTCCTGGTAAGTGAAGGCTTTCATGGGACATGCCCCTTGGGATAATGTGCAGATATAAGTGAGTATATACCATTTGAGTCTTTCTGCTTCTGGGTTAACTCACTCATTATGATCATTTCTAGCTCAATCCATTTGTCCACAAATTTCGGGAATTCCTTGTTTTTAATAGCTGAGTAGTATTCCATAGTGTATATGTACCACAGTTTCTTTGTCAATTCTTCTACTGAGGGACACTTAGGCTGTTTCCATGTTCTGGCTATTATGAATAAGGCTGCTATGAACATGGTTGAGCAAATTTTCTTGTTGTGTGCTGGAGCATCTTCTGGGTATATTCCAAGGAGTGGAATAACTGGGTCTTGAGGAAGCCCTATTCCCATTTTTCTGAGACAGCACCAGATAGATTTCCAAAGTGGTTGTATTAGTTTGCATTCCCACCAGCAATGAAGGAGTGTTCTCTCTCTCCCCACATCCTCGCCAGCATGTGGTGTCGCTAGAATTTTTGATCTTAGCCATTCTGATGGGTGTAAGATGGAATCTCAGAGTTGTTTTGATTTGCATTTCCCTGATGATTAAGGAGGTTGAGCATTTCTTTAAGTGTTTCTCAGCCATTTGATATTCCTCTGTTGAGAATTCTCTGTTTAGTTCCAAGGCCCATTTCTCAATTGGGTTATTTGGTTTGGTGGTGTTTAATTTCTTGAGTTCTTTATATATTTTGGATATTAGACCTTTGTCAGATGTAGGGTTGGTGAAGATCTTTTCCCAGTCTGTAGGCTGTCGCTTTGTTCTCTTGACAGTGTCTCCTGCCTTACAGAAGCTTCTCAGCCTCATGAGGTTCCATTTATTAATTGTTGACATTAATGTCTGGGCTGTTGGTGTTCTGTTCAGGAAGTTGTCTCCTGTACCAATATGTTCCAGGCTCTTCCCTACTTTTTCTTCTAAGTGACTTAGTGTCTCTGGTTTTATGTTGAGGTCTTTAATCCACTTGGATTTGAGTTTTGTACAAGGTGACAAATATGGGTCCAGTTTCATTTTTTTACACATAGACATCCAGTTAGACCAGCACCATTTGTTGAAGATGCTATCCCTTTTCCATCAAATGGAATTGGCTTCTTTGTCGAAAATCAAGTGACCATATGTGTGTGGATTCATATCTGGGTCTTGGATTCGATTCCACTGGTCAAACAGCCTGTTGCTGTGCCAGTACCATGCTGTTTTAATTACTATTGCTTTATAATACAGTTTGAGATCAGGTATAGAGACTCCTCCGGAGCACCTTTTATTGTACAAGATTGTTTTAGCTATTCTGGGTTTTTTGTTTTTCTATATGAAGTTCAGAATTGAATTTTCAATGTCTTTAAAAAATTGTGTAGGTATTTTGATAGGTATTGCATTGAATCTGTAGATTGCTTTTGGTAGGATGGCCATTTTTATTATGTTAATTCTCCCGATTCAGGAGCAACGAAGATCATTCCATCTTCTCATGTCATCTTCAATCTCTTACTTCAGAGTTTTGAAATTTTTTTCAAACAAGTCCTTCACTTGCTTAGTTAAAGTAACTCCTAAGTACATTATATTGCTTGTGGCTAATGTGAAGGGTGTAGTTTTCCTAATTTCTTCCTCTGCAAGCTTGTCATTTGTGTATAGGAAGGCTACAGACTTTTTGGAGTTAATTTTGTATCCAGCCAATTTGCTGAAGGTGTTTATCAGCTGTAGGAGTTCTCTGGTGGAATTTTGAGGGTCACTTATGTAGACTATCATATCATCTGCAAATAGGGATAATTTGACTTCCTCCTTTCCCATTTGAATACCCTTGATCTCCTTTTGTTGTCTTATTGCTCTGGCTAGAACTTCGAGTACTATATTGAAGAGATATGGAGAGAGTGGGCAGCCTTGCCTTGTTCCCGATTTTAAAGGAATTTCCTTGATTATCTCACCATTTACTTTGATTTTTGCTATTGGTTTCCTATATATAGCCTTTATTATGTCGAGGAAAGTGCCTTGTTTTCCTGATCTCTCTAAAACTTTAAACATGAATGGGTGTTAGATTTTATCAAATGCTTTCTCTGCGTCTAAAGAGATGATCATGTGGTTTTTTATTTTCAGTTTGTTAATGTGGTGGATTACATTGATGGATTTCCGTATATTAAACCATCCCTGCATGCCTGGAATGAAGCCTACTTGGTCATGATGAATGATATCTTTGATGTGCTCTTGTATTCGTTTTGCAAGTATTTTATTTAGTATTTTTGCATCGATGTTCATCAGAGAAATTGGTCTGAAATTCTCTTTCTTTGTTGAGTCTTTGTTAGGTTTAGGTATCAATGAAACTATGGCCTCATAAAACGAATTTGGTAATGTTCCATCCCTTTCTATCTTTTGGAGTAGCTTGAAGAGTATCGCTATTAGCTCGCCCTTGAAGGTCTGGTAGAATTCTACACTGAAACCACCTGGCCCTGGGCTCTTTTTGGTTGGGAGACTATCAATGATTACTTCAATTTCTGTAGGGAAAATGGGACTATTTAGCTTGTTTATCTGTTCTTCACTCAACTTTGGCAAGTGAAATTGATCAAGAAAATCGTCCATTTCCCTTAGATTTTCAAATTTTGTGGCATATATGCCTTCAAAGTAGGATTTTATGATTCTTTGTATTTCTTCAGTGTCTGTTGTTATGTCTCCCTTTTCATTTCTGATTTTGTTGATTTCAATACTGTCTCTCTGCCTTTTAGTTAGTTTGGCTAATGGTCTGTCTATCTTGTTGACTTTCTCAAAGAACCAGCTCTTGGTTTTGTTGATTCTTTGGACCGTTTTCTTAGTTTCTAATTTGTTAATTTCACCCCTGAGTTTGATTATTTCCAGACGTATACTCCTTTTGGGTGTTTCTGCTTCTTTTTTTTCTAGGGCTTCCAGTTGTGTCGTTAAGGTGTTTATGTGCGATGCTTCCAATTTCTTTTTAAAGGCACTTAGTGCTATGAATTTTCCTCTTAGCACTGCTTTCAATGTATCCCACAAATTTGGGTATGTTGTTCCTTCATTTTCATTGAATTTCAGAAACTCCTTGATTTCTTTCTTTATTTCTTCCCTGACCCAGGTGTCATTTAGCAGAGAGTTGTTTAGTTTCCACATACGTGTAGGCTTTTTGTTATTTCTGTTGTTGTTGAATTGCAGCCTAGGCCCATGATGATCTGATAGGATACAAGGTATTATTTCAGTCCTCTTATATCTGTTGAGGCTTGCTTTGTGACCTATGATGTGATCAATTTTGGAGAAGGTTCCATGGGGTGCAGAGAAGAAGGTATATTCTTTCTTGTTTGGGTGAAAGGTTCTATAGATATCTGTTAGAACCATTTGACCCATGGCATTGGTTAATGATGTTATTTCTCGGCTTAGTTTCTGTTTCAATGACTTGTCCTTCAGAGAGAGTGGGGTGTTGAAGTCTCCCACTATTATTGTGAGGGGATCGATGTGTGGTCTAAGTCTTTTTAGTAGATCTTTTACAAATGTGGGTGCCCTTGTATTTGGGGCATAGATGTTCAGGATTGTGATGTCATCTTGATTGACTTTACCTTTGATGAGTAAGAAGTGTCCATCCTCATCCCTTTTGATTAATCTTGGTTGAAAGTCTCTTTTGTTCGATATTAAAATGGCTATGCCTGCTTGCTTCTTGTTACCATTTGCTTGGAATATTTTTTCCAACCTTTTATCCTGAGGTAATGCCTATCATTATGGGTGAGATGTGTTTCTTGAATGCAGAAGAATGTTGGATCCTGCTTATGCACCCATTCAGTTAGTCTGTGTCTTTTTATTGGAGAATTGAGAACATTGATTTTGAGAGATATTAATGACCAGTTACTATTAAGAGTCTTAATTTTGATGTTGGTTCCAGTCAAGCGTTTGTGTAGTTGTGTTTTTGCCATGGTATAGTTATCTATTTCCTGAGTAGTTTTGGTTGTAGCTTGACCCTTTGGGATGGAGTTTTCCTTCTAGTACCTTCTGTAAAGCTGGATTTGTGGATAGGTACTGTTTGAATTTGGTTTTGTCACGGAATATTTTGTTTTCTCCATCAATGGTTATTGATAGTTTTGCTGGGTAAAGTAATCTGGCCTGGCATCTGTGGTCTCTTAGGGTTTGCAGGATCTCTGTCCAGGCCCTTCTGGCTTTGATGGTCTCTGCTGAGAAGTAGGGTGTAATTCTGATAGGTTTGCCATTAAATGTTATTTGGCCCTTTTCCCTTGCAGCTTTTAATATTTTTTCTTTGTTCTGTATGTTTTGTGTTTTGATTATTATGTGACAGGCAGTTTTTCTTTTCTGGTCAATTCTATTGGGTGTTCTGTATGCCTCTTGTATGTTTATAGGCATTTCTTTCTTTAGATTGGGGAAATTTTCTTCTATGATTTTTTTGAGAATAGTTTCTGGGCCTTGGAGTCTGATATCTTCTCTTTCTTCAATGCCTATTATCCTCAGATTTCTTCTTTTCATGGTGTCCTTAATTTCTTGGATGATTTGCATCAGGAGTTTTCCAGATTTGGCATTTTCTTTAATCGTTGCTTCAAGATCCGTGAATGTATCTTCTAGACTTGAGATTCGTTCTTCCATCTCTTGGATTCTGTTAGAAAAGCTCACCTCTGTGTCACTCGCCTTCTTCTCTGAGGTCTCACATTCTCGTTTTTCTTCTGTCTGTGTGTTTATCATTGAATCCATTTTCATCTTCATATCTTGAACAGATTTTTTTATTTCTTTCATCTGGTTGTTTGCATTTTCCTGAAAATTTTCCATTTCCACTCTATGTGCTTCTTTTATGTCTCGCACCTGCTTCACTGCGTCTTCCTGCATCTGATTTCGAATTTTATTGGTTTCCTCCATTATCATCCTCATTACCAAGGATTTGAGGTCATTTTCTTGTGTTTCTGTTGTATTTGAGTTCTCCGGGTTGTTTTCTTTGGGATAGCTGGGAACTGGAGACGCCATGTTGTTTTGGGGTTTTTTGCGTATGCTTTTACGCTGTCCCTTAGACATCTTGCCGTCTTTGTTTTTGTTGGGTAACTTCCAGAGTTGGGTGGGGGAAGTCTGATGATAGATTCACTTGTTTTCTCACAATTTCCGTAGGCTGTAAGCCCTGATACTTCACTGGTGTGGATGGCAGGAGGTTAGCCCTGTCGTTTTGGGCTCTCACAGCCAGAGATCCTCAGCTCCCCTTTGCTGTGGGTCCTGCAATTGTTCTCGGTCACTTAATGAGCGTTGTATCAGGCCAAGGTATCCACAGCCTTTTGGGTTCCCTGCCAAGTCCTGCCAGGGATACTGGACCCGAACCACGCGTCGAGCTCAGCTAGTTTCTCAGGGCCTGAACCGTCTGCCACAGCAGGCAAACTGCGACTGCGCTGAGCAAGCACCTGGTGGAACTGAGCTCTCTGCCCAGCCTGCACCACAGCTGGAAAACTGCGACTGAGCTGAGCAAGCACCCAGGGTGGAATTGAGCTCTCTGCCCAGCCTGCACCACAGCAGGAAAACTGCGACTGAGCTGAGCAAGCACCTAGGGTGGAACTGAGCTCTCTGCCCAGCCTGCACCACAGCAGGAAAACTGCGACTGAGCTGAGCAAGCACCCAGGGTGGAATTGAGCTCTCTGCCCAGCCTGCACCACAGCAGGAAAACTGCGACTGAGCTGAGCAAGCACCTAGGGTGGAACTGAGCTCTCTGCCCAGCCCGTGTCACAGCAGGAACATTGCGACTGCGCTGAGCAAGCACCCAGGGTGGAAGTGCACGCCCGCCCAGTCTGTGTCACAGCAGGAAAACTGCGGGGCCGCGCTGAGCTGGAGCCTAGCCTGTGTCACAGCAAGGGAGCTGTGCCTCGGGCAAAATTGCTTGCTGAGCTGAGCCCGCTTCTCCACGGCACCGCCCACTGAGCAAACCCAGGACTCTGGGGCCGAACCGTCCGCTGAGTCCAGCCTGGGTCTCAAGGCACCACATGACCCAAATCCCGTCCAGAGTCCCCTCTCCCGCAGCAACACCCACCGTCCACCACACCAATCGCCTCCAATGGAAGGCTCCGAGCTGCAAACCTCAGCCTCTGCCGCTGGTGCCGCTGGTGCCGTTGGAGCCGCTGGAGCCGCTGGAGCCGCTGGGAGCCGCTGGAGCCACTGGAGCCGCTGGAGCCACCGGTGGCACTGCCGTCTCTGCCACTGCTGCTCTGATACGAGAAAGTCCACGCTCCTCCTGTGTGCAGGGGCAAGCAGTTCCTCCGCACCCTGGTCCCTCCGAACCACGGAGCACCTCTGCTGCCGTGGTGTACGGACCCTGGTGTTCCTGGCTCAGAAATCTGCACAATTCCCTGAATTGTTCACTGGAGCTTTCAAACACGGTCCACACTGCTCGCCGCCATCTTGGATCCTCCACATTTTTTACATTTCATCAACATACTCATTGTATATTTATATGATAATAGACATTAAGTATTTTTTATATGAACTAAGCCATTTATATGAAAACTATCAAAGTTTCTAATTAACAAAACGTATTTTTTGTGTCAGATTATATTAAATTAAACATCTGGGAGAAAAGAGTTACTGTATTGGTAATATTTTTGTTTCTATGATAAAATACCATGAGAAAAAGTGACTTGTGGATAAAAGGGATATTTTTTGCCTTATTGTTACAGAAGAATAGGCCATATGGTAGGGGAAACATGTGGCCAGAGCAGAAAGCTGAGCATTACATCTCTATTCATACACAAGAAAGAGAATGGATTGGAAGTGGGTGAGCCTCCTCTACTGAAGTGCTTCCTCTAGCAAGGCTCCACATTTTAAAGTTTCATAACATCCTCAAATAGTGTCAACAACTGGAGACCAAATATTCAAATACCTGAGTCTATTCAAATGTGGATTACAGTGTGGCAATGACTTTTTTTGCATAACATTTACATTTTTTAATTCCATTTTTTACTTTTATTTTTATTAATTTATGCAGATTACAACACAATTGTTATCCCATCACTTGTATTCTCTCATTTCTTTTAATTTCTTATTGAACAGTTTTACATATACATTTATATTATTACACATGTATGCAATAAACTACCTACAACAAGAACCAAGAACCAATCACGAATTATACACACACACACACACACACACACACACACACACACACACACATATATATATATATATATATGTTACATTCATAGTGTTTTGGCTGTTTATATTTGGCAACCTTAAAGAAAACATCTTTCTTGGTGCATCTAAAATTCTGAATTTAAATCAATATTTATCATATCTCATCATTATAAACTTAAAACATCTATCTAGACCTAAAAACATCTTAACCTCTAAACAACTAAGGTTAATTGCAAAACTAAACTATCTAGTATTCAAGCCCATCAGAGACTTGAGAAGGAATAAAATTGATTACCTGAGTATACAGGGGATGCAGGTTGCATAGCTTTTTAATTTGTTAACTTTCCATCCAGATTGTAGTCATCTCCTGGTCCCACTCTCCCCTGGTCCTCAGAAAGGGGAATCCCTCCTCCCCTAACATCTGACCTCAGCCTATCAAGTCTCATCTGGACTGCCTGTATCCTCTTCCTCTGTGGCCCTGCCAGGGGATATTAGCCACATAACACAGGGTTAACCACAATATAATACACAGACCTAAAGAAACTAAATAACAACAAGGACCCTAGGGAGAATGCTTAATTCTCATTCAGAAGGGCACATAGAAAAGACACCAAACAGGACTGGAGCCTACCATAGAGGTCCTCTGAAATACTCCATCCAGCAGGGGATCAAAACAATGACCTTTTTTAATATAGTAAGGTACAGGTACATTTAATATACATGTGCTATTGACATTTAAATTTTCAGCATCATTTGTGAACAGCACCATCTTGTTTGTAAGACGATTATATAATACAGTAATGTTTTAAAGTTGAATAATGAAATAGGACATATAGTAATAATACATATAGTAATGATACAAATAATAATATACTAATTAAGCACTGAGACTGTAAATTAAATAATATTAGAAGGAAAAAGTTTCAAAAGAAGCTAGTAGTTACTTATACTTTAAGAAATAGTCTATATTTGATGATAAAGACTTTCAAAATATATTATATTGTATCATGTACTTGAGAGTTTTTGCATTAGAAATGTTAATTGCTACTCATTCTATTAGGTGTATTCTTGATTATCATTTACAGATTTTTTAAAAATATAGAATTCTACATGCTTTGTAGAACAGAGTAGAGAATAGAATGTAACTAGATTCTTTAAAGCCTAAAAGCCCGCCTTACTGTGTTTATCCTTGATTTTTGTGGTTCTCAAGTTTTTCATACTCCTTTAATCAATATTCATTATTTACACATATATATGATCACAATAATGCTTGGTTAAAAAAAGTTTTATGATTATGTTTATTTGAAGATCAGTCTCCTTACATAGTCAATGCAGCCTGGAATTTCCGATGCAGACTCAGTCTTGAACCTCCAATAATCCTTTGGTCTCTGCCTTCAGATTTTTGAGTTCTGAAGAGCTCACCATTCTGACCAGCTTGATTTTCCTTTATAAATAAGAGCAAGTAGTTTATATGAATTAAGGCAACAAATAGAAAAATACAAAATGTCATTTAAAAAGAAAGAAATGCAAATGCAAATAGGCACTGTTTTCACACAAGGCATCACAGACAGGTTATACGTGGATGAATACATGGATATTTTCATAACTTGGAGATGGAGTAGGAGACCTCTTTATGGTAGAGGAATTTTAATGAAGCAACATGGCTGCTCTGGCAAAGTATAACATCTAAAGACCTTCTAGATCTATGTGATGCAACTGTAATGCAGCTATTACATCCTGGGCTATAATATGATCTGGCTGGAATGCCAACAGACCCTTAGTATATAACTTTAATCACAAACAAAGTAAGATTAGTTCATAGAAGGAAGCAGGCATGTTTGAAAGTGATGTCTACTTGAGGGGCAGGCAAAATGGCTAGTCAGAGAAAGATTTAACAAAATGAGTCAGAGATAGGATATACCCAACTCTCAAGAGAACAAACATCAAAGAGGTTATTTAAGAGCAGTGCAGGAAGAGAGGCAGAGCAGAGTTTGGTGTACTTAAGTTGAATGCAATTGAGTTTGTGTAGTTCTGATCAGTACATGCAGTCAGTGCAGTTCAGTTCATGGAGTTCAGAGGCAGTTTTTCCAAGCACACCAATTCAGTGAGAAGCTAAGAGAAGCCAGTTGGAATCAATCAGCTCAGAGAGGAGCTTTGAGCCACAACAGCTGAGTTGCACCAGCCACTCAGAGTTCAGAAATAACTAGAAAATGGCTGAGTTCATTCAGCAGTAAGTCTGAGAGGCTGAAAACATTCTGGGTCTAGGTTAGCAGATGAAGGTTGGAAATGAAGCCTTCAAGGTCCAGACTTCCAGATTAGATTGTACAGAGACTAGAAGCTTCCAGGCCTAGGACTAGATATAGGTAAAATTTACAATGCTCTTATATATTTTAATAGAATTAAGTTACTGAAAGAAAAAAGATTAAATTCAAATCCCCACAAAGTTTTGGGCATTTAATTTTTGATGCATAAATTATACTCCCTATGAAAAGCAGATAGATTAGTATCCCCATAAATATTTAAAAGTTATATCATTGTCCTGTCATTCTTTTCAACAGCCCATTTTGGCTTTGTAGCTCTAGCTTCTACAGTTGTGCATTATTCACTCTATATTCACATTGATACGCTGTCATTTACTTGTGCTTATTTAACACAGATATTTTGGCTTATTCTCCCATTTTTCTACATTTCCATTTTGTGGTATGTGTGTGTGCGTGTGTGTGTGTGTGTGTGTGTGTGTGTGTGTGTGTGTGTGTGTTTACATTTGTGAAAATTTTAAAGGACTATTCTCCATATTCTCAATATTCTTGCAGAAAGTACAGAAATCATCAGCTAATATTCCTAGGCTTATTTTCTTTTTTATTTTCTACACAACACAGAGTAAAAGGGCAAATTTCATTTTTGCATTCTACCACTCAGTGAAAACTTATCAAAAATTTGAAATCTGCTGACTCGAAACATTGCTTCTGAAAGTTACTAAGTATGCCTTGATGCTTAGTGACAGGATGGCCTATTTCTTCAGCTGACATTTCTTTTAGATTTGTGACTTCCGTACTTTCTACTTGTCACGAATGTAGCTTGTATTTTTCCCAATTATTTTGCTTAAAGAGGGGTGGGGGACTTTCTAAGATAATTTAAAGGCAACATATAAAAAAACCTAAAATATAGAAACTACGTGTGAGAGAGAACATGCAGAAATTATTATTATTATTACTTTTGTTAATTTTACTTAATAATACCCAAGTCCATGGACCTAAAACATTCAAGTTTTATTTACATTTATGGTTATATAAAATTCTTTGGTATATATGTTCCATATTCTCATGATCCACTGATGAACATTCCAATTATTTCAATTTTCTTGGTTTTTTGAATAAGGCGAAAATAAACATAGATGTGTCAGTATCTCTGTATTAGGATCTAGAGTCCTTTGGATATACGCATAACATTGGTATAGCTATATCATATTGTAGTTTTACTTTTGTGGGTTTCTCTTCTCAGACACTCCAAATTAATTTCCATATATATTGAACAACCTTATACTCCCAGGAGCATCATATAAAGATTCCTTTTCCACCATATCTTAACAAGAAGTTACCATAGTGAGGATGACAGATTATGGTGAGATAAAATATCTACTTTGTTTTAATTTGCATTACCTTAATGGCTAAGATGTTCACACTTTTAAAAATATTAGTTTTTTTCATTTGTTTCTTTTAAGAATTCTGTTTACTTATTGGCCCATTTGTCAATTTGCAATTTTGTTATTTAGAATGATTTTTATATGCTTAATTTCTATAATTCTTTATTCTATGTATCAACCTCCTATAGGTTCATTTATTTTGCTGGTAGTTTGCTATATTGAAACTTTTGAATTTTATGTAAATTCTTGGGATTATTTCCTGTGCTTTTGTAGTTGTTTTCAAAAAGTTTTTTTTCTTATCTCCATAGTATGACATGTTTTCCTAAGCAGGCTCAATATTTAAGATTGACAGTTAAGGTTTTCCATCCATTTTGAGTTGACCTTAGCCATCTGAGAAATAATTTGCTCGTGGAAAATATTTGTAACCTTTTGTATCATTTTTCTTGTTTGACCACTTGATGGTATGGTCTTCAAGTATTCAGGAATTATTCAGAGGCTGCCTCTTTATATATTCTCCAGAATCTACCATTTTCCTGTGAAAACAAGCTAGTTTTCATATCATGGTCTTAGGCTTTCAAACTCCGTTTCAAAGTCTCTTTGTTTATCAAAATGAAAAGCTAACAGAAGTAGTGCCACATACCCATAATCCCAGTCTCCGAGAGGAAGAGATGGAATAATCATAGGTTTTTAAAAATGTTTTAATTAATTTATTCTTGTTACATCTAAATGGTTATCCCATCCCTTGTATCCTCCCTTTCTTCCCTCTCTCCCATTTTCCCCTTACTCCCCTCCCCTATGACTGTGTCTAGGTTTAAGGGAAACCTGGGACACATAAACACTTTCAGAGCATCCTTAGCCATGTAGGATATTCTTTTAAAGTGTGTGTGTGTTTAAGGAAATATGGAGTAGGCTCTAATTGACCTCATTTTCTATTAGAAAAATATTAAATGCTAGTATATAAAAGCATATATGTGAGTACATACTTTATAAAATTTTATTTTTATTGCATTACAATAATTTGCATATCAATTATGCCTTAAATGTTCTCATACTCTCTTTTATTTGTTCTTTATCTCTCATAAAGGCTCTTTCAAAGCCTGTTTCTGTGACAAAAATAATATGTATACCTTCTTTGAACACTGCATTACTCTCAATATGTTTACAATATTATCACTAGTGTTTATCTAAAAATATTATAATACAAGCTTAGAAATTCAAGAGTTATGGTTAATGAATTAAATAATTAATTACATTTTCTATCTAACTAACAAAGTCACACTATCATAGTAACTGTGGCTAAGTAAGCAGAAAAAGCCCTGTTATCTTATCTGAAGAGCTGTGAGACAAACTGCATATGAATTAATCTGAGTCCAGTATCTGATGAGAAAGACAGAAAGTCTAATGTCACACTCTCACAGAAAATCTAAAGTGTTGCAACAGATAGCTAATAAAGTCTCCATATATATACTACTCAGGAAGTATTGAAAATGATATTTTATTATTAAATTAAACATTTATCTAGACTTACAAACATCTTAACCCCTAAACAACTAAGCTTCATTATAAAACTAACCTACTTGGCCTTCAAACCCATCAGAGACTTAAGAAGGAATAAACTTGACTACCTGAGTAAGCCTGGAGTGCAGGTTAGTAGCTTCCCATATGACAAGATGACAGAGACAGTTTTATACCTGAATAGTCACCAAATACTCTCTGTAATATTGGAGCATCTTCTTCAGCCTTCTGGCCCAATATATATGACAGACAGATATGATAGATATTGATTTACATTCAGAATATTAGACACACCAAAATAGAAGAGATGTTTTCCTCAAGACTGTCAAACAAAAATAGCCAAAACAATAAGAATATAACTTTTATATAATTCCTGATTGTATCATGGTTCTTGCTGTAGGTATTTTATTGTATATATGTGTAATAATAAAAATGTATATGTATCCTGCCTTACAGAAGCTTCTCAGCCTCATGAGGTCCCATTTATTAATTGTTGACCTTAAGGCCTGGGCTGTTGGCGTTCTGTTCAGGAAGTTGTCTCCTGTGCCTATGTGTCCCAGGCTCTTCCCCACTTTTTCTTCTAACTGATTTAGTGTCTCTGGTTTTATGTTGAGGTCTTTAATTCACTTGGACTTGAGTTTTGTGCATGGTGACGAATAGGGGTCTAATTGCATTTTTCTACATGTAGACATCCAGTTAGACCAGCACCATTTGTTGAAGATGCTATCATTTTTCCATTGAATAGATTTGGCTTCTTTGTCAAAAATCAACTGAGCAAATGTGTGTGGATTCATCTCTGGGTCTTCAACTCGGTTCCATTGATCCACCAGCGTATTGATTTGCCAGTACAATGATGTTTTAATTACTGTTGCTCTGTAGTACAGCTTGAGATCAGGTATGGAGATTCCTCCGGAGGATCTTTTATTGTATAAGATTGTTTTTGCTATTCTGGGCTTTTTGTTTCTCCATATGAATTTGAGAATTGATCTTTCAATATCTTCAAAGTATTTTGTAGGTATTTTGATAGGGATTTCTTTGAATCTGTAAATTGCTTTTGGTAAGATTTTTACTATGCTAATTCTCCCGATCCACGAACAAGGTAGATCCCTCCATCTTCTGATGCCGTCTTCAATATCTTTTTTTAGAGTTTTAAAGTTTTTTTTTCAAGTAAGTCCTTCACTTGCTTGGTTAGAGTTTCTCTTAGATATTTTATATTGCTGTGGCTATTGTGACAGGTGTAGTTTTCCTAATTTCTTCCTCTGATTGTTTGTCATTTGTATATAGGAAAGCTACTGACTTTTTTGAGTTAATTTTGTATCCAGTCAATTTGCTGAAAGTGTTTATCAGCCATACGAGTTCTCTGTTGGAATTTTGGGGGTCACTATTATACACTATCATATCATCTGCAAATTAAACACCACCAAACCAAATAACCCAATTGAGAAATGGGGCTCAGAACTAAACAGAGAATTCTCAACAGAAGAATATCAAATGGCTGAGAAACACTTAAAGAAATGCTCAACATCCTTAGTCATCTGAGAAATGCAAATCAAAACGACACTGAGATTCCATCTTACACCCATCAGAATGGCTAAGATCAAAAACTCAAATGACATCACATGCTGGCGAGGATGTGGAGAAAGAGGAACACTCCTTCATTGCTGGTGGGAATTCAAACTAGTACAACCACTTTGGAAATCTATCTGGCGCTATATGAGAAAACTGGGAATAAGGCTTCCTCAAGACCCAGCTATCCCACTCCTTGGAATATACCCACAAAATGCTCCACTACACAACAGGGACATATGCTCAACCATGTTTATAGCTGCCTTACTCATAATAAGCAGAACATGAAAACAACCTAAGTGTCCCTCAGTAGAAGAATGGATAAAGAAACTGTCGTACATTTATACTATGGAATACTACTCAGATATTAAAAACAAGGAATTCCCAAAATTTGTGGACAAATGGATTAAACTAGAAATTATCATAATGAGTCAGTTCACCCAGAAGCAGAAAGAGTCAAATGGTATATACCCTCTTATATCGAGACACTAGCCCAAGAGGCATGTCCCATGAAAGTCTTCACGTACCAGGAAAGTGGGTCAGAGAGGAGGACATCCTATTGGGAATTTAAGTGAGAGAAGCATGGGAGAATGGGAAATTAGAAGGATTCAGAGGGTCCTACAAACCTACAAAAAGAACATTATGACGGTGGATCTGGGCCCAGGGGTCCTGCTCAAACTATGGCACCAGCCAAGGGCAATATAGGCAGTAAACTTCCATCCCCTACCCAGATCTAGCCGACGGACAAGACATTCTCCACCGTTGAGTGGAGAGTGAGGACTGACTTTCACATGAACTCTGGTGCCCCATTTTTTACCACGTCCCCTTGATGAGGAGGCCTGGTGGCACTTAGAGGAAGGATAGTAGTTTAGCAAGAAGAGACTTGATACCCTATGAGCATATTCAGGGGGAGGATGTCCCCCTCAGCCACAGACATACGGGAGGAGAGTAAGGGGGAAAGTGGGAGGGAGGAATGGGAGGATATAAGGGAGGGGATAGCCATTGAGATGTAATATGAATAAATTATTAAAATATTAAAAATATATATGTAAACAAAATATTTTTTAAAAAAGAAAATGAGACGCTGTTATTCACCATTGTTTGCTAATAGTTTGTAGGGTAAATGAATGAATGAATACAACAAAAATAACAGATACAATTTTAACATGCCATATTCTTTTGCCCTTCTGAAAGGCTTCATATGCTATTTGCAATCCTTATAAGAAAAAAATCACATTTTCAGAAAAATAGAGTCTGTGAGATAGTAACTTTGTTATATCTAATAAATCATACAAAAATTTAAATCATTTCATATTTTTTATGGTGAACATGTCCCTTGTTATCCAGAGCTACTATAAATGTGTTATATAGAGCTACTACAAATGATTTACATGCATTCAATTGCATGCTGAATGGTATATGACTGTCAATAAGTTTAAATGATAGAGTGATATTTGCAGTGGATAAGTTATATGGAACGTTATACTGAAACACAGCAGATTCTGTGGACGTAGGAGTCCATTGGCTGCCCTTCTGTTTATTCTTAGTGTAACAATAATCATGGGTAAATTGATGTAAAGATTTTTGTAGGGAACAAATAGTGTATTAATGTTCTTATTTGCATAAGTATGTAATTATGTAAAACCCAATAATAACTTTTTTCAAATATTTGATTACATCCATATAATCTTATTGAATATTATCCAATTATAGCCTTTTGAACAAAAAACATTTCTATTGATCCTATTTTTGTCTCTTTTTAATACCCTATCTCAGTCCCTAATATATGACAGACAATCACACACACACATACAGTTACTAAAATAAAGAATTGAGAAATATAATGTACTTTTTTTAAAGATGCAAATTTGGAAAGCTATAGCAGAACTGACAAGCAACACGTTAGTTATAAGATAATGCATGTTTCAAATGTAATTTGCATATCACTACAGCAAAAAATTTTGTTACTGTCTTTCAGGAATTGTATGAAACTGGGACATTGATGTCCAGAGAATTTATAGATGAAAACAGCACAAAAATTAATAATAGCAGAGCTGTCTGAAACATGTTTTTGTTATATTCATACAGCTTTTTTGGAGATCACTAAATGTCTAGGGCAACAAACAGATTCAAAAATGAGGTTACTTGTTACCATTATGCATATAGGAAATATATTTCTTCTTGTCTCTCTGTTTTCCTTCCTTCTTTTCAATACTTAGAGTAAAAGTTATTAATCTTAGTTTGCCCATCTGAAAAAAATTTTGCCAATATTTTATCATTCATTTAATTATTTATACCTATCATGGTATGTGTCAATTATCAAAATTATATGTTCTTTAATGGAGTATTCTTTTTTAAAATATATTTACAGTATTTAATTGCTTTTTACACATACATTTATATTATTACACATCTATAAATGTGTCAATTATCAAAAATGTGTTCTTTAATGGAGTATTCTTTTTTAATTTATTTACAGTTTTTAATTACTTTTTATACATAAATTTATATTATTACACATATATAAATTAAACTATGTACAGCAGGAGGAACAAAAGAACAATCAGGAATTATATCCATGTTACATTCACAATGTTTTGGCCATTTGTACTTGTACAAAAAAAAGGTAGAGAAGAAAGAGGTAGAAATTCCACAGGGATGGACAGTCATTATCTCTTTTTATGTAATGGATCATCAGCAGTTATTAACTAGAATGCACATAATAGACATGAGATTTTCATATAGGTATTATTGAAAATTGTAGTAATTGAGAATTCTTTTTTACTGGTTGTATTATAAAGCGAATATTTCTTGTTCCATCCTTTAAAATCATCTAAGAGCAATATGAGTACTGAAAATGAAAATACCTAAGACCAACAGACAAATGAGACCTCATTAAACTAAAAGGCATTTGAAGAGCAAAAGACATTGATTCAAGTTAAGGAGCAGCCTATATAGGAAAAAATGTTTATCAACTTTACATCTGATGGTGTATGGAATACATAAATAACTCAAAAATTTGAGCACAATGAAAACAAAGAATTCAATTAAAAATTGTGGCATGGAACCAGAGTTTTCAAAAGAAGAAATACATGTGACTGTGAAATAGTTTTTTTTTTAAATGTTCAACATCCTTAATCAGCATGGAAATACAAATTAAACTATTTTGGTATTTCATCTTTCTCTGGTCAAGAATCATATTTTTGTTGTGGTGGTGTTTTTTTTGGGAGGATGATGCGACAAGTTAAACCTTAACCATAAACAAATGGATGTCATTCCAATATCAGTGGAATGGAAGCTTAGGTAAAAATAGAAAGTGCTTGATCTGTAGTGTTCAACCAAATAAGCAAACAACAACAACAACAAAAAGCTAAGAATACACCTTAGACTGAGAAGGAGGCTACCATAGAGGGGTTTAAGTAATCAAAGCCAAACATTATTTAATTATCACTACAGTTTTACAATAGCAAAGCTTTGAAAATAACGTAAATATGTATCAGTAACTGATGTGACTGTTTCTTAAGTAGAAAATCTTAAGGCAAATAGATTGCGTTTTTCTTAAGCACATATGGCATGGCATGCACAATTTAGTGTTAAATGAAAACAAGCAAACTAGAAGAATGAGTAATTACTATATTTTGGTTAAAATTTTAAGAATGTGTTTGCATGTGTTAAAAAAAAACTGAGTGGATATCCAAGAAGAAAATTGCTACTATTGTTACTATGTATAAAACTAAAACTTTTGTAACTATCCAAACTTGGAGGTTTAAATAGAAGATGATTTGTGGCCTAATTATAGATACTATCCTTTATTATCTATTAAATTCTTACTCTAAGAATTAAAATCTTACCCAGAAGTCTTACTTAGGAGTTTGTAACTCTCAGAAACAGTCATACATTCACAGTTGAAAGCATAAAGGGCTAAAAGTAATAATATACATATATGTGTTCATAATTGTTACATTATTTATATATGTATATCACACATGATATATAGATGCAAATATGTATATATGTATATATACACATAAATATCACCTTCTCAGTCTGCATAATGTTACATTATGTATAATTTCATGGCTGATCATCGGTATTAGAGAACCAATTTGTGTGTGTGCTCTACCCTAGAAAAGACTATTTGTCCCACACTTATCATTCCCTTAGTTACATATAATTCTCTGTGCAGGGTTGAGGCCACTTGGGCTTTTCCCCATTTACAATGACAAGTCTGTTGCTATTGTCCTTGTTCAGTTTATATTTTTTCAGTTATGCTGTGTAGCTTTTTTCATTCTAGAAAACAATGTCACAGCCATCTCCTTGATCCTCTGGCTCCTACATGTTTCTCTGTCTCCCTCTTTTGCAACTTTCCCTGAGCCTCACCTTCAGGAGTTGTAATCCACTGGGACTTGGCTCCACATCTCTGTAGTTTGATTGTTTGTGGTGTTATGCACTGGTCTTTATCTGTTTCAAACAGTAGTTTTCTTGATGAGAGGTATTTCTTATCGATGGGTGTAAGGACAAGAGTATAGTTTGGGATAATGTTGTTTGAGTAAAGTGGTGGTTGTAAGATCTCCTCCAAGGCACACATGTGTACAGTAGCTCTGGGTAGTTGGCTAAGTTTCCCATAGAAAGCATGATTTCACTCCTGTTGAGTGGGTCTTATTGCCAACCAGAGAGCTATTGGTTATCCCCAAGGCATATAGTCAACTACTTCACCTTTATGGTTATCCTGCCACTCTGGTCATAATTGTGGTTCGTATGTACCATAGCTGTGTAGGACTCCGATTGTTTCCACCCTTTGTAAGCTTTCATGGTGCCTTTTTTGTTGTTTGTTTTGTTTTTCTTTTTTAGGGTTCCTTTTTATACCATGAAAGCTAGTTCTCAGGATAGAGACACAGTTCAACTCCAGTTTTCAGACATCAAAGCCATGTGTCTGAAGTTCATGGTGTTTTTAGGAGCAGGGAATTACCTTCCCCCTTAGGGAAGTGGTAGACAATGGAAATAACAATAGACTGTATATTTCGGGAGTCTCTCAGACTATTCTGACCAACAACTCAAAAGAGGGATGCTCATTCCCAGTTTTGGAGTTTTTGCCAGGTGGTCTTTGCCTCCTGGAAGGAGCATTGCTAGTCCCAATGAAAAATTTTATTTAAATTATATATGTATATTTACCTACAAACTTATGCATAATGTGGGGATTTTTAATGTAGATAGTTAATAGTATTATTCCTTTTTCAATATTTTTGGTATTTTACACTCTTTCTTATGTATTGATCTTCCACCTATTTAATTAGAGCAAGCTTTTTCCCTATCAGATCATTAGTATCATGTCCTTTGCCTCCCAAATTAGAGTAAACTTTTTACCTATCAGATTTCTTGTACCATGCTTTATCCCTGTGTATTTTTTCTCCACCCACCTACACAGGCAGTGGTCCTTTTTTATTTTCCTGTTTTCTAAAGTTCCTGCAGACTATGTATTTATATCTGATGATATGTATCTAAGAGCCTTCAATGAACATTTGTATTTCTGGGTCTGTGTTACCTAACTCAATATGTTCTTTTCTAGATCTGTCCACTTACCCGCACATTTCATAATTTAATTTTTCTTTAAAGCTGAATGGTACTCTGTTGTGTATATGTAACACATTTTCATCATCAATTTGATGATTGAAGGCTATTTTTAAAGAGTTATTTGGTTTCAGGTATTTTATAGTTGCTTCAGAAAAACCTCTAACACAGACAATAGATTGAATTAATATCTATTGTATATTTTAAAAATTGTATTGCTATTTTATGGAAATATTAACTAAAAATAAAATGACTGAAGCAATATGTAACTCAGCTTAGCTTAAACTCACAATATTCCTGTCCTAGACTTCCTTGTGCTGGTATTCTAGGTCAAATACAGTTGTTTGTTTGTTTTTTTGTTTTTGTTTTTGGTTTGTTTCTACTTTTAAAATAATTTATTCAGATCATATCCTGATTGTTATGCCCATACTTGTATCTTCCCATTTCCTCCCGCCCCTCTTTCACCCTATTCCCCTTACCAAGACCTCTGACAGATGGAGACCTCCTCCCACACCATACAGTTTTAAAGAAATTATATAATTTCTTTGAAAATAATATCACAATCATTCTCTGCATAACCAAAATAACATAATATAACCAAGTAATATAGTAAAAATAAAATAATTATTAACTTTAGAAATATATGAAAATTTTAATTTTCATTGTTTTGTGGTTACATATCAATGTGCATTTAGTTTTAAAAGAAATACTGAGGAAACTTTTATAATAATTTAAGGACGTGAAATTAGAATGGACAATACTTTAAAAGAAGAAACAAGTTCATCAGAAGTGAATTAAAAAGCAGAACATTATATGAATGTTGGGAAAAAGTTACAGTAAAATATAATTTTGCACAATTAAACTAATATACATTCTTTTAAAATCATGTAATTTGGGTATAGTGGCACACTCATAATTCCATCTTTGGGGGCTGGCACAGCAGAATATGATTGAAAAATCCAAGCCAGCCTCAGATAAAGAATAATTAAGTAATACAAGTTAATTGTTAGTTGATCAACTCATCGTCATGTCAATTACTAGTCTATGTTCATCACAAGAATATACACCCTAGATTTAACAGATATGAGTCTATAGATAAATAAGGTAAAATACTTAAATGAGGTCTTCAAAAACCTCAGAGACATACAAAATATGACATTTAAAGATGTTTGTATCATTTTAAGGATCCTTTGACAATAAGAGAGGTTAAGTTCTGGCTACACCCAGCCTACCTCAAAGGAGATGATAAGCATCAAAGAACCTCCTTATGGAGATGGCTTCAAGTGTAGCAAACATGCCACTGGACACAATGGCCTCACTTCTGCCACAGACAGAATTCTGCCTAAAAAGGGGCAAGCATGGATACCAGCAAAGTTGAAGGCCAAACTCTGCCAAGGCAGGGTAAGCAAGTCTTCAATAGTTCCTGCATCACAAATATGTCTGTCAGACATACTGGGCCAGAAGGCTGAAGACAATGCTCCAGTGTTTTGGAGAGTTCTGGTTGACTGTCTAAGCAGCAAACTGTCTCTGTCGTTTTCACATTTTGGAAGCTGCTAACTTGCACTTCCTGCTTACTCAGAGAATTAATTTTATTCCTTCTCAAGTCTCTGATGGGGTGGAAGACCAGATAGTTTAGTTTTACAATTAAGTTTGGTTGTTTAGGGGTTAAGATGTTTTTAGGTCTAGATAGAAGTTTTTAGGTTTATAGAGATGACATATGATAGATATTGATTTACATTTAAAATTGTAGAGTCACCAAGATAGGAAAGATGTTTTCTTGAAGGCTGCCAAATACAAATAGGCAAAACACTATGAATGTAACATTTATATAATTCCTAATTATTTTGTTTTCCTTCTTGCTGGAGTAGTTTATTGTATATATGTGTAATAATATAAATGCATATATAAAAATAAAAAATAGAAAAAATGAGTTCCAGAACTGCCTAAGCAACATAATAAAATGCGATCTAAACTTTTTTTTTAATTTTTGTTTTTGTTTAGTAAAATCATCATTGAAATTCTGATGCAGTGCACACTGAATCTGTAGATCAATATAGTTACTAGAAGCAATTGTTAGAATACTGCCTGGAAATCTAATTAGGTGCTAAATAAACAATTTACCTTGTTTTTGCCAAACTCTCATATAGACCTCAGATTCCTAAACTATGGATCATGATAACATGATACTATGCCCATCTGATGATAATCTAACTGAATGCAGCTGTCTCAAAATAAATATAAAAGCAATATCAGATGCATAGTATATCTGAAGGTGTTTATGGCAGTGCTTGTCCGTATTGTACCAGAAAACTTTACTACAGCATTGGTTCTGAACACATAGGCATACACTTTTTTGTATGTACTGTGGTGCAATACCAAGGAATACTCTCTGAAACATCTCAGTTCAGATTTGAGACTTTTGGATATTATGGACTGCAATGTTCAAGATGTACACAGTAAGGTTTTTGCTCACCTAGAGACCTAATGGTTTAATTACATAAAATTAAGGCTGTCATTATTTCCTCATTCTTGCCCTTCAGTATATATGTATGAAAATTGTATGACTTTGTGTTATGTTGTGTTATTGTGTTAGAATGTTTGACATTAATAGCTGCTGTTTGAGTTGCAGACTTAAATTCAATAAAAAACAATCACTAAGTGAACATTCATTTAAGATTATAATTATCTTAATTTTCAATGTTTTCTGAAGTGGCCCCAAACCTTCTTTTGCCATCTTGTACTACATACTTATGTGCAGTGGAATTCCAGTGTTGATGATGAAATATCAACTACTCTGAAAATGCTGAATATGATCTATGCCCTGAGTTATCACCTATTTTTCCAAGATTTAATTATGTGTGTAAAAGTAAACAATTTCATTTATGTCATTAGTATTTATAAATTATTTTATATTTAATAAATGATAATATTAAGCCCATGTCAAATAGTTATTTTAAAATAAGTTTGTCTTATGATTTCTCTTTAGTTAGTGTTTGAGTTGTATACCTATTTCATGTGCCCATACACTCAGGGTCATGTAAATACATAATTCCTTACTCTTAACTTCCTCTCTTTGCTATAGTTTAACTCTGACTTTTATTTCATACCTAAACTATAATTACATAATTTATTCAGTTCTCAGTAAAAGATACCAGATACATCAAGAAAGATCATTACTTTTATATTATTTATACCTTTCATTCCTCCCCCCACCCACCATCTTACTTCAGTACACAACAAACAGAAACCAAAATGTCTTTTTCCAATATTAGTTGTAAAACAGAAAATAATTGTCCATTATGTATAAGGTTAGCCATAACATTTGGTACATATAGAGTTTCATCTCTTGACTATGAACCACAGATTGTCTTTCCACAGCATACCCCTTGGCTCCATCTCCAAGATGACAAGTAAATAAAACTGTTGAATTACTTTAGCTTTCCAGTTATGTTATATTACACTGTTTGTGGGACCATCCAAGAACACAGGCAAGATTTCCATGCACACTTGAGGAGAACTCATGTCCAAAATTACAGTTTCTTTATAGAAACTTCACAAAACTTTAGGATGACACTCAAGGAAGTTGTCTCATAACCCAGCAATTTTATTCAAAACATTTAAGTTTCTTCAAGATTTTGTTTACTAGATCTATTCTGTTATATCTTCAATTAACTGCCTGACCAGAGTATATACTTTTCTGTAGCAAGGTTGTTCTGAAGGAAGATATTCAAACATTATTTGGATTCAAAGTAGAACAACTGATTTATAAGCTACCTTTTCTTTAAACTTTTGTGTTGATTCTTCATTTATTATAATTGCTTTCTGTCAGAGTTTCCCTCCCACATATTCCATCATATTATGTGGAATTTTATATAAATCTAAGTGAAACAGAAACTATTTCTGTATGTATGTTGGTTATGAATCATGTATATATGCATATATATATATATATATATATATATATATATATATATATATATATACTCATTAAGTAAATATTTTAGAGTTCATTTCCATATCTTGGAAGTTTCTTTTGTGATTGATTTCTGTTATTCTCTTTGCCTGTTATATTTACATTCCATAAGAGATGGGTACTCAGAACAATAACTAAGCAGATCATCTCAAAATAATGTACATTCAATCTTTGCTGTTATTTTAGCAGTAAAATCACAGAATAGTCATTTATCAGTTTTTCTGTTCATATTGAAAATTATCTGTCTCAAGCATCTCAAAGTTTTCATTCAATCTCATTAGGGAAACTATTTCATCCAAATGTAAATCATTATCAAAATGTTCTCTCTGTACATGCATTATAATGCAAATACTGAAATTCAAATTACCAGTTCCCTTCTGGTGGTTTAATAATCATAAAAATTTTATTTCCAGGTCAAATGCCATTGACTTCAAATCATGAGATTAGGAAATGAATCGATGCAGAGCATGTGCCAGAATGAAAGGGAGGGTGGTAATGGATTAAAGTAAATGACAGTGTAAAAATAAAATCACAGCAGAGTGAAGAAAAGTTAAAATATGCCAAATTCTTTTCCATTTTGAGTTTAATAGTCATGCAGCTCATTAAGTAGATGATGGATTATGCTAACCCCAACTGTAATTATATATTCTATCAGTTATATAAAGGTAAACGAGAGAGTGAGCCTGCATTGCCATAAAACTCAGATTTGAGATAATCAGCATAACAGAATTAAGCTGTCACCAACTGACATTCATTATACAGCACAGGCCTAAAGCAGATGGATCTAACTCATTGTTGGCTGTATACTAGATGTCAAGAAACAAATATATTTAGCTGGCTTCTCAAATCTCAGGAAAATACTTAAATGGCAGCAGTGTGGTGACAGGCTTTCGGATAATACATATCAAATGAAAGCTAAAAACTACTGTCTGACATTTTTAAGCTCTGGATGAATCAATAACTCAAAATGGTCATACTAGAAGATTGTGGTCTACATCAATGTACAATAGAGAGAAGTTGTACACTTTCATCCTGGATTTGTTGATTCTTCAGAATGTATTCCGCTTTCTCAAACTATGTATCAAAATGTGTTAATACATTAAATTGTCAGACTTAAGGGGGCTAATAGACTGATCAAGATGCAAAATTCAGGAGTTGTTTAAACTTTTGGAGTTTTTGCCAGCTGTTGATAGTTCTGACTCATCCTATGCATACTTGTTTATCTGTTGAGTCAGATTTTGTTTTTCCAACTCTGTTATACTCCCTCTACCTTTTCACTGTTTACACTTAGTCCAATCTAAATCTCCAGCATTATATTCTTGGAAATGTTGTGACTCCAGATTTAAGGCAAGCTAAATTTAAAAATGCAAGAAATGATTAAAAAGTATGAGTATATGAGGAAGTTATGATATTACACCATACAGACCAATCTGAACAAAGTGGAAAGTGAGTGTGGGCTAGTAGGTCAGGAGGAGTGAATAATCACATACAAACCTGGCAACTTTACCATCTACTTAGTTTGGGTGAAGCTAAAATAACATTTTAATTGACTGTACTGGAGGGAATTGCATTCCAGGAGAGAAATGTTTAAAATGAATATTACTTGTAGATGAAAATACATAGGCACACACATGCATGTGGGTACTGATTTAATATTTAATCCTGAAACATTTGATTAAGCTGAAGCTCAAAGAATGGAAAGAGAAAATGTCAACAAAATTCAGGGTCAAGAACTGTTTAAACTGATGCAAAAGTAGATAATAATTATGAGTAGTCAAAACATGCATCCAAAAATGAGGAAATACTACTGTGTATGTTTCTCTATATGTACTCAAAAAAGAATTAAATTTAAAGGTATTTTTCTAGTCCCAATTATACCATTAAATATTTTCTTTACAACAGGTACTTGGTATAACTGGTATGTCCTTCTTCAAGACAATGTAAATGTCATTTTTTCTTTCTTTTTTTTTATTAATTTATTCTTGTTACATCTCAGTGGTTATCCCATCCCTTGTATCCTCCCATTCTTCCCTCCCTCCCATTTTCCCCTTATTCCCCTCCCCTATGACTGTTCCTGAGGGGGATTACCTCCTCCTGTATATGCTCATAGGGTATCAAGTCTCTTCTTGGTAACCTGTTGTCCTTCCTCTGAGTGCCACCAGGTCTCCCCCTCCAGGGGACATGATCAAAGGTGAGGCACCAGAGTATGTGAGAAAGTAATATCCCACTCTCCACTCTACTGTGGAGAGTGTTCTGTCCATTGGCTAGATCTGGGTAGGGGTTTAAGGTTTACCGCCTGTATTGTCCTTGGCTGGTGCCTTAGTTTGAGCAGGACCCCTGGGCCCAAATCTGCCTATCATAATGTTCTACTTGTAGGTTTCTAGGACCCTCTGGATCCTTTTACTTAGCCATTCTCCCATGCTTCTCTCATCTAGAGTCCCAATAGAATGCCCTCCCCTCTGTCCCAGTTTCCTGGTAAGTGAAGGTTTTCGTGGGACATGCCCCTTGGGCTAGTATGCAGATACAGGGGAGCTGAGGGTCTTTTCATAGCTATTTTATATACAATATACATGGGAGATTAACTAAATGTAGAGATCCAACTTTGAAGAGTAGGCATTTTTTAAATCAAATATTGACATGTGGGTATAAAAATGGTATGTATGGATGATCAATGACATTATTTGAAGACATGTTAATATTATTCAACTTCATACTCTATGACTTATGTATAAAATATTATTGCAATTAATCCCACTGTTCTCTTCTCACTTGCCTTCCTATATTTTTATAGTTATTCAGTGATTTGAGTAACTTTACGAGTGATGCAACCATCTCTAGAAACCACTTTTTGAACTTTCAAGCCACACCTCCATAATTTTGTTTAAAACTATTTTAAGCTGTTATTTTCTTATCACCTGATTATTATCCCCGGCACTGGATAGCAACTACCCTCTTTTTCTGTGAATTTTACTTTACTCAAAAGTTTGTATAAATGGAATCTTTTGCTATGTTGTTTTGGTTTTGCCTTTTTGTGTTATTATGTTTTTGAGGTTCACTTATGTTCATTCTGTCTTACTGATGTTCCCAGAACATATATATTTAGATTGTTTAAGTATTTCTGAGGATATGCAGTCTTATTTATTAAACACACACACATCACACATACACACACACACACACACACACACACACACACACACACACACACACCAAGTTAGGGCTATCCAGTCACATGATAGCAGTAATATTCTTAAAGAGATTTTGTATTCTACAGGACAAATGATTGTTCCTAAAGTCAGTCTTTGCTATACTTTATACTTGCTATACTTTCTTAAATAAACTATATTTACTTGCTTCAAATCTGTATTGAATGTTTGTTTTTGTTTCATTGTGGTTATGAAACTCAAAACCAACAAAGAGTTATATAGTCTCTGTCATAAAGGATGTTATTAAAAATGAAATGGCAAATACTTATACTTAAACATGTAAAAATGTGCAGTAAGTAGAAATGATTGTGGAATACTAAGGGTATGGCTCTGAAGAAGAGCACTTTCTCATACAGAGTATGTGACCCCTAGTTTGACCCCTCAGACAAAAAGTAAATGATTGTGAAAACATAAATAATTTTAAAAAACGGAATTGGTTGCAATTTGTATTTTTTTATGATTTCTAAGGAATAGAATGAAGACATCTTGAAACTTTGGCCTGTATATAATATCCTTTGGAAACCTTGAATGATAACTTTCATCTGATGTTTATACCTTCTTAAATGATACATACTAATAATGACATTATTACCCTCCAATTACTATAAACTTTTTTTTATTCAAACTACTTTATATAACTTATCCTTGAAATAAGACTAGTTGCAAGTAATTTTTGGCCCTACATATAAAATACAAACCTAAGATTCAGAAAAGTGAAATGTGTTGCCCAAGTCTCAGAAGCAATAAATTTCATACTGGATTTTCCAGTAGTGTTCCACGTGTAGCCATAGGAAGTATGTTTACTGAATATGCTGTTTTGACTTTTCCCAAGCTCTTTTCAAAACCGAAGTCATATGTCTCAAAACAATTTCTAATGACAAATGTGATCTAAGTCATAGAAAGTTTTATGAAGTGGCATTTCAAAGGCCTACCTTTTATCCTATTTTTTCCCTTCTAGCAGGCTCTCTAAAGTAATTCATTCAGATAAATATAGTAACCTATGCTGTCATTAATAAGTAAATGGCCCTTTAGAAGTGAGCAATTTTTTCCTTCCCTGCCTATCAGTTTGACAAGGCCAACTATTTAACGGGCAATTTGTTATACGTCTAAAATTTATCTTAAGGCTATAAAGTTGGGAAAGGATGAATAGAATGAAAGGCAAATGACTTCAAAATTAAACAAGACAGAGGCACTCAAGGTAAAGAGATAAGGCATATTGGATCCTACAAGTAGAAGGGACTAATTAAGTCAATGACTCATTTTATAATTTTATTTTCTATATTAAACTAGACAATGCATTTTAATCACATGATCTCTCTCTCTCTTTTTTTTTTTCTCTAAATGCCAATGTTAGTTCCCAGAGTGGATAATTTCTTGCTGGCTGTACTAAAGTTAAACAAATGTTTTTTTTTTCATATTTGGCCATGGATTTTACTAACTACAAATGATAACACCAGCTCACTTGTCACAGTCATAAACTAGGCAAAATTTATAAGGAGAGAAGTAGCATTTTATAGCTGTTGCTTCCTTTATTTTTGTTAAAACAAATACTTATCAAAACAGACTCAAATTTTAAAAATGTATTTAAAACTGTGACAGGAAGCTCCCCTACATAAAAGCGATTGTAGATAACTAACACAGGAAAATGCTTATATTTTGCTTCAGCAATGTCAAAACTGTATTTTTAAACAAGTAATGACAGATGACTACTTAGTGACAGTTACTAACAAAATGATCTGACACTTAGAAGAGTATAGTTTCATAAAGACACAATGTCCTTTTTTGAAAATTATTTGGAAATTAACTCAAGCTATTAGTGGGCATTGCAAACGGATTATTTTATTTTTAAAGTGTCATGGGATGGAGAGTTGGCTCAGCCTTTAAAGGCTAGGCTCACAAACAAAAATATAGTCACTGACATGGGAATCAATAAGATTTCTCACAGTACAGGCTGGTAAGATGGCCTGGCAGGCATAGGTAATTGCCACAAAGCCTAAATGCTGAATTCAATTCCCAGGTTACACATGGTAAAAGGAAAGAAATGACTTCCATGGGTTGTTCTTCATACACACACACACACACACACACACACACACACACACACACACACGGCCCAAGGTGGGGCCAATGGGGCTGTGGAGACTGCAGCTCCAACCAAGGACCATACTTTTTAAAAATATTTTATTATGTTTCTTTTTAACATATACTTTTATATTATTACACATGAGTAAAATAAACTACATACAGCAGGAAGAACAATGAGACAATCAGGAGTTATATAAAGGTTACATTCATAGTGATTTGGCTATTTGTATTTGTCAAACTTGAAGTATAAACATCTTTCCTGTCTTGTTTGGTCTAAATTTCTCAATGGAGATTAATATCTATCATAGCTCATCTCTATTAACTTAAGCCATCTATTTTGTCTAAAAACATCTTAACCCCTTGTTAAGCTTAATTGAAAAACTAAATAAACTATTTGATCCTCAAACCCATCAGAGACCTGAGAAGGGATAAAGCATAAATACATGAGTGAACCTGGAGTACAGGTTAGTAGCTTCCAAAATGAAAAAAAAAAAAATGACTGAGACAGTTTACTGCTTGAATAGTCACCCAATACTCACGATCTTCCATAGTGACTATCCTCTTAGGTTAATTTTAATTTACTCATAGTGTTTATTATGGCTTTAACATATTGTTTCTTTGTTTTTGAGATCAGTTTCAACTAACAGAATGAAGAATTTTTCAATCTGTACAGTTTGTTAATGATAGGTTCTGATTACTGGAAAGTTCCAGGCATTCCTTAAATCTAAATTATTTCAAAAGATGCAGATCTTAAAGACTTGAGCAAGAATGGGCCAAAGAAGAAAAAGTGGAAGAAAAGAAGTGATCAAATAAAGTAGAAATTTGAAAACAACAAGACAGAGTAGAAGTAAATCAGAAAAATTCAAACCCAAATATGATGTACTTACACTCTTTCAGTTTGTTTATATAGTGGATTACATTGATGGATTTCCATATGTTAAACCATCCCTACATGCCTGGAATGAAGCCTACCTGGTCATGGCGAATGATGTCTTTGATATGTTCTTATATTCGTTTTTCGAGTATTTTATTGAGTATTTTTGCATCAATCTTTATAAGAGAAATTGGTCTGAAATTCTCTTTTTTTGTTGTGTCTTTGTGGGGTTTAGGTATCAACATGATTATGGCCTCATAAAAAGAATTTGGTAACGTTCCATCAATTTCTATCTCTTGTAGTACGTTGAAGAGTATTGGTACAATAACATTATGATGGGTGGATCTGGGCCCAGGGATCCTGTTCAAACTATGGCACCAGCCAAGGATAATACATGCAGTAAACTTCAAACCCCTACCCAGATCTAGCCAATGATCAGAACATTCTCCACAGTAGAGTGGAGAGTGGGATATGACTTTCTCACGTACTCTGGTGCCTCACCTTTGACCATGTCCCCTGGAGGGGGAGACCTGGTGGCACTCAGAGGAAGGACAGCAGGTTACCAAGAAGAGATTGATACCCTATGAACATATACAGGGGGAGGTAATCCCCCTCAGGAACAGTCATAGGGGAGAGGAGTAGTGAGAAAGAGAGAGGGAGGGAGGAATGAGAGGATGAAAGGAATGGACTAACAACTGAGATGTAATATGAATAAATTAATAAAATATTAAAAAAAGAAAACCAAGATGAAATAAGGATTTCTCATTCAACTTAAAAAAAAGAAAGAAAACTTACACTACACATAGTGAATAAAATAAAAACCTGTATCATGTATTTTCTTTTTGTGTATTTATATCTTATAGATTACAAAGCATAGAGTAGGCCTTCTATAAATATGAGAGTCATAATTGTGAAAAATATACATTTTAGTAGCAAATTATTGATGTATATTATTATTTTTAAGCATTTTTATTTTTTACATATACATTTATATTATTACACTTAAATAAAATAAACTACTTATAGCAAGAAGAACCATGACAAAATCAGGAATTATATAAATGTTATATTCTTGGTGTTTTGGCTATCTGTATTTGATAGCCTTGAAGAAAACATCTTTCCTATCTTGGTGAATCTAAAATTCTGAATGTAAATCAATCTCCATCACACCTTGTAATTGTCAACTTAAAACATTTATCTAGACCTAAATGCATCTTAACCCCTAAACAACTAAGCTTCATTGTAAAATTAAACTACATGGTCTTCAACTCTATCAGACAGTTGAAAAGGAGTAAACTCAATTACCTGAGTATGCCAGGAGTGCAGGTTAGTAGCTTTCCATATGAGATGACAGAGACAGTTTTCTCCCTGAGTAGCCACCAAAAACTCTGTATTATGTTGGAGCATCTTCTTCAGCCTTCTGGCCCAATATATCTGACAGATATATTTGTAAGGCAGAACTATTGAGGCCTTGCTTACTCTGTCTTGGCAGAGTTTGGCCTTCGACTCTTCCTGCATCCAAGCTTGCCCTTTTTTAGGTAGAATTCTGTCTGTGGTATAGAGGAGAACATTTTTCCCAGTGGCTTGTTTGCCACATTTGAAGCCATCTCCATAAGGAGCTTCTTTGATGTTCATCATCTTCTTTGAGTTAGGCTGTATGTTGCCAGGACTTAACCTGTCTCATTGTTAGTGATTTTTTTAAAAATAATTAAAGCACTTATAAATGCCGTATTCTGCATATCTCTGAGGTTTTTGAAGACCTTATCTAACTATCCTACCTTAACTTTCTATAGAATCATATCTATCTGCTGAAGCTAAGATGTATATTTTTGTGATAAAAGTAGACCAGAAATTGACATGACCATGATCTGATAAACGAACAATTAACTTGTATGACTTATTTACCCTAAACACCCTGCAATAGCACTTTCAAAGTATTGGAAGTAAACCTTGTTTTATAATTGAGTTATATGGGTACAAAAACTCATATTAGAGTATATATATAGTGTGTGTGTGTGTGTGTGTGTGAAGAATAAACTTACGTTTGAATTCTATACCGCTGTATCTAGAATTAATCTTATTTTGCATCTATATACAAAATTCTATACCAGTGAATTAAAATAACCTTGTGAATGACAATTGAGGCATTAAGTTGAGGAGTAGATTCAAAAATCTACTTTTTGTTCTATCTTCCCTATATATTTCTATATTCTTCCCTTCTTTCTTTTCAACCCTTTTCTCCAAACCTAAGAATGTAAGATAAGGGAAAGGAGAGATTTCAATGAATCTCACTTCTTTTCTCTCTAAATAAGACCAATAATAACTTGTAACCAACTCTCATTGATAATAACCTTCTATTGCCCAAGAAAGCAAACAAAAACCTACCAGACTCCCTTACGGAAATGGGGCGTCATTCTCTTAAGGTTTCTTCCAGCTGATTAAGGACAAATACTACCTAGTAGGAGCCCTAATAAAATTGGGTAAATGGTTATGCACTCTAGGAATCGCATTTGTGGTCCAGTTTCCAAATGTTGAGAATTTCCAGCCTTAGTTAGAGTTCTATGTGGAACAGTCTGAAATGCTGGACCAATTGGCATCGGAGGCTTTCTTTGAAAGTGTTCTGTTATCTTGTTCTGGTGAGGAACAGTAATTGAAGCACTTGGTGCTGGAACGTGAAGGATACAGGATGTCAGTATCCAGCATGGTGAGAGGAATGCATCCTGTCAGGTCTGATCCAATGTCAGTGTCCGGTTCTTTTGTTCTAAAAGCATATAATTTCTCACAAGCATTATACAGTCTGAAAATTCTAAGTGTATAAGGTGTACATGATGCACAGAATAATTAAGGCAAGTTTTCTGCTTTTTGTAAGAGCAGGAAAAAGGACATCTTTAATCTTCATTCATTCCATATGAAGAATGTCATCTAATAGTAATTCTTAGGTGTTCTGTAGCCAACAAGATGCCTTATCCATTCCTAGACATTCATGTCTCAGCCAGTATCATAGCTATTTGCATATAGTAGGATTACCAATATAAGTAACCTGCTTGTTCTGCAGTTTAAATCCTTATATCCAGATTTTATCCCCCTCCCTCATTCCTTCCTGATTTTCCTCCCTCCCTCATCCCCTCTCCCTCCCTCCCTTAGTCCTCAGAAAGGGGAGCCCTCTTCCCCTAACATCTGACCTCAGCCTATCAAGTCTCATCTGTATAACCTGTAACCTCTTCCTCTGTAGCCTAGAAAGGCTGTCTTCCTCACTGGTCCTCTGAAGAAATATTTTCTGATGGATGAATAATTAATAACTAAGCAAACATGAGACATTTTAACAAATCATCATACTTGTGCTTTGAGGTGAATGTATATTTTGAGAACCATTTTTTTGTGTTCTTAGGAAATCTGAAGATCTATACTCCCTTTTAGGCCTAAAATAGGCTCACAAGAAAACAAAATCAATAGCAATCTAATTTGTCAGATTATGAATCCTACGCACACACAAAATGTGATCAAAAGATAACAGTAAAAAATCTGGAGGCATTTCCTTTAGTGATTTCATCAATAAAACTATAAATTATGTTCTGCTATTTTGATCTCAAGAGTATTCTTTATTTCCACATCTTCAATGATGTATTTAAAGAATAGAATTTAATTTTATTAAATGCCTCAAATCTTCATACCTTTCCAATGTTTTCGCTTATACTAGTTAGTTTTATTCTAAGACTTGTGACTTGAGAAAAATCAGGAACCACTGTCTTCTTGGAAATTGCTTTCTCCAACATTCAAATATGTGGCACAGCTGGAAAATCTACATAAATAAAAACAAAAACACCCCAAAACTATAAGTACAGGATTAGATAGCTTCCTTAATATAACTGTTGATCTAATGTGTTTCAGGAAGTATTTCTTCAGTGACATTAGAACCTAGAGTGTTATAGAACACTTATTTTTGCAGAGGAGATGGTTTCAGTTTCCAATACATATATCATAGTTCACATTCAACCATTAATCTTGTTCCAAGGAATCCAACATCCTCTTCATACCTTTGTGGGCACCATGAATTCACATAATGTTCAGATGTACAAACAGGCAAAGCTTTCTATCACATGAAAATGACATTATAAAAACTCTAAAAGCTCTCTGAATATAATCATCTATAGCCCAAAAGAGCAACCAAAAAATCTACTCAACCTCCCCTTATGGGAAGTGGGATGTTTTTCTCTTAAGGTTTCTTCTGGATGATTTGGGGCATATAATACCTTTCGGTGGGCCCAAATAAAATTGGGGAAATTGTTAAACAAGCCAGGAATAGTATTTGTGGTCCTCAGGGATGTATCTCTTTTCCTTTATCTTTTTTTCATAGGTATAGAGATAGGGGTTGAAAAGAAATAAGGGGGAATATAGAAATATATAGGGATGATAGGACAAAAAGTAGATTGTTGAATCTACTCCTGAACTTAAGGCCTTAATTGATACGCACAAATAAGGTTATTTTTAATTAATTTGTGTAGGTTTTTGTATATTGATGCAAAATAAGTATAGAATTCAACTTTAAGATTGATCTTCACACACATTATAGATATTTCTACTCTAATATAAGGTACTGTACCCCTACAACTCAATTATAATACAAGGTTTACTTCCAATACTTTGAAAGTGGTAGTGCAGGAGATTTAAAATAGTTAAATAATACAAGCTAATTGTTAGTTGATCAAATCATGGTCATGTCAATTATTAGTCTATTTTTATCATAAGAATATACATCCTAGGTTTAACAGATAGATATGAATCTGACATTTAAAGATGTTTCTATTATTTTACAGATTCTTTGACAATAAGACATGTTAACTCCTGGCAACACCCAGCCTACTTCAAAGAAGATGATGAGCAGTAATGAACCTCCTTATGGGAATGGCTTCAAATGTGGCAAACCAGACACAAGGCAAAATGTTCTCATATCCTTCACAGACAGAATTCTGCCTAAAAATGTGCAAGCTTGAATACAGGCAGAGTTGACAGCCAATTTTTGCCTATGCAAGGTAAGCAAGTCCTTAATAGTTCCTGCCTCAGAAATATGTGTCAGATATACTGGGCCAGAAGCCTGAAGATGATGCTCCAACATTATAGAGAGTTTTTGATGACTGATAAGGCAGCAAACTATCTCTGTGATTTTTTTTCATTTTGGAAGCTGCTAACCTGCACCACCAGTTTACTCAGGTAATTAAGTTTTATTTCCTGCTCAAGTGCTCAAGTCTCTGATGGGGTTTAAGACCAGATAGTTTAGTTTCACAATTAAGCTTAATTGTTTAAGGGTAGGTTATTTTTAGGTCTAGGTAGATGTTTTAAGTTGATAGAGATGATATATGGTAGATATTGATGTACATTCAGAATTTTAAACTCACCAAGACAGGAAAAAATGCTTTCTTCAAGGTTGCCAAATGCAAGTAACCAAAACACTATGAATGTAACATTTATACAATTCCTGATATTTTCATAGTTCTTCTTGTTGTGTGTAGTGTAGTGTACATATGTGTAAAAATAAAAAATACTGTACAAATTTAAAAAACTAAAAATAATAAGGCCCAAAGAGAATAAACCACAAACCAGAGAGCATCCATGGGATGCTTCTAGCCCCTCCCCCCACATATGTAAGATATGTCCTGCTTGGTCTTTATATGGGACTCCTAGAAGCAGGAGCAGAAGTTGCCTCTGACGCTGTTATCTCCTTTTGGATCTCTTTGCCCTAACTGGAAAGCCTTGTCTAGCCTCAATAGAAGATGAACCAAGTCCTACTTGATATGCAAGGCAAGTCGATACCCATGGTTAGTCTCTCCTTCTCTGAGAAGAAAGGGAGGAAGCTCAGGAGCAAGGAAGGAGAGGTAAGAGGGAGTTCTTCAGAGGAGATGAGGGAGGGGAACAACTTTCTGGAATGTAAAATTAATTAATTAATTAATTAATTAATTAATGAAAAATAACACCAAGTGAATTGATATTTCTCTCATAATAGTTTATCTATGATTTCTATTGTGTGTGTGCACTGGGGCAGCATAGGGTTTTGAGAGTACACAGAGAAATTCAAATCCTGCAAGGACATTGATAAGTTTTTACTTACATTATTTTCAGTGTATTCTAGATCTGTCAACAGATAAAGAATAAATGATTTCTAAATTATAGCCAATTTCTTTAGTAAATAGAATTCTAAAATTATGTTGCCTGAAAATAGAACTGTTTATGTATGAAAGCTTAGTTTAAAAAAATGACTGCTTTGAGAAGAGTAATAAAAATCCCCAAGAGTGAAACCCTAATTGATTATACAATGTCAAATTATCAATCCTGAAATCATATCCAAAAATGTAAAAGATAACTGGATTCAGATATATATATATATATATATATATATATATATATATATATATATATATATATAGTAGCAATAATTTTAAAAGGACCATAAATTTGAGAGGGAGTAACAGAGGCACATAAGAGGGACTAGAAGAAAGAATATAGGAAAGATTAGAGAAAGGAAAGGGGGCTGTGATTTAATCATACTTCAGTTAAAATACCATGTAAGATGCCACAAGGTTTTATTTAAATAATGTTTACATGGTTAAAAGTTGAGATTGACATAATCATTGGTGAAAGTGACCTGAGATGTTTTGTGAGTACATAGATGTGTGTGTACACATGCATACACAGAGAAAAAGAGGAGAGAAGCAAAAGGAGGGGGAAAAGGAGAGAAAGAGAGGGACATTATTGCATACTGTAGAAATATTTCATTTAAATTAGAATCACACAAAAATAAGTTTAATATAAAATATTGAAAATATTTTTTCTTTTTTATTAATTTATTCTTGTTACATCTCAATGGTTATCCCATCCCTTGTATCCTCCCATTCTTCCCTCCCTCCCATTTTCCCCTTATTCCACTCCCCTATGACTGTTCCTGAGGGGGAGTACCTCCCCCTGTATATGCTTATAGGGTATCAAGGCTCTTCTTGGTAACCTGCTGTCCTTCCTCTTTTATGACAGGATCCTTGAGTTCCATCAAACCCTATCACTTAAAACACAAGGGAGAAAAAAAACACACAAGGGAGAATATGGCATTTAAAATGCTTTTATTATTTTAAAGATTCATTGACAATGAGACAGGTTAACTCCTGGCAACACGCAGCCTACATCAAAGAAGATAATGAGCATCAAAGAACCTCCTCATGGAGATGGCTTCAAATGTGGCAAACAAGCCACTGGGAAAAATGTTCTCCTCTCTACCACAGACAGAATTCTGCCTAAAAAAAAAAAAAGGCAAGCTTGGATGCAGGAAGAGTCAAAGGCCAAACTCTGCCAAGACAGGGTAAGCAAATCCTCAAAAGTTCCTGCCTCACAAATATGCCTGTCAGATACATGGACCAGAAGGCTGAAAAAGATGCTCCAACGTTATAGAGAGTTTTAGGTGACTATTCATGTAACAAACTGTCTCTGTCATCTCCTCATTTGGAAAGCTACTAACCTGCACTCCATGTATACTCAGGTAATCAAGGTTATTCCTTTTCAACTCTCTGATAGAGTTGAAGATCAGGTAGCTTAGTTTTACAATGAAGCTTAGTTGTTTAGGGGTTAAGATGCTTTTAGGTCTAGATAGATATTTTAAGTTGATCATGACAAGATGTGATGCAGATTGATTTACACTCAGAATTTTAGATGCACCAAGGTAGGAAAGATGTTTTCTTCAAGGTTGTCAAATACAAATAGCCCAAATACTAAGAATATAACATTTATATAATTCCTGATTGTGTCATGGTTCCTCTTGCTATAGGTAGTTTAATATATATACATGTAATAATATAAATGTGTATGTAAAAATAAAAATAAAAATATGAAAAAACAAAATAAAAAAATAAGTAAATTCTAGTTATAATAGAAAAAGACTTAAAAAAAAAAACACAAGGGACCTAGGAAAAATCGCTTGTCGCTTTCTATTTCAGGATCTCTTTATTTGTTATATGTGAGAGGATAGATAGGAGTATGGTGGCTATTGATACACTTCCAAAGTGTTTTTAGGACAATTAATAATTGTAAGTACTCACTGATGTCATGGAAAGGAATTTTAAATGAAGTTTTAGGTATCACAGAGAAAATGTTGTTCTGAAAATAATAGGAACGTATTTGAATGTGTAACAAGTCACCTAAACAGATATTAACTCATTATTGTTTAAACACCCTCATAAACAGGACTGATAGCTCAATCAAGAAACTTATTTCTTGCTGAGTAACGTACATAATGCCAGAAGGTAATGTGATATAGGAGAGATGACATCAGTGGCCTTACCTAGCACTATAAATTTGATACTACAGTACTGACCTTCTGGCAAGATATGCACATTGTAGGAATAGTACCGTGATAGTTATGGGAGTACTAACTAAATTCTGCTTAATTGGATATATGTCCCACTCTACAAGAAGAATTTAATGTCTGATGTTGTAGAACTGGTCAGAAGCCCAGGATGAAAATAATTGTAGGCCCTATGAAACAAAGCTACTGTTATTTTGATGATGATCACACTGTCAAATTGCATTCTAAATCTTTATGCTTTCATTTATAGATTTTGCTTCTCTCAACTTTGGTCTGAGAAGCTTCTATTTTATTTTTTAGCAAACACTCAGGTTTTTTATCATTATTATAACTTATGCATATTATATCCCAATTGTAATCAACTCATGCTTATCTTCCAGTTCCAAGCCTCCCTCCCTTTTCTTCCCAATTCCCCTCCCCTAGGCCTTTGACAGATGGGTTCCTCCTCACAGTCTATCAGCTCTTATCTGGATAGCCTGTGTCCTCTTCCTCTGTATTCCCATAGGGCCACCCCAGCAAGGGTCAGTGATCAAATTGCAACACCAGAGTTAGTGTTAGAAGTATCCCTCACTGCACCCCCATCCCTCTCTCTCCTCCTTTCCAAGTGTGGATAGAAGCAACAAAGCTTCTATTTTCAGTTTGTGGTGGTTAAAGCAGAGAACAAGCTTACTAAAATGCCAAGTATAAATATCTCTTACTGCCTAACCTTGCTTGAGTCTTCTAAATCAACCTTCCTCTCTATGAAAGGCTCAAGGCCCTTTAAAAGACACAGGCTGAAAAAATGTAAAGGCAGCAGATGTGGAAGACAGCTGTGAATTGTTGACTTCTACACATGGCACGATAGTTGCATAATCAGCTCAAAGCAGCTATGATCACTTTCAAAACACCTGTGCAAGACCAAGGCAATCCATGTTCTGTCATGGATGAAGTGTGGGCTCCAAAGGCACCACTCCTATGAAAGGAGCTATTGGCAACAGATGGCTCCTGAAGGACGAAGTCACTCTCCTCTCAGGCCATGACTGAAGGTAATTGTTTAAGCTTTGGGGGATGATCACACCATGTACATATTGACAACAATAGTTGGGCTCAAAATTTTTCATACAAAAAATTAAAATAAAGAGAAGACATGAAGTTGGGATAGGGTAATAAGGGGAGATGGAAGGAGGTAGTGTTAGAATAATATGATTAATATATATTGTATAATTACATGAAACATTCAAAAATAAAAATATAACTTTAAAATTTAAAAAGGGTATCATAAAACCATGACTGACCTGCTATAGTTTTCTTGTGATATGTGTAGTATTTGATTAGTTTACCTAATAGTCTGTATTAGTTTTAATGTAATTATTCAGAAAACTGCAAGTTGATTCGAAATGATAATGAACTAGAAGATGTGTATTTTCTTTTCTTTTTTTTAAATTTTAATTTACTGTAATTTGTTCAGATTACATCCTGATTGTTATCCCCTCTTCCTTCCCATTCTCCCTCCCTTTTTTTCTTATTCCCCTTCCCTAGACTTCTAACAGAAGAAGACCTCCTCCCCCACCATAATGACTTCACCCATCTGGGGAACAGGACAGATTCTGGGAAATGCAAAGAGCTAAGTGTTGTATGGAATGGGTGGGGGATGGAAGGACCCAAAGTGTCAGTAATTCCATAAGGAGATCATTAAGCCCAGGGAATCTCGATCCAGGAGGCCCTGCACAAACTGTTGCACCAACCAAGGACAATGCATTTAGTGAACCTAAATCCCCTGTTCAGATATAGGCAATGGACAACTCATTCTCCATGGTTGTGGGGGAGAGCAGGGACTGCCTCTAACATGAACTGTGGTGCCCCTGATTTGATCACTTCTTGGTGGGGAGGCCCAAAGGCACACAGAGGAAGGGAATTCAGGATATCTGGATGGGATCTGTTAAAATATATCCTTTTCTTGCTTTAAATGTTATATTTTTTATTTCTTTATTTCTTTTTTAACATATACATTCATATTATTACACATAAATAAAATAAACTACATATAACAGGAAGAACTATGAAACAATCAGGAATTATGACTGTTACATTCATAGTGATTTAGTTATTTGTATTTAGCAAACAAGAAAACATCTTTTCTATCTTGGTGAGCCTAAAATTTTGAATGAAAATCAATATCTATTATATCTCATCTCTATTAACTTAAAACATATATCTAAACACTAAGTTTAATTGTAAGACTAAACTTCAACTACATCAGAGACTTGCAAAGGAATAAAACTTATTTACCCGAGTAAACTGGAAGTGCAGGTTAGCAGTTTCCAAAATGAAAAAATGACAGAGACAGTTTACTGCCTGAACAATCACCCAAAACTCTCTATAATGTTGGAGCATCATCTTCAGCCTTCTAGCCCAATATATCTCACAGACATATTTGTGAGGCAGGAACTCCAAATAGAATGGACCAGAAAAGAAAATCCTCCTGCCACAAATAATAATCAAAACACTGAATGTACAGAAAGAAGAAAGAATATTAAAAGCTGCAAAAAGGCCAAGTCACATATAAAGGCAAACATATCAGAAATGTGCCTGACTTCTCAACAGAGACTATGAAAGCCAGAAGGGCCAGAACGGAAGTCATGCAGACACTAAGAGATCACAGATGACAACCCAGACTACCATACCAAGCAAAGCTTTCAATCACCATAGATGGAGAAAACAAGATATTCCAAGACAAAACCAAGTTCAAACTGTACCTAACCACAAATCCAGCTCTACAGAAGAGACTAGAAAGTATATTTTCTAATAAGATTATTTCTGAAGATATAGTTTAGGGGATAGAGTAAAAGCCTATACCAGAGGGCCTTCAATTCAATGAATCACCTAAAATCAAGTGCTGTAGACACAAGGCCTTTATTCTAATACATTCTTCAGGTAGAAGCAAGAGGCTTCAAGAGTAAAAGCTCGTGTTTGGCCTCAACAACCAGAGGCCCACCTGGTTTGCATTACATTCTGTCTTTAAACAGCAGAAGAAAAGTTAAATCTAATATAATATTATTTGATACATACATTAAAGCAAAATGCTATCACAAGATATGTTTGAATCTCCAAGCACCTCTTTAGGTATCATAAAAGTGTTTGAATAAAAATGCAATTGAATATAATGAAAAATAACACCCCAAAAATGTTTTGGAATGGCACAAATCATTCATTTTAACCTTTTGTTCCTTAGGTACTTTTAAAATTTGTATAACTATAATTTAAGCAGAAGCATGGAGTTATTTCTAAAGAGAATCATTTCCCTGAATTCTGCATACGAGAAGAAATGAGGTGCATCATTTAAATAAAGACATTTACATGTGTTTGAAATATATTCATGATATGGAGTTAATAGGTTCCTGGTGTTTTAAAGAGTAGGGACCTTAATGAGTGGTTGGCGTGCTTAGAAAAATGATAGCTAGAATGATCAAAAACATTACATTACCTTTTAAGAAAATCTGACTTCAAAAATTTGCATCAGTTTCCTGAGTTACAAATGCATATAGATTCTACTAAATTTTCTCATTGTTAATAGCAGAAAATGATGTCTAGAGTTACTTTTTACAAATTACTACAGCAATAGCGCGCACGCACACACACACACACACACACACACACACACACACACACACACACACACACACAAACCCAGCCACTTTTCATCTTTCAGAATTTTTTTAAATAGATTAGTTGGTTTTTAAAAATAACATGTAGTAGGATACTAAAACATTTTTCAAAGTTTTGTTTTAGAAATCCTAAAATAAAAACTAAATAAGATTTATTAATTATTTTCAGGAATCATTTGAAATGTAGAATTAACTACCGCAAGCAATTATTCTGAAACATTCACAAAATATATTTTAAATAATATCTGACTATAATCAATCACCAGGTGTTTTTACCTGAAAGAATAAAGTATATTCTAACATTTAACCATCTGTCCATCAAGATTATTTATTGACAACCTGCTGTGTATGGAATAGTTAACCTTAAAACAAATCAATCACATAAAAGTCAAGATATGAATACTGAATATAAGAAAATGACAGGAATTATTACAATTTCTGGTTAATAAAGTTTTATAAAGACTTGCTTCATCATTTTGCATTTCTATTGTTCATATGCTTTTGGAAGGTACTGTTGAGCTATACTACAAAGCTTAATTAAAATGATAAATTATATTCTTTTAAGTATCATGTTGGCAGCCTTGTAACTAGGCTCACCTGCTATGCCTCTACATTTCCATAGACAAGTTAATAGAATAGCCTCCTACATAGGTCAGCAAGTCAATAACTAAAAAATTAACACCAGCCTAGTTCTCAACTCTCTTTAAATAAGAAACTACATTCTAACTTTTCATATCATATAATATATTTGTGAGTGTTCTCAGTGACCAATATAAAAATATCTTTTTAAAAAATATTTCAATGTGGATATAATAATAATGTTTCTCTCTGGAGACTGTCAGCAGTGCCTATTAATATCTTATGCATCTGTTAGGTGCTTAACAAATGTTAGATATTTGTTATTATATCCAGTTTAAAAAGCAACTTGAAAATAATATTAGGGACTTATACAATGAGGATGGCTGTAGTATAACCAGTTTCACAAAGATGAGAGCATTGAATACTAGGACTTTAAAAAGAGTTAAATTTCATGATTTCAGTTAAGCTAGGATTAAATAAAGACTATCAAGGAAAGTAAAGGAGAAAGAGAAAAAGGAAAAGTATAAGGAAGAGATATAGACAACCTCCAAATTCTATAAGTGATTCATAATAACATCTATGCTTAAAGCAACATATTAAATTCTGCTCCAGAGACTAGATTTGTGAGTATCCCTGATCCTCCCCTTCAATGCCTCAACCCACCTTGCCAGATCAAGTCTAGGTCCCACATTTAATGCCATGGGCTAGTCTGGCCACACCTCTCTATAATACAACCAATTTCTAGGCTTTTGTTAGGAGCCTTCATACCTACACTCTCATCCACAGGCCTCTCAGAAGCCACATCCAACTTTTCTACCCAGCAATCTAGAATTTGAGAATAAAACTAAATAAGTAAATAGAAACATTAAAGAGTACTCAAGATGAAATAAAGATGGAATTGAAAAAAGCCAATAACTCAACTAGAAAAGTCAAAGTAAAGCCTTACAACTAGATTATCATATCATATCATAATATATCTTATATCGTATTCAAGAAGAGTCTTGTCAATTATATGTGAAGTATACATTTTAAGGAACTCATATCAAGCATCTTTCTGGACACAAAGAAACAAATTATTAATCAGTAGTAAGGGAACTCTAGAAATTACATTAATGAATGGAAAATATGCAACATGATTCATAAAAACTAGTTAAAAAATAACTTACATTGAAACAAATAATGGAGAAATATTTTACTAAAATTTATTAGTTGGGTTTACTTTAAAGATTTATTTAATTTTATTTTATGTGTATGAATGTTTAGCCTGTATGCATGTATGTGCACTGTATGTACGCCTAGTACCCACAAGAGGTCAGAAGGGGGACATGGATCCCCTGGAAATGGAATTAAAGACTGTTGAAAGCTTCCATGTTGGGGATGGCAACAAAATCCAGGTCCTTTGCAAGAGCATCAAATGCTCTTAACTACTAAGCTAGTCAAACTATATAGAACTACTGATAGTGTGGTTCCCAGTTCCAACTGATACAGCCACCACACAACTCCTGTATTCAAAGCTCAGGAAACACTAAGGAAGAAAGGGAAGAAAGATTTTTAAGAACCAGAGGACCAGGAAGTCTGTGCTTTCTAGCCATGACAGGAAAGCTAATCCCATGAAATTTCAACAACATTGCTGCCTAAAGAATACCTGACTAATTCCAATATCAGGTGACATTCCAATGGAAATGTGGAAAATCTCACAAAGTCTCACTCCTAGATAAAGAGTCTTTTCAAGGAAATAATCTCCATTTGGTTATCACAGCACTGAATGGACTCAGTAGGTTGTACTCATAAGTTAATTAGTTTATATGTAAATGTATCAAACACAGTTAAAGAAGAGGAATCTATGAATTTGGGACTGTGTGTGTGTGTGTGTGTGTGTGTGTGTGTGTGTGTGTGTGTGTGTGTAAAACACATGATGAGAAGGAGGGAAGAGACAGAGGGAATAAATTATATAATATTTAAAATTTTTAAATACAATTTTAAAAGATGGATGGCATCTGAAGAACACTGGATGTTGTCCTCTGACTTACACATACAGGTATACACATGTGAACATATGTATGTTTACTCCTGCGAACATATAAGGGAAGTGTGACCATGGAGCAAAACAACAGGGAGATCAGACATTTTCCAAATTGAAGATGAAGGAAGGCACTACACAAAAAGACATGCAAAGCACAGGTTCTCGAAGTGAAATCTAGAAAAGAACTTAATAATGTCAACAACTTGATTTCAGCCCAGTGAAATACTGTCACTTATTACCTACAAAATGAGACATAATAAATTGACATTGTTTAGTTTGTTTATCTGTTCTTCACTCAATTTTGGCAAGTGGAATCGATCAAGAAAATCATCCATTTTCCTTAGATTTTCAAATTTTGTGGCATATGTGCCTTCAAAGTAGGATCTTATGATTCTTTGTATTTCTTCAGCGTCTGTTGTTATGTCTCCCTTTTCATTTCTGATTTTATTGATTTGGATACTGTCTCTCTTTCTTTTAGTTAGTTTAGCTAACGGTTTGTCTATCTTGTTGATTTCCTCAAAGAACCGGCTCTTGGTTTTGTTGATTCTTTGGACTGTTCTCTTTAGTTCTAACTTATTAATTTCAGCCCTGAGTTTGATTATTTCCAGACATCTACTCCTCTTGGGTGTTTCTGCTTCTTTTCTTTCTAGGGCTTCTAGCTGTGTCATCAAAAACTTCAACATAAAACCAGAGACAATAAATTGGTTAGAAGAAAATGTGGGGAAGAGCCTGGAACACATTGGCTCAGGAGACAACTTCCTGAACAGAACACCAACAGCCCAGGACTTAAGGTCAACAATTAATAAATGGAATCTCATGAGGCTGAGAAGCTTCTGTATGGCAGGAGATACTGTCAAAAGAACAAGGCAACAGCCTACAGACTGGGAAAACATCTTCACCAATCCTACCTCTGTCAAAGGTCTAATATCCAAAATATATAAAGAAGTCAAGAAATTAAACACCACCAAACCAAATAACCCAATTGAGAAAAGGGATTCAGAAGTAAACACAATTCTCAACAGAGGAATTTCGAATGGCTAAGAAACACTTAAAGAAATGCTCAACCTCCTTAGTCATCAGGGAAATGCAAATCAAAACAACTCTGAGATTCCATCTTACACCCATCAGAATGCCTAAGATCAAAAATTCAAGCAACACCACATGCTGGCGAGGATGTGGACAAAGAAGAGCACTCCTTCATTGCTGGTGGGAATGCAAACTAGTACAGCCACTTTAGAAATCTAGCTCGTGCTCTCTCATAAAACTGGGAATAAGGCTTCCTCAACACCCAGCTATTCCACTCCTTAGAATATACACAGAAGATGCTCCACCACACAAGAAGGACATATACTAAACAGTGTTCATAGTGGCCTTATCCATAATAGCCAGAACATGGAAACAGCCTAAGTGTCCCTCAGTAGAAGGATGGATAAAGAAGCTGTGGTAATTTACACTATGGAATACTATTCAGCTGTTAAAAACAAGGAATTCCCAAATTTTGTGGACAAATGGATTGGACTACAAATTATCATAATGAGTGAGTTAACCCAGAAGCAGAAAGACTCACATGGTGTATACTCACTTACAATTGGGCAATAGCCCAAAAGGCATGTCACATGAAAGTCCTCACTTACCAGGAAAGTGGGACAGAGTGGAGAAAATCCTATTAGGACTCTAGGTGAGAGAAGCATGGGAGAATGGGGAAATAGGAGGATCCAGAGTGTCCTAGAAACTACAAGAAGAAAATTATGATGGGAAGATCTGGTCCCAGGGGTCCTGCTCAAACTTTGGCACCAGCCAAGGACAATACATGCAATAAACTTTGAACCTCTACCAAAATCTACCCAATGGACAGGACATTCTCCACTGTTGAGTAGAGAGTGGGGACTGACTTTCACATGAACTCCGGTGCCCCATTTTTTACCATGCCCTCTGGATGGGGAGGCCTGGTGGCACTCAGAGGAAGGACAGCAGGCTACCAAGGAGAGACTTGATACCCTATGATCATATACAGGGGGAGGTAATCCCCCTCAGTCACAGTCATAGGGGAGGGGAGTAAGGGGAAAATGGGAGGGAGGGAAGAATGGGAGGATACAAGGGATGGGATAACAATTGAGATGTAATGAATAAATTAATTATATATATAATAAATTTACATTGTTTAAGATAGAAAAGAGGAGAGAATGTTCAATAGTTAAAGATGCAGATGGATGTATTTCAACTCATACTGAATAGCTGCAATGATTTGTAAGATACTAGTATTGAAAACAATATGCTAACTGAAAAGCTTAGCAAAATAGTTCAGTTCCTGAAAAGCTACATAACACCAAAATTAAACATTAAAAAAAAATAAAAACCTTACAGACTCAAAATAAGCACCAACATTAGCCATTAATAACATATTTTCTGTCAAAGAAAAGCAGAACACTTAGTGGTCTTAACAACACACTCTCCAATATATTTGAGTTAATTAATGCCAAGTTCTCTTCAACTATTGAAAAATTGTGAAGAAATAAATTACCCAGACTTATTATATAAGGCCAACACATTCTATCATGATACTCAAACCAGATGAAAGTACAAGAACTGCAACAAGAAGAAAGAATGAAAGAACTCTATATTCATGTTCATTGTCAACATAGTTTCAACATCTTTAACAAACGTCAATAAGCCGAATTTGCCAAGATTTAAAAATGTTGAACGTAATCAATTGGGACACAGCCAAGAAACACAAAATATAATTCAACATTAAACAAATTAATATATGTGATATGTACCTTAATAGTACCAAATTTCTCTGATTTTATTCAGCATAATGCAGCAATGTCAAAAGCTCCACAGTTAAAATATTTAAAAATCAGGATTGAAAAGTGGGCAATGCAATTACACAGATTTCTCTTAAAAGAAGACATATAACTATCTATCAAATATGTGAAGAAAAAAACAATCATGAAACCTCACTAATTACAAATTAAGTTCAATGAAAACCACAATGAATATCATTTCACTAAAGTGAGTGGCTATTATTTAAAAAAATCCAAGCAACAGAATTTCAGTGAGGATATGAGAAATACACATATTGATCTTTCTCTCTAGACTTTAAAGTCCTTGACAACCTCTGATCTTTTGTTGCCATGGTTTTTCCTTTTAATGATGCTTTTCAGTTGGAATCATTGAGTAGTAACACTTTCAAATTGGCTTCTTTCTCTTATCAAAATAAATTTAAAGATTCTCCATGCATTTCCATGCCTCAACAGACATGTCATTTTATTAATGAATACAATTCCTTTGTCTAGATACATAATAGCTTTTCCATTTACCTACTATAAGCATATTAGATGTTCCCCAGTTTTCATAGGCTAAAGTTTCTATAAATACCTATGTGTAAAATATACTGTGATATTGTTTTTTGTTTCTTTGTTCTTTCAAGTCAGGGTTTCTCTGTGTAGCCTCGGCTGTTCTGAAACTTGCTCTTTAGTCCAAGTCGGCCTTGAACTCACAGAGAAGTGCCTGCCTCTGCTAAGATTAAAGGTATGTGCCAACCCCTGGCTTACTATGGTATGCTAATGAATGTTTTCAGAGAAAGAGAGAGAGAGAGAGAAATTACAATGAAATGTCTTACACAGTAACTGTGGAGATTGAAAATTATGAGCATCAAAGAATCTCCTTATGGAGTTGGCTTCAAATGTGGCAAACAAGCCACTGGGCAATATGTCCTCATTTTTACCACAGGCAGAAATCTGCCTAAAAAAAGGGCAAGCTTGGATGCAGGCATAGTCGATGGCCAAACTCTGCCAAGACAGGGTAAGCAAGTCAATAGTTCCTGCTTCACAAATATGTCTGTCAGATATATTGGGCCAGAAGGCTGAAGAAGATGCTCCAACGTTATAAAGAATTTTGGGTGACTCTTCATGTAGCAAACTGTCTCTGTCATCTTCTCATTTGGAAAGCTACTAACCTGCACGCCCAACATACTCAGGTGATTAAGTTTATTCCTTCTCAAGTCTCTGATGGAATTGAAGACTAGGTAGCTTAGTTTTACAATGAAGCTTAGTTGTTTAGGGGTTAAGATGTTTTTTGGTCTAGATAGATGTTTTAAGTTGATAATGAGAAGATGTGATGGAGATTTATTTACATTCAGAATTTTAGATTCACCAAGATAGGAAAGATGTTTTCTTCAAGGCTGCCAAATACAAATAGCCCAAACACTAAGAATGTAACATTTATATAATCCCTTATTGTGTCATGGTTCTTCTTGCTATAGATAATTTATTGTATATACATGTAATAATAAAAATGTATATGTAAAAGATAAAAAACTTTTAGGTAATAAAAAAATCACCTAAAAAAAGAAAAAAAGATTTGTGAACAGAAAGCTCAGCATTCAGTAGAGCCAATGTGTATTTTCAGTCTGAATAAAAAGGCATGGATCAAGAGACCCAAAGGTATGAATTTCATTCTAAAGTTGGAAGCCTCAATGCTCAGGAAGAGCCAATTGTCTCAGTCTGAGTTTAAGGTTAGTAAAGACCAGTGTCCAATGTATAGGTTCAGTTATTGGGTTAGAGCAATTGAATCTTTTCTTTTCTGTCTTCTGTTGATCTTTAGTTGATAGATGATGAAGGCAATATCCTTTAAAAAATCTACCAATTTAAATCTTAATCACACTCCAAATTACCTTTTACATGCATACTCAGGGTGATGTTGAGAAAAAGTCTAGATATTGCAAAGGCCAAGTCAAGTAACCTGTCAAGTACTGATAATAATTTGAAAACACTGAAACCCTTTATTCATTGCTAATAGGAATGGGAAATGATGCAGTCACTGTGACAATTGGTAGTTCTTCAAATGCATTTTGTTTTGTTTGTTTATTTGTTTGTTTGTTTGTTTAGGACTGTGTCTTTTTACATAACCCTGACTGTGCTGGAACTCACTATATACATACAAAGCTGGCCTCAAACTCACAGAGATCTGCCTAACTCTGCCTCTTACGTGCTGTTATTAAAGGCAAGCATCAGCATACCAGGCTCAAAATATTAAAAAATAGTACTGTATTAGTCAGAAACTCTAGGACTAGATTTATAACCAAAGTATTGAAATCAAAAAAATGAAGAGATAGTTGAATATACTTGTCCATAGAAGCACAGTTAACAATATAAAAAAGGTGGAAGCAACTCACCAAAAAAAGAATAAATGGGAGGAGAGACCTGAAGTGACGAGAGGAAGGCCACCATGTGTTAGCTGGAGGAGAAGCACATGGCCACCAGAGTGGATGGAGAATCCAGCCCAGATGAAGTACATTAGCAAAAAGTATAGCTCCTACCATTGAGCTCATTGCATTGTGCCTGAAGCAGCAAAGAAAAACCAGTGTATAAGCCTATGGATCTCCACTCTCAAATGTAGTCCACCTACAGCTACTACAGCTACGGCAGGAGCAGAGGTGCCTATCCAACCCAGGTACTTTTACCCATTTCCAGTTTCACCATTACTCTACCACATTGAGCTTTCTGTGGGAGGACAGCAGTTTTATGGGAAAGAAAAGATGAGACAAACTGAGAAACATGATGCCACTGTCAGAGCACTGAGGACTCTGCAGAATGAGGCCCCAACAGAGAGGTTGGAGATGAATGGAAGAGAATCAGAGGAAGAAAACCTCAATAAATCAGAAATAAGCCAAGTGTCTGAGATCGCGCTGAAGCTGAATTTGCCTGTGAATTTCGAGGTGGACAGAGAGAGTGGCCCATGCCATATGAAGAACTTTGTGACCTGGGTTTCAGTCAGGGAGTTTGTATGGGAAGGAGAAGAGAAAAACAAGAAGATCTCCAAGAAGAATGCGGCAAGGGCTGTGCTGGAACAGCTGAGGAGGCTACCACCTCTGCCTGCAGTGAAACGAGTGAAGCCCAGAATCAAGAAGAAAAGTCAACCCACATGCAAGCTACAGAGAGCACCAGATTATGGCCAGGGGATGAATCCTATTAGCAGACTGGCACAGATCCAGCAGGCAAAAAAGGAGAAGGAACCAGAGTACATGCTCCTAACAGAAGGAGGCCTTGTGATGCAGGTAAAGGTTGGCAATCACACTGCAGAAAGGGCAGGTACCAATAAGAAGGTGGCCAAGTGCAATGCTACTGAGAACATGTTGGAGATCCTGGGATTCAAAGTCCCCCAGGCACAGCCTGCCAAGCCAGTACTCAAGTCAGAAGAGACGGCCCCAGTAAAGAAACCAGGAGATGGAAGGAAAGCAACATTTTTTGAACCTAGCCTTAGGGATGAAAATGGAACTAGTAAATAAAGAGGACGAGTTCAGGATGCCTTATCTTAGCCACCAGCAGCTGCCAGATGGAATCCTCCCTATGGTGCAATAGGTTGCCCAGGTTGTTAGGGTTAGTCAAGGACACCACACCAAAGATTTCAACAGGGCAGCTCCAAATCTTGCCAAGGCCACGGTAACTGCCATGATAGCCCGCAAGTTGTATGGGGGCACCTCACCCACAGCCAAGACCATTTTAAAGATTAACATCTCTTCAGGCATGTACCCCATGGACTTCGCACAAGACTCTCTGAGCAACTCTACTACCTTTCCAGAGCCCAGGGATTCCAGGTTGAATACAAAGACTTCCCGAAGAACAACCAGAATGAGTGTGTTTCTTTTATCAACTGCTCCTCGCACCCATCTCTTGCCAGCCATAGCATCGGCAAGGATGTAGAGTTGTGTTATGACATGGATGCACTCAACATTTTAAAGCTGCTGTCTGAGTTGGACCAACGTAGTACAGAGATGCCAAGAACAGGAAATGGACCAGTGTCAATGTGTGGGAGGTGCTGAACCTTTCTGGCCACAAACCATTATAAAGCTCAACATATATACTGAAAATACTGAGAACTGCTTTGAAAACCCGGAATTTCTGATAACTTCAGTGGGCCAGGACATGGTGGATAAAAATGTGGCAGTGGTAGCAAAGAAAACGAGACTACGAGTGGTGGCCTTTGTTTTGCTGGGCTGCTAGCGACAATGCTATGCTCTGCCATCCATCAAGAGACCAGCCCCAGCACTTCCAGTTCTTGTTTTTGCATTGTGACAGAGAAACAGAGGATGGCCAATTCTTTACGCTGGCTCATTCAGATACTTTGGGAAGCCTGGGACAACAGAGAGAGGCCTTAGAGCGGCCACGGTGCTAAAAGCACCAGAGAAAAACCAGTGCTTCCTACCATGCATAACAGACTTGGCGAGCTCAGCCCTGCCACATGTAGCACCACAGTAACCACTGATTTCTCTTCAACAGTGAGCCTGTTGGTTTCATTAGTTCCTTTGGTTCATAGGACACTATATAATTTTCATTTCAGTTTCTCAGTTGCATCTACTTATCTAGCACAGTTTAGAAACTAGTCCCAGACCGATGCTATCAGTCATGTAACTGGCAAAGATCACAATCCTTTTTGGCGATGCATTGTTTGCCTCTGGCTTGACCAGGCAGTTTTGGACTTAACCAGAATCCTTGACTCCTTTACTCCCTTGTATAAATTGGTCAGCTTAGGCGTTTTAAACATTAGGTGACCAAAAGATTTGGTCCTTTTTAACAAATGAGCCCTGGCCTTTATCAGTTATTACAGAAATTGTCAACAGGTGTTACTCTTGAGGAGATAGTTTTTTTAACCACACTACAGGACACAGAAGACTAGAGGCTGGTCTCCCTTGAGTGCCCAATGCAGTTGAAGTCCAACTTCCATGTAGGGGAAGGGTGTCAGGCTTCCTGGTGCACAGATGCAGGAAAGTCAAGTTGGCCCTAGTGGAAAGCTTTGAGCTCAGCCCTGCTTCCACTCTTGACTTTTCACCCATGGAATGTAAGTAAACTTAGTCTGTGTCACCAATAAATGGTAATACTAAAAAGTTTTTTTGTTAATTTATCCTTCCCCCCATTTTTTAAAGAAGAGAATATTTGTAATGCTTGTGATTCTGTCTAGGTAAAAATCTGGAGATCTAAAACTTCTTTATATTAAACTATTGACCAATAAAAAATGAATAAATGAACAATATATTTACATATAATGAAATCATCTTGAGAATTTAAAATGAAACTCTCTAACATATAGCACACATAGTGAACATTAAAGACATTTTACTAAGTGAAATAAACTAGCCATAAATGTATGAATGCTATCATCCTACTGAAATGAGGTATGAACAGTAACCAAATCAATGGAGATACACCATGGACTAGTGCCTTTCACCATTGTCCTGATTCAAAAATCATATAACCTCTGCATCTCTGATTCTCTTGCATCCTTGTATAATTACAAGGATTTTTGTGACACCTAGAAAGATAGCCTAAGATGTTATTACTACATGAGCTCAGCTGTTGCTTACCTTAAATCTTTAACTTTAATTCCCCTTTTTATGTGTTATCTAGTAGATGTGAAAATTGCATGATCTAGGATATCCCAGAGACTTAGAACATTTTAAATTACTTATTTCTTTTATAAATTCTGTGATATGCCTACTATTATTTTCACCCCCAGTTCCCATATATAAGACTCAAGCCTCAGAAAAGTATCCCAAGTATTAATCAAGTTGTTAGATAGAAGAGTAAATAAGCCAAAAATCCTGCTATGCTTCTGCTAAAATCACAAATCTTAGTGATTGGGCATGTTGCCCACTAATTTTCTTGTAAGAATTTTACCCTGAAATAAAAAAGAGGGAATGATACATTTTTCTTTCTTTCCACAATAAAGAATAAATGTGAATGTTATTTTTATGAGCAAAAGAGGAAGAATCTTGCGGGACTTGCTTTCTCCTTTGCTACTAGTGCAATAGAAATAGCACAGCAGTAAGGATCTGCTTCTGTGAATGCAGTAATTTAATTATAGACAAAGTCATTTCAATACTTTCCCCCCTTTTCTAGGAAATTGGGGTAAATTGCCACTTAACTTCTCAAGGATATTGATATTAATGAGTGACTGGGTTTAATAGGATGTGAAAGTTTAGAAGAGAGGCAGTATGCAAGAATGAGTTGTAAATTGCTTTGCTTAGCACTTTCCACTCTTAGAGAAATTTTAAAACTCTTTAACAAGGCAAAAAGGCACTGATAGAAAGAGCAGGGAACAGGAAAGTGTTATGTCTGTACATAAGCAGCAAAGTATAGGTCTTGAAATGAAAGTTGTCACTGTCTTGGGAAATATATAATTGCAGTTTAGGAGATTTTAAAGGTTAAGAAATTGTTTCACTTCAACTTTTACCTTTAGGGGAACAAAGTTAGATCACTAACTTGCTACTTAGTTAGCTATATCTTGCTGCCTGATATTAAATCAATAGTGCCTATTAAATCAATCATGTCCATATCTGTAGTATTAGCAGTGTTATTGTACTTGCTTTAGAAATTTGCAACTCAGAGAAGTTTGTTTATACATAAGTTATTTTTATCATTTATTTGTCTCTAATCATGTATTTAATATTTTCAGGCTTCCTTGGTCACTAGACTATCTTACTTACATACTGAGTATATAAACATATCTGGATATAGGTAAAAAGTAGCTATAAGTAGCACATGATTCCTTACTGAGAATCTGTTGATTCTGTGGTTGTTGAAGTCCAGCTTTAATCCACAGTGGTCTGATAGGATACAAGGAGTTATTGTAATTTTCAAGTATCTGTTGAGGTTTTCTTTGTTACCAACTATATGGTCAATTTTGGAGAAGGTTCTATGAGATGATGAGAAGAAGGTATATTCTTTTGTGTTCAGGTAGAATGTTTTACTGATATCTATTAATGATGCCTATTAGTTTCATTATTTCTCTGTTTAGTTTCTGTCTTGATGACTTTTCCAGTAGTGAAACGGGGTGTTGAAAGTTGCCACTATTAATGTGAAATAACATGAGATAGCCATTACTGTGTACGTATGTAGATAATACTGCCCTTATATGTACTTTCTATGAGTATAGCAGGTAATATGGTATCTGGGTGTTCTTTCTGTTGGACTATGATTCTAGTATATTCAGCTATGGCAGACACAGATGAGAGAGCAAAAATATGCTTACTATAGATTTTCTTCTTGGAAACTTTCTTAATACAGTTTATTTTGTATCAATACTATATAATCACATAGAGGTCTATTCTCTTCTTATATTATCTGATATTATCATTTACCTTGTAGTAAATACTAAAAGTGTCTACAGAATAATCACTTTTATGATTGAATGAAAACTGCTGGTGGATTGGTAATTTATACCTGTCTTCTGTTGCTGTTGATACTGTTTTCAGGTGTGTGTGTGTTTTTTTTTACTATGTTCTTACAAAGAATTAACAGTACAAACCATTCCATTTGTTCCTAGCACTCTTACTTTATCAGAATCTACTAAGTTGGTGGTTATATTGATTTGAAAATTGTATTTTCTTTTTTAAAATTTTTTAATTTTTAATTAATTTATTCTTGTTACATCTCAATGGTTATCCCATCCCTTGTATCCTCCAATTCTTCCCTTCCTCCCATTTTCCCCTTACTCCCCTCCCCTATGACTGTTCCTGAGGGGGATTTCCTCCCCCTGTATATGTTCATAGGGTATCAAGTCTCTTCTTGGTATCCTGCTGTCCTTCCACTGAGTGCCACCAGGGCTGGAGAGATGGGCCAGCCATTAAGGCTAGGCTCACAACAGAAAATTGTATTTTCATATATTACAAATGTAATTATAAGAATATGATATGTTGATATAGGTTATAAAATGCAATTATTCATTTATCCTATCTATAAGTTGGACAAAAACAGTAAGAATATGGCTATAATTAACCTTCAAGGGGAAAAGTAAAGGATCAGGTATGGAAGAAAATGAGAATCCCTGCTATGGAAATCTCATGTTTGAGATATTGGTTGGAGAAATGAATACCAAGTGACTGTTCAGACTTCAATCCCAGAAGTCAGAAGAGACAGCAGAAATTGTTGTGTATTTGATAATCACTAGCATGAAAACATGTTTTTGACTGTAGAACTGTACTTAGTTCTTGAAATAATATGTGTACAGTAGAAAGATAAGTGATAACTAATCTAAACACTGAAGTACCCAGTGTTTTGAAGTCTAGTTCAGAGTAGCATCTATCAAAGGATACTCAAATCAAATCATAGAAATACTAGGAAAAATATAGCACCTATCTCTAAAGGCTGTTTTATAAGTTCAAAATGTAGCAATGAACAACCAATGCTTTTTTAAAAAGTTGAATTCTTTATTCCTCAAGCTAGCTGTCTTTTGGTGAGTTGTTTGAGAAAGGGTTTGTGTGTGTAGCTCTGGATGTCCTGTAATGTGACCTGTAGAACCAGAGGAGCAACGAACTCAGAGATCTGCCTGCCCCTGCCTTCCAAATGCTGAGATTAAAGTCTTGAGGCACCACCACCGAACCCTGAGAAAACAATGTTATATTCAATTACATCGTTAATAATCCTTTAAAATGTTAAATGTATAAAACAGTTATGTATGAATATGTACAAATATAAAGTTTTTACTTAAAAATAAAAACTCTCTGACTATTTTACTTATTATATAAATAAATATATAAGAATAACAATTACATGAATAAAGGCAATTTGTTTAGAAGATATAACATAAAAATGACAAATATAGCTAACAAAGAAATGGACCAACAATGTTATTTCATACTATTTACCAGAGTTCCGTGAATGTTTCCTTTTAACTTAATGTTTTTCTTCAAATCAAAATCAACTTTACGTTTACTTGGAAACTATGAGAAGTTTCCACTGAAGAATATACAATAGTTCTGAACATGATGCTTCAACTGATCAGTGACAGACTCATGTCCTCTTTTGTCCATGCTTCCTAAAATGATGTGAGTTATACAGACTTAATTACTTGATGAAATATATTTAATCAGTTGAAATCAAGTGTTAGACTAAAATGATTCTAAAACACAAGTGTTTCTTGACATATTGTAAAAGAAAATGGGAATAAAAACCTGTAAACGTAAAACTTTTAACCATATCAAGATTTATTATATAAGCATATTCTCAATTCCTTTAAGACAGTCCAGAAAATTTGGTGGGGGGAGTTTTCAGGAAAAGGTTTATTTCACTCAGTTTCATGTGAGAATTTATTATAAAAAGCAGTCAGGGCATAAACTCAAGTAGGGCAAGAACCTAGAGGCAGGAGTTGATGTACAAGCCATGGAGGGGTGCTGCTTACTGGTTTGTTTAACATGGCTTGCTCAGCCTGCTTTCTTATAGCAACCTGGACCACCAGCCCAGGAAAAGCCCCACCCACAATGGGATGGACCCTCCCCCATCAATCATTAATTAAGAAAATGCCCTACAGTCCTGTTGATAGCCTAGTCTACTGAGAGATTTTATCAATTGAGCCTTCCCTCTCTCCAGTCACTCTAGCTTATAAGAGGTTGACATAAAACTAGCTATCACAGTATTTTAAAAAGGTTTGGTGGATTTAATTCTTCATTTTGTCATTGTGATAGTTATGTTGTTTGGTTGTTTTAGATAGGGTCATTTATTTCTTCATTAATTATTTAATTAATTTTTAAACTTTTCATCCTAACAGGAACGTCACCTCTACCTCTCCTCCTAGTCCCTACCTCTCATTTCACCTCCTCCTATACCCCTCCCTTTCTTCTTGGAGAAGAGCAGACCTACCATGGATATCAACCCGCATGGTACATCAAGATATAGGAGCACTGGACACATCTTCTATTGAGGCTAGACAAGGCAGTCCAGTTAGGGAAAAGGGATCCAAAGACAGGCAACAGAGTCAGAGACAGCCCCTGCTCCTGCGGTTAGAAGTCCCACATGAGGGCATATTTTAGGGGGCCTAAGGCTCCGTCTCATGCATGCTTTGTGATTGGTGGTTCAGTCTCTGTGAGACTCTGTGGGCCCAAGTTAGTTTATTCTGTGGGTTTTCTTATGGTGTCCTTGACCTCTCTGATTCTTTTAGTACTCCCTTTCGCTTTTTCATAAGATTCTTTGAGCTCTGCCTAACGTTTGGTTCTGAGTTTCTGTATTTATTTTCATCAGTTGCAGAGCGAAGCCACTCAGATGATAGCCTCCTCTCTGCAAGTATAGCAGGACATTATTAATAGTGTCAGATGTGGTCTCTCTCTCATGGCATGGGACTCATGTTGAGCCAGTCATTGGTGGTTATTCTATCTACTTTTGCTCCCTCTTTATTCCTACATATCTTATAGGCAGAAAAATATTCTGGGTCAAAAATTTTGTGGCTGAGTTGGTATTTCCATCACTCCATTGGAAGTTTTAGGTTCCATATCCCCTCTTGTGTGGAGTCTTCGCTGGGATCACCCACATAGGTTCCTGGGAGTTTCTATTGTCCTAGATTTCTAGCTTGTCACACACACACACACACACACACACACACACACACACACACAAACACACACACACACATTCACACACACATGCTCACACACACACACTCACTGATTCCAACTCTCTCTCCTACCATCCTCCACACACTTGATCCTTCCTTTTTAATTTCCCACCTGCTTTCCCATCCAGTTCCCTCCTCCATTCATCCAACATGATGTGCATTTTATTTTCCCATCTAAGAGATTCAAACATCCTCCCTTGGGCTCTCCTTGTTACTTAGCTTCTTTTGGATTGCCCCAGACTTATCCTGTACTTTATGACTAATATACAATTAAAAGTGAATATATACCATGTTTGCCTTTGTGGATCTGGGTTACCTCACTCAGGATGATTTTTTGTAGTTCCATCAATTTGCATGCAAATTTCATGACACCGTTATTTTTGTTTGGTTGGGTTTTGGTTTTTTGAGAAAGGGTTTCTCTGTGTAGCCTTGGCTGTCCTGGACTCACTTTGTAGAACAGGCTGGCCTCAAACTTTCAGTGATCCATCTGCCTCTGCCTCCTGAGTGCTGGGATTAAAGTCTTGTGCCACCATGCCTGGCTGACACCATTATTTTTAATAGCTGGGTAATATTCCATTTTATAAATGTATCACATTTTCTTTAACCATTCTTCAGTTGAGGGAGATCTAGCTTATTTCCAGTTTCTGACCATTGTGACTAAAGCTACTATGAACATTGTTGAGGAAGGGTCCTTGGGGTATGGTGAAATATCTTTTGGGTATATGATAAGGACTGGTATAGCTGTGTCTTGAGATAGAACTATTTCCAATTTTCTGAGAAACAACCAAATTGATTTTTAAAGTGGTTGTACAAGTTTTCACTCCCAACAGCAATGAAGGAGTGCTCCTCTTGCTCCACATCTTTACTAGCATGAACGATCACTTGAGATTTTGATCTTAATCATTCTGATTGGGTATATGGTAGAATCCCAGAGCTATTTTGATTTGCATTTCCCTGAAGACTAAGAACATTGAGTATTTCATTATTTCTTAGCCCTTAGATACTGCTCTGTTAAGAATTCTATGTTTAAATCTGTACCACCTTTTTAAAATTAGGTTGTTCTGTTTGTTGCTGGCTAATTTAATTAGTTTGTAATATATTCTGGATATCAGCCTTCTGTTGGATGTATGGCTGAAGAAGATCTTTTTCCATTTTGTAAGGTTTTTTTTGTCCTATTGAATGTGTCCTTTACCTTAAAGAAGCACTTTAGTTTCATGAGGTCCCATTTATTAATTGTCAATCTTAGGGCCTGAGCTTTTAGTGTTCTATTCAGGAAGTTGTCTCCTGTGCCAATGTATTCAAGGTTATTGCTCAGTTTTCTTCTATCAGGTTTAATTTATCAAGTTTTATGTTGAATTCTTTGATCCTCTTGGATTTGAGTTTTGTGCAAGGTGATGGATGTGGATCTATTTGCATTAGTCTATATGGAGACATCTAGTCAGTTTAAAACCATTGGTTGAAGAGGTTTTCTTTGTTCCATTGTTTAGTTTTGGCTTCTTAGTCAAAAATCAGGTGTCCATAGGTATGTGGGTTTACTTCTGGGTCTTCGATTTGATTCCATTGATCAGCCTGTGTTTTTAATGCCAATATCATGCAGTTTTTGTTACTATTTCTCTATAGTAGAGCTTGAGATCAGGGATGATGATCCCCACAGGAGTTCTTTTATTATACAGGATTATTTTACCTATCCTGGGTTTTGTTTTGTTTACTCATATGAAGTTGGGAATTGTTCTTTAAAGGTCCATAAAGACTTGTGTTGGTATGTTGATGGGAATTGCATTGAATCTGTAGATTGTTTTTGGTAACATGATCACATTTACTATGTTAAGCCTACTCATCTATGAGCAAGGGAAATCATTCCATATTCTAATATCTTCTTCAAAGACTTGAAGTTCTTTTCATACAGGACTTTAACTTGCTTGGTTAGTGTTACATCAAGATATTATATATTATTTGTGACTATTGTGAAGGGCGTTGTTTACCTAATACTTCCTCAGCATGTCTGCCATTTGTATAAAGGAAGGCTACTGATTTTTCTAAAGTTAATTTTGTATCCAGCCACTTTGCTGAAGATGTTTATAAGCTGTATGATTTCCCTGGTACAATTTTGGGGTTATTTATGTATACTATCATATTATCTGCAAATAATGCTTTTTTACTTCTTCCTTTCTAATTTTTATCCCTTTGATTTCCTTTACTTGTCTTATTACACTAGCTAAAATTTCAAATACTATATTGAATAGACATGGAGAGAGTAGGCAGTGTTATCTTGTCCCTGATTCTAGTATAATTGTTTTAAGTTTCTCTCCATTTAGTTATATGTTAACTATTAGCTTGCTGTATATTGCCTTTACTGTGCTTATGTATGAACATTGTATTCCTAATGTCTCCAAGAATTTTAACATTCAGGAGTATTAAATTGTGTCAAAGGCTTTTCAACATCTAATGAGAAGATAATGTACATTTTCCAGTTAGTTTCTATGGTAGATTACAAACAAATCCAGAAGAACATACACACACACACACACACACACACACACACACACACACACACACACACACTCCCACCAATACCAACACCAACACCAAAAAGTAAATAACAGTAATCGATAATAGTCATTGATATTATTCAATATCAATAGTCTCAATTCCCCAATACAAAGACATAGAGTAAGAGAACGTAAATGAAAATAGTATCACCCTATTGCTGGATCTAGAAAGCACACCTCAACATAAACTATGAAAACATACATACAACTGATATTATACTGACTACACAGGTTATATTCAGGAAAATATATGAGTAAACATATATACATATAGTAATAATTAATGAAAAATGAAGTCATACATTTGAAAGACAATAAAGAGTTCAGAGGGGAAAAGGAATGGAGAAATTATTTAACTATTATAATCACAAAAAATAACAAAATAAAATTATAGGAATAAGTAAAGGTTAAAAATTAATGTGAAATGTCTGGGATAAGTTTCACTGAGATCTTACTTGGGAATTTAAATTAAGGAGGAGATCAAGCTAGGGAAAATATCTTAGACATCAAAGTCAGCCTCTTTCATTAAGTGATAAGCTGATGTTCTCTTATGGGGAACTTACAACAAAGACACAAAATTTAAGCAGGGTTACATTTCTATCCTGGAAATTCTCAAATAAAATATTTTTATATAAAAATATGAGATCTCAACTAGGTGTGGTGACACTCATCTTTAATCTCAGCAGAGGTCATTGGTTCTATGTGAGTTAAAGGACAGCTTGTTCTACATTACAAGTTCTAAACCAGCCATGGCTACATAATTAGACCCCATCAAAATAAAATAGTCTAAATAAAATAAAGTACGAGATATAGAAAATTTTCAAAAGTGTGCTCGTGACCGAATTACATTAAATACCTTTTATTATTAAGCAAGGAAGAATATAATTCCTTAGTTTCAGTCAGTCATGCTTTTTAAAATGGAGAGAAAATATTTGATCCCTTCTATCAACATTACAGAATGTGGTAAACAGACTATGATGTTTAAAATACAGGTTCTAAAACCATCGCAAGTAACATAGCTTAAGCCAAGATTGATAATTAAAACAAGTAAAAGGAAATGTTATTTTACTACTTCATACAAGGTCATAGGAAACTGTGCTTTATTCTTATGAATAAAACCTCTGCAAGATGGCCTAGGGCCTTTTGAATGGTATTTTCTACTGAGAAGTTGTTTTTACTTACTATTTATAACTTCACATTTAAAAATATAAGCATAAAACAGCCATTTGCTTTATTCTTTAATAAAATTGTACAGACTCTCCTATAAGCACTACTACTCTCCCAAAGACTTCATTCAGATTTAATGTCTTTTGCAGGAGCTGAGCCACCCTGATTCTTACTTGACCCCCCAAAAAGGTTCTAGAGATATTTATTTCTACCATTTGATATATTTTAGAAACTTTAATTTTCTTTAAGACTAACATATTTCTGCAAATGATTTATCACTACACAGTACTGATTATTTCATTGATGTAATAAAAAAAAGAACAGTGTTTTTTTTTTAAAGCCATGCCTACCCCATATATGTAACTTTGGAAACAAGCAGAAAGGAGAGCAATTACACTATCAATAATGATTTTACTGTTTTCCCCCTAATGATTTGTGTGAAAATGTTAGTGATGTCAAAAGAAATTGAAATTAATTAACATCATCTGTGTATTTAGCAAACACTACCACTATAGTTCCTTTATTCTGTAATTCTGTTTAACTTTATTATTTCTAATTTTTTGAAGTTAAAATGTAGTGATGATTTTCCATTTCCTTTTCCTCCCTCTAATTACTCCATGCCTCTCCCCTCACTTGCTCGTTCAAATTAATGGTGAACTCTTTTTCTTTTACTTCTGGTTCACATACACACACACATACACACACACACACACACAGAGAGAGAGAGAGAGAGAGAGAGAGAGAGAGAGAGAGAGAGAGAGAGAGAGGGAGGGAGGGAGAGAGAGAGGGAGGGAGGGAGGGAAAGAGGGAGAGACAGAGAGAGATAGAGACAGAGAGAGACAGAGAGACAGAGAGGGAAACAGAGAAAGACAGACAGAGAGAGGCAGAGAGAGGAGGGGGGGAGGATAGTGTCCTGTGAACAGAAATATAGTATTAACTTAAAAACCTTGATTAAATCTTTTAGCATTTTCTGTGCTGAAATGATAAGCAGATATGGAGCAACCACATTTTCTATTGATGTACAGTGGCTATCTCAAAGCAAAGCATTTATGCAGTTGTTTGTGAACTGGAGTTTGGTTATTTTTGCGAAGGTGTCAAGGGAAGTATTATTTTTCACTTGAAATAAGTACTGGCAGATAGGTAATAGTCATTTAGACTTGGTTACTTAGAAGACATTTTCTCAAAATGATCAAAGGGATCCTGACACTTCAAGCAAAACAGTTAACAACATTTATAGCCAATGGGAAAAATGAGATTTCATGCAAAAATCGAAACTTTGGAAACCTTGCAAATGCTTTTAAAAACTTAAATTTGTCTCGATACTTGGAGACTTTGCGGAAGAGCACAGTAGTGTTATTTCTGAAAATAGTTTCATATGGTATACTGAAGTGCCAGTGAGCCAAAAGTTTCCAGTAACTAATTCAAAAATCACATGTGTGCAAAAGATACTCAAAATGTTCAGACTTATCAATGGATCTTAAAGTAACAGACTACAAAAATCCATTAATATGGATTCACATTATGCAAGTCTTCTTTTATAGGATTTTTGTGAAGTTACAGAATAATATTAAAGCATGTTCAAAACTATCTTGCATGATTATGAAAATATTCCTCTTTATCATGTACTTATCTACATTCCAACAGAATGAGTTTAGAATATATGCCTTCTGTTAAGCTAGATATTTTGGAAACATTGCAATGACTTTCTTCTGGTTGTTCCTTGCATTTCATCAGAGATATTTAAAATATTTTGAAATTTCTGTTTTAGCTTGAGATATGATAAATATTAACAAATAGCCCCAATACAAAGGGAACATTTTGGGATTTCAATAATACTCCAATGTGTAAAGTGAGCCTAAAGCCAATATATGGTAGGAAAAGCCATAGTTTATTAAGTAGTAGCAGCAAAATTTACCATTTCACATTATATAGTTCTGTATATCTAATAGGCTTTTGTCTCAAAAACATTTTATTTGGTTTTAGAAACTCTATGTAATCTTGCTTTAGATGTTATTGCTATATACATATTTTCCAAAAACTTATCTTCAATAACATTACTGTTGAGTTTGTTCTGCCACTTCTAATGTGAAGGTTAATTTCCAGCAGAGCTGAAATGGCTCTGAATTGTTCTGCTAAATTAAGAAATATACCTGCTCAATACTGACCAATGGCAAAAGTGTGAAATATGTGAAATGTGTTGATTGACAGAGTTGGTTTTTAAGCAAAGGTCCAAGGAGAGCTTAGAAATTGCTTGTACCAACTTGTCAGCATCAATTACTCATTACATAAAGATTAATGGTTTATACTTATTTTAGAGAGACAGTCCTCCAAACTTGCTCACAGGGGTACATCCAGAGGGCTCTGACACTATAGCTAGTTAGCAAGAAAATGGCCTATGACAACAGCAGAGTGGAAGAAGCCCTAACTGAGACTCTTCTTGTTATAGCCATGACTAAAAGAAGAAAATGTATATTAGAACCTGTTCTGTTTAGAACTTTCCTTAATGAAACCATACTTCAGCTGTGATATATGACCCGACTTTAATGCTTTTCCTGCAGTAAACTACAGATTAATAAGGTTTAGTGCCATGAATTATCTTTAGTAGTCAACCCCTTCTGGTACCATTATTAGTGTCTGAACCAATTTATCACATTAAATATAATAAGTATGTGTTTTTCTTGAGAACATACAAATGTTTAGTAACAACACTCTTTTAAAATATTATCTACTTATTAAATTTTCTAAATACTATATGCTAAAGTGACTGATTCAAAATGCACTAAGCAACACATTTGTTATCAGCACCACAAGATTATTTAATAAATTTTTACAAAGTTGTATATATAAGACAGTACTTTGCCTCTTAGTGTTCAGCATAGTTTAGACAGTAAGTCCATAATTATGAAGTAGTTTAAAGAGAAAGGCTCTAGAAATCATTTATAGTCATTCCTTATACTATTCAACTCTTGTTAAAAGTATCTTCTATTCTCAGCATACAGATTTTTCATTTTCAGTGTTATCACTTGATAATGTTAATCAATACAATCAATGTAAATAGATGACACATCTACACATAACTCATTACATGTATCTAAGTGGTTGTGGGTGTTTTTTATTTACCTGTTTGTGGGGTGTGTGTGTGCCTGTGTTGTATATGTCAGAGCACATGTGGGAGTTGGTTTTCTCCTTCCACCATACCTGTGGATTGAACTAAATTTCTCAAGCTTCATGAGAGATGGCTGTATTCACAGGATCATCTCACCAGCTATTAGTTTTGTTTTCACTTGTGTCTTTTTACTTAGGAAGAGTAAATATATTTTAAATACTTCTCAGGCTGGAGAGATGGGTAAGCCATAAAAGATTAGCTTCATAAACAAAAGTATAAAAATAACTTTTCCCTCCTCACAGTTTTCCTTTGGACATGACATAATAGCATGGGTGCCTGGGACCAAGAAGTTAGCATTTCAAAATTTATTCTAGAAGGCAGGATATGTAGTTAAGTATGAGGTGGGAAAGAAAATTCCCATGGTGGGAAAATATTTATGATTGTTCCACTATAATATACCCAGCCACATGAATGCTTAGGCTTACCCACCAGATACAAAGCCAATAAAACAGAGGAGATGGATGAGTAGGATAGAATCCTAAATATTCAGTTAGTGGGTGACCCCTCTAAATGTGAGTGCAACAAGGTTGAATTTTGCCATGTGATACCTTTTTTTCTTTGTACCCAAGTAAATTCTGCTTCAAATTCTAGATTAGATATCACCACCTATTTTAAATTCTTCTAGAAAGCAAAGGAGGAGAGTTTTCTGTCTATGTAAACATACAACATTGTGGTCAAACTCTTCTTATAAAGCTAGCTGTATGCTGGGGCTGGAGAATAGGTTCAGCAATTAAGAGAACCTGACAACTTGGGTTTTATTCTCACATCCATCCATAACTCAAGTTTCAAGATATCTTGACACCCTCTTTATATTCCTATGAGCATCAGACACACAGCATATGCACATACACGCAGGCAAAATAGTCACACAAATAAAAAATAATGAATCAGTTTTTAAAAAGACAAATGGGTTTGTTGTTGCTGTTGCTGTTGTTGTTGTTGTTGGTGGTGGTGGTAGTGGTAGTGCTAGTGGTGTGTGTATGAAATTTGTTTTCCAAATGTCTGGATAGATAGAAATACTACAAAAAACAATACTATTTTTTTACCTCTCTACTGTATTATCAGTTCTTATTTGAAATATTTATTTTTTCATGTAGAGTAGGTCAGAACCATGATTGAAATCATATGTCTCAGGTAGGGTATCTGCTTCTATGATTACAAAAATACATGACCAAAAGCAAGTTGGGAAGGAAGGATTTGTTTTGCTTAAGCTTCAAATTGCAGTCCATCATTGGGGGAAGTCAGAGCCGGAAATCAAGGCCTGGGGAAAGGAATGCTGCTTGCTGTCTTTGCTCCTTCTGGCTTGCTCAGTTTGTTTTCTTATTCACCCCCAGGACCACTTACTCAGAGATGCTAATGCTCACAATGGGCCAGGACCTATCACATCAATCACCAATCAAATAAATGCCCTACAGATCTGACTACAGGCCAATTCTATGGAGACATTTTTTGGACTAAGATTCCTTCTTTCCAGATGACCCTACTTTATGTAAAGTACAAATAAAACCAACTAGCACATCATATTTATATAAGAGACAATGAAATAAAATTTAAAAATAGGAAGAAAGCACCATTTACACAACACTATTTCTTAATGAAGATTTAAGGTCACATACAATGATATTACATACACACAATTTATGTAACACTCTGTACTAAAATCAATCTTTTCATTCATGGGTTAAGAAGTTACAAGAAACTAGTTACATGTAATATGTGACTAGAAAGGTTTGAAATTTTATCTATTCCTTTTATGTGTGAAGCATTTTGACCTTTGGATTTAACTGTTATAGTAAACTATTTATAACTTTAAACATATTAACAAGAAAATACCAGGCAACCTCAGTGGTAAAAATAACTTCTTCAGCTAAAATAACCTGCTATAAAATAAAAGAGCTATAAATATGAATTCTTTACAATATACACCCAAATGTCCCTTATGGTATAATTAAACCAAGCCTTAACATTTAGAGAGGAGTTTTCATGTGTGAATCTTAAAGTGATTCACATATTACTAATTCCATAAAATTGCCTCTTAAGTAAAAAATTTGTAGATTAAGACATTGAGCTAAGGTTGATTTGCTAAAGGCTATAATGACAGGAAACTTTAAAGATGAGTTTAAAGGCCAAAGGATATTTTCTTAATGTAGCTTTAGGCCACAAGTTAGTTGCATCATCATATAAAAGAACATGTTGTAGCCAGCCACATGTCTTTGGTAGAGAATTGGACTCAGATAAAACTGTGTTAATTAAAATAAGATATTATACCTTTAAATGTAAAGAAGTGACAAAATTTAAAAACAAAACAAAGTTTGTAATACATTTTTTGTCATTAGACCAATTATGAAGACAAAGCTTAATGACTTGATTGATGGCTGAGTACAGTTTCCTCTATTTGACATATAAGTTTCTATACATAATGAAAAGATAAAGCTAAATAGTGAGGGAGTAAAAGGGAATGGATGGAAGAATATGTTTATATTTTGGTCCATGAATATATTCTAAATATATTTTGATTTAAACCAGAACTAGCATAGAAAAGTATTTAGACAAAATAATACTTCATCACACTCAAAGCTGAAAGAGATAAACATGAGAAATAGAATGTATAAATATGTATTTCTTTGTGCCCATACTATCATTACAGCATTATTATTATTATCATCAATTTTATTTATTTATTCACTTTATATCTTGGTCAAAGCCCCCTCCCTCTTCTCCCCTTCCTTACCCCTCCCGCTTTCCCTATTCCTCAGAAAAAGGTAGTCCCCCAAACCCACCCACCCCAGCTCATCAAAGCACATCACTTGTGAGTTCTTCTTTCCCTGTGTCCTGGCAAGGCAGTCCTTTCAGGGGGAAGTAATCAAAAATCAGGCAACAGAATCCATGCCAAAGATAGCCCTCTGCTCCCCATACTAGTGGAGCCACATGAAGCCTGAGCTGCGTATTGGCTACATCTATGTAGAGAACTTAGGTCCAGTAATAGACCTTGCATGGTTCTTGGTTGGTGTGTCACACTCCACAGATCTGTCTGACCCCTGCTTAGTTATCATTACAGCTTTAAAAACAAGTAATTTTTAGCTTCTCAGGAACCTCATATCATATCCTTGCATGAACACTGTTAATCCAAAGTGGAAATGGGAATCTATGTGCCAGGAGATAATTTGTTCTTAAAAAACAAACTAGGGCCATAGGATGCCTCAGCAGGCTAGGGTGCATGTTAATCAATATTGATGATTAACTGAGTTCCATCACCATGTATCATATAGTAAGAGAGAAATTACTTGCACATGTGTGTACACTCACACACACATGCACACACACTAATAACTAAGTAAATATGTTCTATATGCTTTTATAAACAACTCCTAGATTAAACGGATAGTTTACAAAGCCATTTAAAGAACATCTTTCCATCTAAAGATTTTCTTGACAGCACATTCTTTAAGGAAAATTTTACCTTTTCTCTAAAACATAAGAGATATATCCCTAGAGATGTAGTTCATTATTAGAGCTCACTTGACATTTAGAAAATGAAGCTAAAGCCAAAGTAATATCTTACTTGTAGAAATCACCCTGAGGCCTCTGAAGAATGCGCCTTTCCCTAAGTCTCCTCAAGCACACAGTCACTGAAATGGTTCACCCTTTAAGCCTAACCAGTAGCTACCAACTTCAACAAGCAAAACTAAGCCAAAGCAAGGAAAGCCAAATGTCCAGATTTTGAGGAACATAGCCAATTGTAATTGCTGTGGTTGTTGCCTTTCCAAATATTCATCGTTACTATTTCACACATCAAAAGCATAGCCAATGGTCAGAACATTCTCCACAGTAGAGTAGAGAGTGGGGTATGACTCTCACACGTACTCTGGTGCCTCATCTTTGACCATGTCCCCTGGAGGGGGAGACTTGGTGGCACTCAGAGGAAGGACAGCAGGTTACCAAGAAGAGACTTGATACCTTATGAGCATATACAGGGGGAGGAAATCCCCCTCAGGAACAGTCATAGGGGAGGGGAATAAGGGGAAAATGGGAAGGAGGGAAGAATGGGAGGATATAAGGGATGGGATAACCATTGAGATGTAACAAGAATAAATTAATTAAAAAATGAAAAAAATGAAAAAAAACATATTTGATTGTAACCTTCTGATTTATTATTTCAGAATATGTACCAATATATAATTTTCTGAAAAATAGACTTCTTTTTCTCTTTCCAATAACTTTTTATATTTTTAATTAGTGGCATATATTAAGTGTACAAAATAATCAGTGTTGTCATGATATTGTCATCATTTGGGACTTTAATTTGTCTTTATCTTTACATTGTACTTGCTTTGTTTGTTTTCTACTTTACATAAAATGACTTGCTTAAGTAGATCCCATTTAATTAATTTACAGTTTTCTATGTGTTAAGGGTTCATCTTGAATCATCAGGAAGCTAAAACCAAGATGTCCACTGCCTTTTCTCCCATGGAGAGATGTTCCATGTATGTGCTCAGGGCAATGAAATATACTTCCTTCTGGTGAAGGACCAGCAGTTCCTAACAGCAACTTGGGCTCATTCAGAGATCATGGATGATATGTTAACTCCCTGTAAGTGTAGTTATCACCACATTAAAAGCCAGAATTTCCCAGCATTATCCAAAATTTCCACATCACTCTGAGTCTGACCTATAGCCCCCAGTTTAAAGGGCCTGTGTGATTCTATCAGCGCATTTAGATATTCTCCATTTCTTAAACTTGGTTGCATCACATAACACAATATAATATATGCAAAATATATCATCTATAGTAACATTAGCCTTTATACAGGATACAAGCACCAGAGTGATAAGGTCTTAGGTATGTCTTTAGAGTCTAATACCATAATTATTATTAAAAGAACTATGCATATTGTGAACAGATTACAAATAATCTAAACATCAGATTTGAGTGCTTTTTGTAGTGTTTGAGTGAAAATTTGAAATCTAATTTTACCTTTGTTTACAGTGATCCTTCGGCAAACAAATTTATATCCCACCTACATTGCATTAAACATTTTCCCCACTCATTTTGACTTCAAGAAAGCAAGATAGCTAAATCTAGCACAGAAGAATGTACTTTGATTTTTTTCACTGTGCTAAATCTATATATTTTATTTTCACACAGCATAAAATCATAACCATGCATATGCAGCATCACCTCACATAAAAGAGATGTATGGATATTTTTCTTTACAAGAATCTTTCCTTCATATTAAAATGATTTATTTTGCAAGAGTGTAAAGCTGTTTTATAGATTTTCATGGGAGTGATGGTAATTCAGCTCATGGTAAATGTTCAATATTAGGTAGAAACATTTTTCTCTCTACTTATAAAATTGAACAAAATAAATTATTAAGTAGAATTTCTCATATTATACAATATGACCATTATCATCTGACTAGAATATTATACCAATGTCATCACTAGTTGAAAATTCTGTGCAATCATTCTCCCTTAAGTGAAAGGAGAAATAAATGAATTGTAAAAGTGTTAAACAAAGAAAAATATGTCAGCATTGCGACATTCAATATGGTTGAGTGAAATATATTGATGTTAAGAAGAAGTGAGTCTCATATTATTAGTACCCAGATAAAGTTTGAACTTCAGTCTAGGATATTTTTAAATTTTCTATATTTTCCTTCACATAGTGTGATTTAAGAAATCTTGACAGAAGAGAAAGAACTCCTGAAGTTATATATATTCTAGCACTAAAAAAAATCATCATTTATTCCTTGGTGACAACCCACAGAAAGCCTTCCATTACCTTATTTAATGTGAGCCTCCTAAATGAGTAAATCTAAGAGAATAAGCTATATTTAATATAATTACTAAATAAATATCCCACCTAGTTAAAAAAAAACTAGGACCACTTGAGGTTCTAATTTTATCAATTTCTGCATACAATTTTGACAGTTACTTTATTGTAAAAGATTTCCACAATATCCACAAATACTAATTGGTTGATATGCAGTCACATCTATTTCATTTGTGGCCTCATATTTCTTCCTTTCTTTACTTAAAAGGAAATGAGTCACTTTTTTCAGCAGATTATTCTATAAATTTTATTTGGTTGGTGGTGTCTGCATAATGTTTATTTTACTATCTCTTCCTCTTCTTCTTCTTCTTCTTCTTCTTCTTCTTCTCCTCCTCCTCCTCCTCCTCCTCCTCCTCCTCCTCCTCCTTCTTCTTCTTCTTCTTCTTCTTCTTCTTCGAGAAAGGGTTTCTCTTTGTAGACTTGAATGTCCTGGACTCACTCTGTAGATCAGGCTGGCCTCCAATTCACAGAGATCCACCTTCCTCTTTCTCCCAAGTAGTATGTGGAAACAAACTAGGTAAGTTTTGGATTTGTTTTCCATGATTACTTTGTAAGTAATGGTACTTCTGGCTTCTCTAGACTTTGAGCATTATTTGTGCATCATGTATGCTGACTTTAATCATTCTGAGAAGTTATATCATTTTCTTAAAATAAACCATGTAAGTGAAATGCAAGATACCTGAGGTCTTGTAAGTTGCTAGAGTCTACTAGAGCATCTTCCTTTCACTATATATATATACACAACCATAGATTGGACAACCATTGAATGGATAAAGAACATGTAAATTTACCCAGTGGAATATTACTTTACTGTTAAAAGCAATGACATCATTAAGTTTGCAGGCATATGAATGGGAATAGAAAACATCCTAAGTAAGGTAACCCAGACACAAAAAGGCAACGCACATATAAGTGGTTATTAACTTTAAAGTAAAGGATAATTATACTATGATCCATGTTCTATTTGAATTAGGCTATTATGAATAAGGCTGCTATGAACATGGGTGAGCATATGTCCTTGTTGTGTGCTGAAGCATCTTCTGGGTATAATCCATGGAGTGGAATAGCTGGGTCTTGAGGAAGCCCTACTCCCAGTTTTCTGAGATAGCGCCATACAGATTTCCAAAGAGGCTGTTTGCATTCCCACCAGCAATGAAGGAGTGTTCCTCTTTCTCCACATCCTCATCAGCATGTGGTGTCACTTGAATTTTTGATCTTAGCCATTCTGATGGGTGTAAGATGGAATCTCAGAGTTGTTTTGATTTGCATTTCCCTGATGATTAAGGAGGTTGAGCATTTCTTTAAGTGTTTCTCAGCCATTTGGTATTCCTCTGTTGAGAATTCTCTTTTTAGTTCCAAGGCCCATTTCTCAATTGGGTTATTTGGTTTGGTGGTGTTTAATTTCTTGAGTTCTTTATATATTTTGGGTATTAGACCTTTGTCAGATGTAGGGTTGATGAAGATCTCTTCCCAGTCTGTAGGCTGTCACTTTGTTCTCTTGACAGTGTCTCCTGCCTTACAGAAGCTTCTCAGCCTGGTGCCCCATATTTGACCGCGTCCCCTGGATGGGGAGACCTGGTGGCACTCAGAGGAAGGATAACAGACTACCAAGAAGAGACTTGATACCCTATGAGCATATACAGGGAGAGGAGGTCCCCCTCAGTCACAGTCATAGGGGAGGGGAGTAAGGGGAAAATGGGAGGGAGGGAGGGAGAAATGAGAGGATACAAGGGAGAGGATAACAATTGAGATGTAATATGAATAAATTAATAAAATATATTTAAAATATATTATGATCCATGGACCCAGAGAATCTAAGAAACAAAGAGTTCTCAAGAGGGCATACATGGATCTCCTCAGGAAGAGGATATAAAGTAGATATTTTGGGTGCACTGGGGGCAGGGCTGGGAGAAAGGAAAAGGAGGGATTAGGTGGAGAAAGAAGGAAAGGAATGAGTACTGGTATAGAAAACTGGAATTGGGGGAAAATTTGAGGGTGGGCAAGATAGAAGCCAAGTGCAATGGAAACTTCCAGGAATCTATTAGGATGGCCTTAGCAATGGCAGAAACAGATCCTGAACAGGACATCTCCTGTAACCAACCATGACTTCCAGTGGAGGGATTGGGACACCAACCTTGTAATTCTTGTCTTAAGAGTACATGTGACTAGTCAAAGTATTGAATTAAAATAACTTCAAGATGTTTCTCTTTGTATGGTTAATACAAGAACTGATAGAAAATGGTTGCTATTTCCAATACTTTTTGACATTTCATTGCTCCCTTCTTGTTAAATACATTTTATAAAGCATAAAATATGTACATGCTTCAAAAGTAAATATAAAATAATTCTAGCAGGGATTGCATCTGTTGTTGTAACTACTTTGTAATGTTTTTATTATGTAAGAACTTTGGGAATTTTGTTTTATTATGTATGATTGTTCTCTTATTTTGTAGTGAATAGAACAATACAATGCATACTTTTCTTAGAATTTTGGAGTTCTTTTAAAGACATTCTTTCTATGTAATTCAGACTTGCCTTAAACTATTATTCCTGTACCATTGTTACTCTTTTTATAGGCATATGTCATATGTCTTGAATATAATCACATAAAAATATAAAAAAGGTCATCTTTATTCCATAATTATATATTAGCCACTAGATTGTCATAGTTTATGTGCCTCTTGTTTTCTTCCACATTCCTTTGCTTTTAAAATAGTACATTAGAAAAGATTATTATGCATACTCTGCTGTGATTACATAAACCTTGTTTACTGGTGTAGACTGCCAAATGTAGCTTGCAAAAAGTGGTATGTAAGTTAATTCTATGATCATGATAACTATTTCTTCAAATACGAGTTTTGTTTCTTTTAGAGGAAACAGAATATAAATGCACTTAGTTCATTTTTTTCAGTATATATTCTATAAAGTATAAATTTGCTTTAAACTCCATAAAGCTTGGTTTATTTACTGAGTTTCCCTGTTTCCTTGGATGTAGCTCTTCACTAATCAACAAACAATTTTTTACTTGATTACCAAGACATTCATCTTTGGCATTCACTGAACTCCTGAGCTCCATGAAACTCCTTTAGCCTCTGCTCATGCATTCAGCATTTTATATTTCTTCCTCTGTCTCTTAACAGTCTTCATAAACTTAAGCATATGGGCAATGTATTTTCCTTCTCTTTTGATAATGCTTTTTAAATTTTCGACGTCTTAACCTCTAATTGTTCAAATGTATGTGTCCATACTAAATGAAGCTTAGTTGTTTAGAGGTTAAGATGTTTTTAGGTCCAGATAGATGTTTTAAGTTGATAATGACAAGATGTGATGGAGATTGATTTACATTCAGAAATTTAGATGCACCAAGATAGGAAAGATGCTTTCTTGAAGCCTGTCAAACACAAATAGGCAAAACACTATGAATGTAACATTTATTTAATTCCTCATTGTTTCACGGTTCTTCTTGATATAAGTAGTTTATTATATTTATGGGTAATAATATAAATGTATATGTAAAATGTTTAATTTTTTAATTTAAAAATATAACAAAAGATTTTCTGTTTGTTTTTAGAAAAGGGGTTGAAATTCTGAAGACTACACCAACAAATCTAAAAGTCAATAATGCATTTTAAATACAACACAATCATATTCAGTTCTTAGTGAAATTGTGGGGTAATATTTTGAAATAAGTATAATTTAAAAAAAAGCATGAACTTACTTTCTAAATTTTTTTTGGTTATTAAAAAATGTTACTGGGAAATCATGTTTGATGATGTAAACTATAGCACTCAGGAAGCTAAGACAAGAGGACCATGTATTGTATACTAGCCTAGAGACAATACCAAGACTCTGATTCAAAGACACACACACACACACACACACACACACACACACACACACACTTACATACCAGAGCAGAGGTGAGGGAATCCACGGTCAAGTAAACCTGCAAAGTCTTTTCTTTGGATAATCTTGTGGAAGGACATCTTAATTAACTGATGATAAGAATGAAATTTATATAGTAGAAATGAAAAATAGACCAGCAATTTTTTTTACATACTGTCTTGTAAGCAGTTATTGAACTTTACAGCTAATGCAGCAGAATTACCTCTTTTGGCTACTGGAAATGGAAGCCACAGATGCTTTGTACATGCTAGTCAAGGGTTTCACAAATGAACCATATCCCAAGCTCTTCTTTCCCCTTTGTTTTGTACTATTACCTGTTTATACATTGTTATCATTTCCTCATTTTAAAAGAGTTTATCTGAGGTGAAAGCACAGCTTAGTTGTAGATGTTCATTTAGCATGCACAATGTCTTGACTTCAGTCCAAAGGCAACCAATTAAAAGGAAAGTGAAAAATTGCATTGCCCTATATGAGGAATATAAGTCCCTCTTCTGGTTTGAGACGAAGCCCTCCATGGTTACAGTTAATTCCACTCCTTCTTATCTCTTACAAATTGTTGCCTTCCCCCTCTTTTATGACCTTGATTACATGCATATCTACAATCAATTTGACCTGCCATCATATGGTCAGATATTTCCTGTCACTGAAAACCTACATAGGAATAGAAAGACCTATGAGCAATGTTTAACTCTGGAAAATATAAGTCATTAGTACCTTAATAAGGACAGCATATATTTTGCAGCTACTGTTCCTCAAACTGGCTCTATAACTGTTAGGATACCCAAACTGTAACATATGGTCATTAAAAATATAGTAAAACAAAAAAGGAAAAAGATGTATTTTATAGACCTTTGTAAGGCAAAAAAAAAAAAAAGGGGGGGGAGCTCTTTTTATTTTCTCTACTCCACTCTTGACTCTTCCTCAATAAAAACTAGAAGAAAATGTCTTATCTGGATAAAATAAACTTAAGAGGTTCTAAAGTCATTGATGTAACACAAGTAAGCCTTCTTGGGAAGTTTGTTGGGCTATTGTAGGAGGGAAAATAATGGAACAATATTTTGTTCATAAAATATGAGAGTATCAGTAAGTTCAAATTTCTAAAAATACAATAGGAAATACACAGATAATCATGGAAAGAAAAAGTTTTAAAGGGAAACAATATTTTGAGTATTCAGTAAGTCACAGGCACTTTGTCAAGTGTGATCATATATGAAATTTTCTTTTATGACGGGCATGTTGAATAACAATTATAATCCCAGCACTTGAAAGTCTGATGCAGAAAGAATCATCATGAATTTGGGCTAACCTGAGCTATATGATGAGTTCCAGGCCACCCCAGGCTATAGTTTGAGATGATGCCTAAAACTGAGAACACAAACAAAAGAAGGATCGCTTAAGTCTCAAAGCATCCCTCTAAGTCATATTGTCTTAACCTCAGAAATAGTTTCCATTTATGGCAGGACAATTTTTGGAGGTTTCTGTGAAAAGTACCATTTTGCACATTGGAAATCTTTATTAGTAACCAGGTTCACTCACCCTAATTATGACAACCAAAAATGTCTCCAGAGATTTCCAGATATTGCCTGATGGGGTGACTTTCACCCAGAGAACTGCTGCTTTCAAGAACTGCTTCTTGCCCCTATGTGTCAGTTGTATACACTGAAATTACAAACCTGGAGAACACCAACGAGGGGCCCGAGCAGGGTGGGGAGAAGAGTAGTAAGCCAGGGGGAGGCAAGGTTAGGGTTGGGGAAATTCCCCCTTTCAGAAAATTTAAAAATGAGTCGGGGTCATGAATAGTAAAACGGGGAAGAAGAATAACAAGGACACACCAGTCTTTGGAGGAAAGGAAGGTAGGGGCATAGACGATCGAGGTTAAACCAGAGGAACAAGCAAAATGGGTGTTATTTGGCGCGAGAATGTAGGGGAGGGAGAGGTCGGGAATGACAGTCTGGGCGTGAACGTCGCTGAGGGGAAGAGGTTGGGGGAGGGAGCATATGGGGACCCAGGAGGCAAGTACCTATGCCGGAAACAGGCTGGAGGGTAATGCGATTGTCGGGAGCTAAGCCGGTGAGGGTGGGGTAACATTAGTAAAGAGCAAGGTGGAAAGAAGAGCAATACCCTCGTAAAAGGGCGGGGAGGGGGAGAAACACATCCAACATTCAGGAAATGACAAGGAGGAGTCATTCTTTTTTTTTTTTTTTTTTTTTTTTTTTTTTAAGGCCCATATGGAGGCATTTGTCAACTGGGGAATGACATCAGCCGAAATGGGGGGGGGGGCCCAGGGGGAGGGTAGGTCGGAAGGGAGGGGGTGGGAGGGGAGGGAGGCATGGGGGTGGCGGGTTTAGGGGGGGGGGCGGGTCAGGAGCAGGAACGGGAACAGGATGATGGAAAATATGATTAGGCCCAACCACTGCAGCGCCCTTACTGGGTACCTTTTTCAGGAGGTGTAACCAAAACGTAAGTCCAAAATCGTACTCTGATTTATAAACACGGAGGCCCCATTTAAATCCACGACCCGTCCAAATGGCACGTTTACCGGGCTCAGTGAAGCGAATGGTCAGGGGGTTGCACCAGCCATTGGTGACTGAACGAGCTACATTGCAAAGGTCTTTAAGGGTCCCAAGAAGAGGATGGCTTCCAGTACGTGTCGCCAGTGGTCTCACACCCCCAAGAGGCACAGTAAAAATCTTGGGCCCCACCACAGCGATGAGAGGGTCCCGGGAAAACATAGAGCCCTCCGGCCCAAGCAATCCCATCTTGGTGTAAGGTTTTGTGGAGCATGATGCGCTCCAGGTCATTACAGCAGCCGGGACTGGGACCACCAACCGAGCGAGAGAAAAAAAATGTCTTCCACGCCCTAAGAAGAGGGGCCTCCCAGGGCCAGGGCACAGAGGTCAACCTGTAAATCGGGCCACTGGGGATTAATGCCCTGAGAGGAGGAGGAACTAACAATATCTCCCGCTTGGTTAATAATGACCCAGATAAAATTATAGATTGTATAAGGCTGAGGTTGGCGCAGGAATGCGGCGAGAATCACTTCAGGAAGGCAGAGGCAAAGGAGCGACGCGGTGAGTAGCAACATGATGAATCGGCGGTATCTTTTTTATCCTAAAAAAGAGCACAATTACATCTTTTCCTCAGGGGAGTTCCCTGGGAGAGGGGGGTTAAAAGGTTTGACTAGGCGCTCAGGTAACCAGCGCGCATTTTGTTCCTTCTGATCATAAATGCAGGCATGACCTTTGCCCCAAATAAGGACTGGGTCGGGTCCATGCCATCGGTGGGTCAGTGGATCCTTCCACAGAGCCTTGGCATAGGTGGAGGAGGTGGAGGAGTGCCAAAGGCGATCGGCTGCCGAATGGCCAAGATCATCCTTTTGTAGAAAATTTAGGACGAACAATGCATGATTGAGAAGCAGGCGAGGCCCTGCTGTAGAGGGATATAGGATTCCTTTAGAAAACTGTAACTTATTAAGCATTGCTTTAAGTGTCTGGTGGGCCCTCTCGACAATTCCTTGTCCTTGGGGATTGTAAGGTATCCCCGTAACATGTTTAATCTGCAGTTGGGCACAAAAGGACTTGAAGGCAGAGCTTGTATACCCAGGGCCGTTATCAGTCTTTAATGTATAGGGTTTGGGGGCTACAGTAAGGCAATATAAAACATGATCAATAACATCTCTAGTAGCCTCTCCAGCGTGCGGAGAGGCGCAAATAAATCCACTAAAAGTATCTATAGACACATGAATATACTTAAGTTTCTTAAAAGAGGAGAAATGAGTAACATCCATTTGCCAGACCTGTCCAGGCATGAGGCCACGAGGGTTGACTCCCGTATGTGGCTCGGGAAGAAAGGTGACACATGCCTGGCATTCTTTAACAATAGCCCGGGCTTGTTCCCGAGTGATGGAGAACATGTGGCGGAGGCTTTGGGAATTAAGGTGGTGGAGGGCTTGAGCCTCCCTGGCCATAGCAACGGTGTCGCTGGCGGATGGAACGGCCAGCCCTGAAAGCAGGGGGCGCGTGGCTGAGTCCACCTGGGCATTAAGTGTAGTCAGAGGCCCTGGCAGGGTAGAGTGAGCACGAATATGACCAACGAAAAAAGGCTGAGAGCGCAAAAGAATAAGCTGTTGGATACGGGAGAAGAGAGGGGAGGCATTAGTAGCAGGCTTAATACGAGGAACCGTCTCGAGGAGTGGAACAGAGGACGCGACATAGGCACTATCAGTATATAGATTAAAGGGAGTATGGGGAAGCAATGTAAAGGCGTGTGCGACAGCTTCCAGCTCAACAAGCTGAGCAGAGGTATGGGGGGTTTGTTTTTGCAGGATAGCTCCGTCCACAGAGAGGGCAGCAACCCCGGTAGAGGAGCCATCAGTAAAAACCAGGGAAGCTTGGGGGAGGGGTCTGCGAAAGGCTGGGTAGGGTCAGGAGCCGTTCCACCACCTTTCTGTTCTCCCTCCGAACCTGAGGAATCATGCTCGCTATCAGAAGCCGGATCTCCTGGCGTTGCCAGATCCAAATGGCGGTCTTGCCCCCAGGTCTGTAAGTTCGAAAGCAGCCAGGCTGGGGCGCGGGGTCTCTGGAAATGGAGCCCCCGTGGGGACCTGTATCGGCCACAACCTGTCCTGGGATGGTATCCGAAGAGCTGGTCTAGGCCCTTGGGGACTTGAGCCATTGGGCCGGCCCACGCTGCATCCCACCTTCTTCCCCTTCCTACAGTAAGGAATCTCAGGATGCCCCAGGGACCGCCGCCTGGGACCCTCTACCTAGGGCCCCGTGTCTGGCCGGGACGCCAGACTCGGGCATTTTGTAAAAAGTGCTGGAGTTGAGGCCAGCAGAAAACTGAACGGCGGGAGCTAGCCAAAGCAAGGCCTTCAGTGCCAACCGCGAGAATAATGAGCTGATACTCGGTGAAAAATGAAGATTGTGAATGTTGGGCTTCAAAATCTGTAAATGATGAGAGGCATAGTGGTCCACACCTTTAATCCCAGCACTCGAGAGGCAGAGGCAGGTGGCTCTCCCAAAGCAGCGCCTGAATCAGTGGCCTCAGTTTTTGCCCCGCTCAGGGCGGGCTGGCTCTGGGAACGGGTGACAGGGAAAATAAACAGGGCTGTGGAGGAAAGGCGCGTTGTTAAAAGTGAAAGCCGTTGTTGAAGTTGAAGAATCTTCGTCGCATGGGAGATCTGGTGTTGGAGATGAGCCTCCGTCTGGCAAAAGCAGTTTGGGAGGGAACAAGGTGGCGGGAGCCGGGAGGCAGGGTAGGGCTTAGTAAGGGGAGGGGGAAGAGTGAGCAAGGTAGAGGAGGGAAAGGTTGGCGCCGCGCGGAGGAGGCCATCATCGGAATGATGTCGAGCAGCCTCCTCCTCAAGGGTGGCAGCAGCATCCGGATCCAAGGGCTCATCTGGGGCCTGAGAAAGGAAAATGGCGGAATGGCGGGAGGCGCGTGAAGGGCCGACCGACGGAGGGGGGGGAACAGGAGAGGCTGGCGGACCAGACCGGACAGAGGGTGTCCTTTTTGGGGGAAAAACAGGGGCACAAAGTGGTGAACACCCGCGTTCCATAGCGGAAATGGGGTCCTCATGGGTGGGAGGAAGCGACGGATAGAGACGGCGGGGGGAAGGGGAAGGATTGGACGCAGGTGCAGGGGAAAGATTTTTTAAGGGCTCCGAGGATGTAGGAAGAGAGGAACCCTGCAAAGAGGAACAGGAAGGAACACGAGAAGGAGGGAGAGATTCGCGCAGGCAGAGTTCAGCCACGGAGAGGAGCTGCCTCTCTCCGCTTTCGTTTTCGCCGGACTCAATTATGTCCCGTATAAGGCCCCAATAAGAAAAAATACTGTTCGACACCGCTGTATTACCATCTTTTTTAATAAGTGCATTAAGCTCACGCCCCACCTTCTGCCACTTTTCAGAATGAATAGTAGGTCCATCAATCATGAACCAGGGACAGGTCTGGTCAATAAAAACAAAAAACTCAATCAAATGTTTCTTTTTTACCCTAATACCTCTCTCTCTGAGTACGTCCTTTAAGCCTTTTATGAACTTTGCTTCCTTGAACAGCGAATGGCCCATTCTTGAGATATGCGAACGGATGACTCACCTAATGACGAAGCCGGCCGGGCGAGCTCGGCTGGTCATGAAAACTCCTGTGGACCGGTCCCTTAATCCGTTCGGGGAGAAACCCGCACCTCGAGTCCCTTCGTGGTCGCCAGATGAAATTAATCCATGTAACGATAATTAGTCCACCAACCAGTCCAGCTGGTCAGTTATTGGGGGATCGAGGGGGGTCGCAACCTGTACATAAAGACATGGGCGGGAGAGAGACAGTAGCTCAAGCGAACAATTGCTTGTCAAGAGCTCGTTTATTAAAGGTAAGGGCAGGCTTTTTAAAACCTGCTTTAGGGCGGGCGGGGTACGCAAGGGAGTAGTGGAAAAGTACAAAATCTTCTGGGTTGAGCCCCGGGAACATTTGCAAGGGGAGGGGTCTTTCAGGTGAGACAAAGCAGGATATCTCTGTGGTTATCTTAGGATCAGATCGCTGTCTTCTCAGGACTAAGCCGGATGCCTTGCATACCTAATGAGTGGCCCAGCAGGATGTTGGCTGCAAATACTGAATGGGTGGAGGTCGGCCTCAGGCCTTTTGGTCCCTGGCAGATAAAGACATAGAAAATGGAATTTGAGAGGATCCAAGATGGCGGCGGGCAGTGTGGACCGTGTTTGGGAGCTCCAGTGAACAATTCAAGGAATTGCATGGATTTCTGAGCCAGGAACACCGGGGTCCCCACACCACGGCAGCAGGAGTGTTCCAAGGTTCAGAGGGACCAGGGTGTGGAGGACCTACGTGCCCCTGCGCATGGGAGGAGCACGGATCTTCTCGGATCAGAGCAGCGGCGGCAAAGGCGGCGGCAGCGGCAGCAGCGGCAGCAGCAGCAGCAGCAGCGGCTGAGGTTTGCAGCTCAGAGCCTTCCGACTGGAGTGGTGGCCAGTGGGAGTTGCTGCGGGAGAGGGGACACTGGACAGGATTTGGGTCGCGTGGTGCCTTGTGACCCAAACTGGACTTGGCAGACAGTTCAGCCCCAGAGTCCCGGGTTTGCTCAGTGCGCTGTGCCGTGGAGATGCTGGCTCAGCTCAGCAAGCAATTCTGCCTGAGGCACAACCTCAGTGCAGCCACAGCTCCCCTGCTGTGATGCAGGCTGGGCCAAGAGCTCAGTTCCACCCTAGGCAGTAACTCAGTGCAGCTGCAGTTCTCCTGCTGTGATGCAGGCTGGGCAGAACACTCAGTTCCACTGGAGGCACAAGCTCAGCGCAGCTGCAGTTCTCCTGCTGTAGCAGACAGTTCAGGCCCTGAGAATCTAGCTGAGCTTGACACGTGATTCGGGCCCAGTGTCCCTGGCTGGACATGGCACTGGACCCGGAAGGCTGTGGATACCTTGGCCTGACCCAACACTCATTCAGAGACCCAGAATGATTGCAGGACCCACAGCAAAGGGGAGCTGAGGATCACTGGCTGTGAGAGCCCAAAACGACAGGGCTAACCTCCTGCCATCCACACCAGTGAAGCATCAGAGCTTCCAGCCTATGGAAATCGTGAGAAAACAAGTGAATCTATCATCAGACTCCCTCCATCCAACTCTGGAAGTTACCCAACAAAAACAGAGACGGCAAGATGTCTGAAGGGCAGCGTAAAAGCATACGCAAAAAAAAAAAAAACAAAACAAAAAAACCATGGCGTCTCCAGTTTCCAGCTATCCCAAAGAAAACGACCCAGAGAACTCAAATATAATGGAAACACAAGAAAATGACCTCAAATTCTTGGTAATGAGGATGATAACGGAGGAAACAAATAAAATTCGAAATCAGATGCAGGAAGACACAGCCAAGCAGGTGCAAGACATAAAAGAAGCACATAGAGTGGAACTGGAAAATTTTCAGGAAAATACAAACAACCAGATGAAAGAAAGAAAAAAGTCTGTTCAAGATCAGAAGATGAAAATGGATTCAATGATAAACACACAGACAGAAGAAAAACGAGAACGTGAGACCTCAGAGAAGAAGGCGAGTGACACAGAGGTGAGCTTTTCTAACAGAATCCAAGAGATGGAAGAACGAATCTCAGGGCTAGAAGATATAATCACAGATCTTGAATCAACCATCAAAGAAAATGCCAAATCTGGAAAACTCCTGACACAAAACATCCAAGAAATTAAGGACACCATGAAAAGAAGAAATCTGAGGATAATAGGCATTGAAGAAAGAGAAGATATCAGACTCCAAGGCCCAGAAACTATTCTCAAAAAAATCATAGAAGAAAATTTCCCCAATCTAAAGAAAGAGATGCCTATAAACATACAAGAGGCCTACAGAACACCAAATAGAATTGACCAGAAAAGAAAAACTGCCTGTCACATAATAATCAAAACACAAAACATACAGAACAAAGAAAAAATATTAAAAGCTGCAAGGGAAAAGGGCCAAATAACATTTAATGGCAAACCTATCAGAATTACACCTGACTTCTCAGCAGAGACCATCAAAGCCAGAAAGGCCTGGACAGAGATCCTGCAAACCCTAAGAGACCACAGATGCCAGGCCAGACTACTTTACCCAGCAAAACTATCAATAACCATTGATGGAGAAAACAAAATATTCCATGACAAAAACAAATTCAAACAGTACCTATCCACAAATCCAGCTTTATAGAAGATACTAGAAGGAAAACTCCATCCCAAAGGGTCAAGCTACAACCAAAACTACTCAGGAAATAGATAACTATGCCATGGCAAAAACACAACTACACAAACACTCGACTAGAACCAACAGCAAAATTAAGACTCTTAACAGTCACTGGTCATTAATATCTCTCAACATCAATGGTCTCAATTCTCCAATAAAAAGACACAGACTAACTGAATGGGTGCATAAGCAGGATCCAACATTCTTCTGCATTCAAGAAACACATCTCACCCATAACGATAGGCATTACTTCAGGATAAAAGGTTGGAAAAAATATTCCAAGCAAATGGTCACAAGAAGCAAGCAGGCATAGCCATTTTAATATCGAACAAAATAGACTTTCAACCAAAATTAGTCAAAAGTGATGAGGACAGATACTTCATACTCATCAAAGGTAAAGTCAACCAAGATGACATCACAGTTCTGAACATCTATGCCCCCAATACAAGGGCACCCACATTTGTGAAAGATCTGCTAAAAAGGCTTAAACCATACATTGATCCCCACACAATAATAGTGGGAGACTTCAACACCCCACTCTCACTGAAGGATAAGTCACTGAAACAGAAACAAAGCCGAGAAATAACATCATTAACCAATGCCATGGGTCAAATGGATCTAACAGATATCTATAGAACCTTTCACCCAAACAAGAAAGAATATACCTTCTTCTCTGCACCCCATGGAACCTTCTCCAAAATTGATCACATCATAGGTCACAAAGCAAGCCTCAACAGATACAAGAGGATTGAAATAATACCTTGTATCCTATCAGATCACCATGGGCTTAGGCTGCAATTCAACAACAACAGAAATAGCAAAAGCCTATACGTACGTGGAAACTAAACAACTCTCTGCTAAATGACACCTGGGTCAGGGAAGAAATAAAGAAAGAAATCAAGGAGTTTCTGAAATTCAATGAAAATGATGGAACAACATACCCAATTTTTTGGGATACATTGAAAGCAGTGCTAAGAGGAAATTCATAGCACTAAGTGCCTTTAAAAGGAAATTGGAAGCATCGCACATAAGCACCTTAACGACACAACTGGAAGCCCTAGAAAAAAAAGAAGCAGAAACACCCAAGAGGAGTAGACGTCTGGAAATAATCAAACTCAGGGGTGAAATTAACAAATTAGAAACTGAGAAAACAGTCCAAAGCATCAACAAAACCAAGAGCTGGTTCTTTGAGAAAATCAACAAGATAGACAGACCATTAGCCAAACTAACAAAAAGGCAGAGAGACAGTATTGAAATCAACAAAATCAGAAATGAAAAGGGAGACATAACAACAGACACTGAAGAAATACAAAGAATCATAAGATCCTACTTTGAAGGCATATATGCCACAAAATGTGAAAATCTAAGGGAAATGGACGATTTTCTTGATCAATTTCACTTGCTAAAGTTGAGTGAAGAACAGATAAACAAGCTAAATAGCCGCATTTCCCCTACAGAAATAGAAGCAATGATTTATAGTCTCCCAACCAAAAAAAGCCCAGGGCCAGATGGTTTCAGTGCAGAATTCTACCAGACCTTCAAGGGCGAGCTAATACCGATACTCTCCAAGCTACTCCAAAAGATAGAACGGGATGGAACACTACCAAATTCATTCTATGAGGCCATAGTCTCACTAATACCTAAACCTCACAAAGACTCAACAAAGAAAGAGAATTTCAGATCAATTTCTCTTATGAACATCGATGCAAAAATACTAAATAAAATACTTGCAAAATGAATACAAGAACACATCAAAGATATCATTTGTCATGACCAAGTAGGCTTCATTCCAGGCATGCAGGGATGGTTTTATATACGGAAATCCATCAATGTAATCCACCATATAAAAACCTGAAAATAAAAAACCACATGATCAACTCTTTAGATGCAGAGAAAACATTTGAAAAATCCAACACCCATTCATGTTTAAAGTTTTAGAGAGATCGGGGATACAAAGCACTTTCCTCAACATAATAAAGGCTATATACAGCAAGCCAATAGCCAAAATCAAAGTAAATGGTGAGATACTCAAGGAAATTCCTCTAAAATCGGGAACAAGGCAAGGCTGCCCACTCTCTCCATATCTCTTCAATATAGTACTGGAAGTTCTAGCCAGAGCAATAAGACAACAAAAGGAGATCAAGGGTATCCAAATGGGAAAGGAGGAAGTCAAATTATCCCTATTTGCAGATGATATGATAGTGTACATAAGTGACCCTCAAAATTCCACCAGAGAACACCTAAAGCTGATAAACACCTTCAGCAAATTGGCTAGATACAAAATTAACTCAAAAAAAGTCTGTAGCCTTCCTATACACAAATGACAAGCTTGCAGAGGAAGAAATTAGGAAAGCCACATCCTTCACATTAGCCACAAGCAATATAAAATATTTAGGAGTTACTCTAACTAAGCAAGTGAAGGACTTGTTTGAAAAAAATTTTAAAACTCTGAAGAAAGAGATTGAAGACCACATGAGAAGATGGAATGATCTTCCGTGCTCATGGATCAGGAGAATTAACATAGTAAAAGTGGCCATCCTACCAAAAGCAATCTACAGATTCAATGCAATCCCTATCAAAATACCTACTCAATTTTTTAAAGACATTAAAATTTCAATTCTGAACTTCATATGGAAAAACAAAAAACCTAGAATAGCTAAAACAATCCTATATAATAAAAGATCCTCCAGAGGAATCTCCATTCCTGGTTTCAAGCTGTGCTATAGAGCAACAGTAATTAAAACAGCATGGTACTGGCACAGCAACAGGCTGGTTGATCAGTGGAATCTAACCCAGATATGAACCCACACACATATGGTCACTTAATTCTCGACAAAGAAGCCAAATCCATTCGATGGAAAAAGGATAGCATCTTTAACAAATGGTGCTGGTCTAACTGGATGTCTATGTGTAAAAAAATGCAACAGGACCCATATTTGTCACCTTGCACTAAACTCAAATCCAAGTGGATTAAAGACCTCAACACAAAACCAGAGACACTAAGTCACTTAGAAGAAAAAGTGGGGAAGAGCCTGGAACATATTGGCACAGAAGACAACTTCCTGAACAGAACACCAACGGCCCAGACATTAATGTCAACAATTAATTAATGAGACCTCATGAGGCTGAGAAGCTTCTGTAAGGCAGGAGACACTGTCAAGAGATCAAAGCGACAGCCTACAGACTGGGAAAAGATCTTCACCAACCCTACATCTGACAAAGGTCTAATATCCAAAATGTATAAAGAACTCAAGAAATTAAACACCACCAAACCAAATAACCCAATTGAGAAATGGGCCTTGGAACTAAACAGAGAATTCTCAACAGAGGAATACCAAATGGCTGAGAAACACTTAAAGAAATGCTCAACCTCCTTAATCATCATGGAAATGCAAATCAAAACAACTCTGAGATTCCATCTTACACCCATCAGAATGGCTAAGATCAAAAATTCAAGCAAAACCACATGCTGGCGAGGATGTGGGGAGAGAGGAACACTCCTTCATTGCTGGTGGGAATGCAAACTAGTACAACCACTTTGGAAATCTATCTGGTGCTATCTCAGAAAAATGGGAATAAGACTTCCTCAAGACCCAGCTATTCCACTCCTTGGAATATACCTAGAAGATGCTCCATCACACAACAAGAAAATTTGCTCAACCATGTTCATAGCAGCCTTATTCATAATAGCCAGAACATGGAAACAGCCTAAGTGTCCCTCAATAGAAGAATGGATAAAGAAACTGTGGTACATATACACTATGGAATACTACTCAGCTATTAAAAACAAGGAATTCCCGAAATTTGTGGACAAATGGATTGAGCTAGAAATGATCATAATGAGTGAGTTCACCCAGAAGCAGAAACACTCAAATGGTATATACTCACTTATATCTGCATATTAGCTCAAGGGGCATGTTACATGAAAGCCTTCAATTACCAGGAAACTGGAACAGTGGGGAGGACATCCTATTGGGACTCTAGATGAGAGAAGCATGGGAGAATGGCAAAGTAGAAGGATCCAAAGGGCCCTAGAAACCTACAAGTAGAACATTATGATAGGCAGATTTGGGCCCAGGGGTCCCACTCATACTAAGGCACCAGCCAAGGACAATACAGGCTGTAAACTTTAAACCCCTTCTCAGATCTAGCCAATGGTCAGAACATTCTCCACAGGAGAGTGGAGAGTTGGATATGACTTTCTCATGTTACTCTGGTGCCTCATATTTGACCATTTTCCTTGGAGGGGGAGACCTGGTGGCACTCAGAGGAAGGAGAGCAGGTTACCAAGAAGAGACTTGATACCCTATGAGCATATACAGGGGGAGGTAATCCCCCTCAGGAACAGTCATAGGGGAGGGGAATAAGGGGAAAATGGGAGGGAGGGAAGAATGGGAGGATACAAGGGATGGGATAACCATTGAGATGTAACAAGAACAAATTAATAAAATAATATATATGTATATGTTGGAAAAAAAAGAAACATGAAGTAGTGTCTGGAGACAATGGAGAAGAGTCTGTCTCAAGATGGAAGGTAGACATAAAATCTCGGCTGGTGACACAGTCAGGAGAGGCAGGGAAGACTCTAAGCTGGGAATAGCCCTTCAGTCAGGGAAAGGAGTGAGCAGAAGTTACAACCCCAGCCTGGGGTCACAGAGAAACCAGTGCTGAGAAGTGGGGCAGACACACGAACTGTCGGCACTAGGGTTAGCACCTACAGTTCTTTTGTTGTTTCTTAAGACGCCATTGCTCATCATCACCTTTGTCTTCAACACCCCTGGGTTCAGTCTCCATTTTTCCATTCACCGCCAATAAAATCTACCTTCTCAATCAAAAAAAAAAAAAATGGAATTTGAATGCAAGCCATCTTTTCTTAAAAGCTCTTACTTTTTTTATTCTGATATACCAATAACAACTATATATTATTCTTTTTATATAATTCAGTTATTTTCAACTATATTTTATTTTTTTGAACAAAAGAAGTATATAAAACTACAGCAAGTCTATCAAAATAGGTGTTTGCAAAGTTTCATGAAATTCTTTAGGGAGTCATTATTAGCTTCCAGGATTTTCAATCACTGTACAGGATCACTTAATATTAAGTATATTTAAATTTTTAAAGTTTATTATTCAAGTCCATTCATAAAATATTTAAAAATAAAAGAATATACTAGTACTCCACATTACCAAACAAAGACTTCATAAGCTTGGCAACATTTTCTTCCAATTACACTTGTTAAGGGACCAAAACTATATTTGGCATAAAAAATATAAAATATTAGGTCTCTTTTCAAATCATCCTTTATGTTAATATCATACTAAGAATAACTAAACATATTTACACATTCATATGATAGGGTTGATTACCAAAATATTATTCTAAGATGAAAAATTAAACACAAAAATGCCAAGCTATTTCTTATAGGATTTTATGCAATCTGTTCCTCAGTATTTAGTATGTCTGTCCTACTTCCTTTTAGTCCCAGGGCACAATTACCGCTGTTTACTTCTAGGACAACACTATTTACAGGCTGAACTCCCATCAAGAGGGGTTCCTTTCTCTGTCAGCAATGGCTTAATAAAATAGCCTTTCCCCTTTTGAGACAGGACTGTAAATTTTCTGTCCAAATGGAAATGCTGTAGGTCATTTTCTTCTAATTGCTTGTGGAAAAGGATTGACATGCCACCACACAATTTAACTTGATTGGCAGCTACCTCTCAATAGTCCAAGCCTAAACCAACAATTTCAGAATAAAATTTAGATGTCTTTGCAGTGTCTAGTGATAAAAATTACTTTTATCCTGAATTGTTTGGTAAAAAATTAAAGAAAAATTGTTTCTTGCAATTATTTAAAACTGGATGTGATGTCATTGCTTAACGATCCTCTGTATTACTTCTGGTAAATTGGTTTACAATTTTCCATATGTGAAAAAGCAAGAAACATAAAGAATAGAACACTTGATTCGAAATTATTTTAATTTTATTGTTAATATTTTTTTATTTTATTTATGTGTGTGCTTGAGTGTATGTGTGTGTATTACATGCATGTAGAAGCACACAGATGTCAGGGGAGGGCATCAGATTTGCTGGAACTGGAGTGTTGGAGGCTGAGAACCAAACAGGGTCCTCTGCAAAAGCAGTAAGTGCTTTGAACTACTGAGCCATCTCCCAAAAATACATACATACATACATACGTACGTACGTACATACATACATACATACATACGTACGTACATACATACATTTAAAATTATTGTGGTATGCTTTAAGAAATACATAAGGATGATAATGTTCTTAGATATTTTGTCTAACAGAAATGTTTCTATTCTTCTCAGTTCTATTTGTCAGTATTTCACCCAGCATCACAAAATGCCAAGATTATTCCTGATGACTGATGTCTTCCTTTATGTAAAATAAGTTTGAATTCCATCTATTAAGGCATATTCTAAAATAGTGGAACTGGATTATTTTCTTTAAAGAAGGTCAAAATTCTTTAAGGGTTTTTATGAGTTGTGCCAGAGTTTTTAGAAAAAAAAAACACGAGGGAATAGTCATGTCTTGATCACCAATCTTCAAACACTTTCATCTAATTTAAACACTTAATAATAATTGAGGTTTGGGGCTGGAGATATTGTTCAGTGGTTAAGAATTCTTATACTTGCAGATGGCCTGAGGTCCATTCCCAGCAGCTGCTTGGTAGTTCACAACCATCCATAACTCCAGTTCTAGGGAAACCAATCTCCTCTTGGGCATCAGGCACACACATGCTCCACAGACATATATTCAGGCAAAACACCCATAAACCTAAAATAAAGAGAAAATTAAAAAAGAAAAGTTGGTTTGAAAATCTACATTTCCCACAATTAAATATAGGGATATAGGATTGTTTTCCCACTCATATTTTAAACAAGTGGCTTAATAGAAAGTTGAATTCTCATATGTAACTTAGTTCTGGTAATCATATATTTCTGTAACATTTGGACACCTTAAGTGTAATATTTGTCAGAGGATGAGATAGGAAGAAGGCAAATGATACGATAAAAGTACTGTGGCTCAAGCACTACTTGGGGTCGTTTTAGAAGATGTTCTAGGGATTCTTGACCAAACTTTTAGAATCCATACTTCACACTGAAAATTATGTTCCATAGAATGTCAGTATGTTTCACTTTTCTATTCGAAACTAGTAAAATATTCCCTTTGTGGATTGCATCAGAAATGTAAGCCTGATCTCAGCTTGAGAATAACATTTTATTCAGTGATTTTATTTTGCTTTCTGCAGAAAAGTTTGCTATATGTATGTATGGCATAATAAGTATATTAATTTGTGAAAGTTTTATATATTCAGCAGCCCTGACATTGCTATTTTTCCCATAGAACATTGTTTTTTTTTCTAATTTTTATTTTTAAATTTTTATATGGTGTGTGTGTGTGTGTAGTGGGCCATATGCGAGTACATACATACACAGGAGAGGGGGAGGGGGGTGGGAGGGAGGGAGGGAGGGTGGGAGGGAGTGACAGAGAGAGAGAGAGAGAGAGAGAGAGAGAGAGAGAGAGAGAGAGAGAGAGACAGAGAGACAGAGAGACAGAGAGAGAGACAGAGAGACAGAGAGAGAGAGAGAGAGAGAGAGAGAGAGAGAGAGAGAGAGAGAGAGAGAGAGAAACAGAAGAAGGTGAGAGACACAAAGACACACACACACACACACACACACACACACACTTGGATTCTACAGTAATTAAGAGCCTTCTTCTAATAAGAAAATGAATTAGAATGGCATGCTAACTTAGTTGGAGGTAGATTTAGCTGTCAAAGAAAAAAGGGAGTCCTACAAAGTTGTAATTGGTTTTCAGTGGGGTGGTAAGGCAGGCACCAAAATCATGTGTAGGAAATATTTTTATTCTTAGAAAATGGGGTATTTTTTGTTTTGCTTTGTGATATTGCAAATTGAACCTAGGATGTGTACATGCTAGGCAATCATTATACTACTAAGCTGTAAATTTAGTTGTGGATATTTCTTTTGATTATATTTCTTCAGCAATTTTGCCTTTCTCTTCCCTTATCTGATAGAGCTAGCTAGTGGATAAATAATAATTATGCAAACTATCCCTTATCCTTGTAACATGACATTTTGAGACTATCTTTTATATTTTGTGAATGAAGATGAGACAAAAAGGCACAATTCTGTTTGGATAATAAGTAATTGGTTTGGTATTAAATCAGCTTATGGACAAACTCTACTCCAACCCCCAACTCCAGTAGAACTTGGGTTTATGTTATTTACTTATAAAAGCTACATGAAAAATATTTAAGCATATAAAGTACATAAAGCCAATTTTCTGATCTTATGAACTTAGAACAAAAGAGAATATTTTTAGCTCTTGCAGCAAATGAGCATGGTTTATAAAGATTTCTTTTAAATTGCTTGAATATTAAGTTTCATTTTTCAAAAAATAAGAATATATGAAATGACAAGTGAACATTTTATTTCACTCGGGTATTTTGTAATATTTTAAGTGTTTCTGGGTTTTAATGTATCCATTTTCACAGGAGTATTTCTTCACTTCATTCTCCAGTTTCAGAAAAAGTCAGTGCTAATTTTATGCACACAGACATGCTATTGTTCTGGAAAAAAATCTGACAAGAACAATTACTTTGCCCTGGTGACAAATTGTTTAGCCTAAATAACAGTGCCATCTGCTGAGAAGTACTAGTGAATCCCAGGGAAGCTTTTATTGTAGAGGACTCATTTTGGTCAGGTGCACAAGAGCTGATGATTAAAATAAGCAAACAAAAAGATCTCAGAGGAGGTAATGGTAAAGTTAAAACCTAGGGAGACAGAACCTCAGCATAAAGGAAAATCAGAAGAATAATGAGGAATTTTACAAGACAAAAATGGCTTGATATATTATAAAACAAATCATCAGTACAAGCATTTTGAAAACTTTTAAAAACACTCAGAAACAATAATTATACTGCAAAAGAAACATCTTGCTAGTAGATTTGACAAAAAGGGTATCATTTAATTAAAACAAACTGATCAACAGGAAATAGGTTCTTTTTGTTTGTTTGTTTGTTAATTTACTTTACATCCTGGTTGTAGCCCACTCCCAGTCCCACCCACCCTCTCTCTCCTCCTTTCCCTCTTCCCTATTCCTCAGAAAACAGGACACCCCCTTCCCACCCACCCAAGCTCATTCAGTCCCATAAAGACTGAGCTTGTCCTCTTCCCCTGTGGCCTGGCAAGGCAGTCTCATCCGGGGAAGTGATCAAAAAGCTGTCAACAGAGTCCATGTGAGAGACAGCTCCTGTTCCCATATTAGAGAACCGACAATGAAGTCTGAGCTTCCCATCAGCAACATCTGTGTTGGGGGCCTAGGTACAATCCATGTATAGATCTTGATTAGTGCTTCAGGCTCAGAAAGCCGGTCTATGTCCTGGTTAGTTGGCTTTATTGGTATTCTTGTGGAACTCCTGTCACCTCCAGGTCCTTTTCTCCTTCTGCTCACTTTTCCACAATACTCCTTCTGATTGCCCACTTTTTTGCTACGAGTCTCAGCATATGTTTCCAGGCATTGCTGGGTGGAGCCTTTCAGAGGACAACTCTGCTAGGCCCCTGTCTGCAAGCATAACACAGTATCATTAATAGTATCGGCTTACTCCCATGAGGTGAGTCTTGGGTTAGGTCCAGCATTGGTTGAATAGTCCCTCCATCTCTGCTCTATGTACTCTCTCTTTATCCCTGCATATTTTATAGGCAGGCTAAACTTTGAGTACAAGTCTTTGTGTTGGGTTGGGGTTTCCCAGTCTCTACTAGGAGTCTTATCTAGTTGGTGCAAGGTCCTCTTTAGTTTCTATGGCCTCTGGGCTAGTCTGGGCTAGTGTCCCCCTCAGATCCTCCCAGGAGCCTACCGTGACTTAGATCTACAAAGTGTCACAGAGATACCCTTGCCCACAGTTTTTTTTCTCGACAGGTCTTCTGCCTTCCCATGCCCATTCTCCCAAGTTCTGATCTTTACCCTCATATGTCTCAGCGCTCCCTTTCCTACCTTGTTCCTTCTTCTTAACTACTATCTCTGTCTATTTTATTTCTCCTTCTGAGTGAAATTTAAGCATCCTCCCTTGTGTCCTCCTTGTTATTTATCTTGGTTTGGTCTGTGTACTGTACTATGTTAATCCTGTACTATATGGCTAAATCCACTTATACGAGGGTACATACCATGTACATCTTTCTGGAACGGGGCTGCCTCACCCAAGATGATTTTCCATCCATCTGCCAGCAAATTTCATTATTTCTTTGTTTTTAATAGCCAAGTAGTACCCTATTGCATAAATATATCACAGTTTATTTATCTTTTCTTCATTTGAGGGACATCTAGGTAGTTTTCAATTTTGGCTATTTCGAATAGAGCTACTATGATTGTTGAACAAGTGTCCTTGTTGTGTCATAGGGCATCTTTTAGATATATGAACAGTAGTCATATAGAGGCTTGGTCTTGGGGTATCACTATTCCCAATTTTCTGAGAAAGCCCCAGATTGATTTATTAGCAATGGAGGAATGTTCTCCTTTCTCCACATCCTTACCAGCATTTGCTATCATTTTTTTATCTTAGCCATTCTGATAGGTGTAAGATTGAATCCCAAAGTCATTTTGATTTGCATTTTTTTTGATAACTAAGGATATTAGGCATTTCTTTAAGTGTTTCTCTGCCATTCAATAATCTTTTGTTGAGAATTCTCTGTTTAGGTCATTGCCCCATTTTTAAAAATTGAGTTATTTTGTTTGTTACTGTTTATTTTTTTGAGTTCCTTATATATATTGCATATTATGCCTTTGTTGAATATAAAATTGATGACGTTCTTTTCCCAATCTATAGACTGTCATTTCATTCTATTGACATTGTTCTTTTCCTTACAGAACCTTTTCAGTTTCAAGAGATCCTATTTATTAATTATTGATCTTAGGGCCTCTGCAAGAAATAATCAAGCACAGGGATGAAGACAAAAAAGTAGAAACAAAGATAACAGTCCAAAGAATCAAGGAAACCAAGAGCTGGTTCTTTCAGAAAATCAACAAGATTGACAAACACTTAGCCAAATGAATTAAAAAGTGGAGGAAGAGTACCAAATTAACAAAATCAGAAATGAAAAGAATGACATAACAGCAGACACTGAGGAAACCCAAAGAATCATTAGGTTTTACTTCTAAAGCAATTATTCCACAAAATTGGAAAATATAAGGGATATGGACACATTTCTTGATAGACTTCACCTACCAAAGTTAAATTGAGATCAGGTAAACAGCTTAAACTGTCCTATAACCCCTAAGGTAATTGAAGCAGTTATCAAAATCTCCCAACCAAAAAATGCATAGGGCCAGATGGTTTTAGCACATAATTCTACTGGACTTTCAAAGAAGACCTAGCCCCATTACTTCTCAAACCATTCCACAAAATAGAAACAGAAGGAACATTGTCAGACTTATTGTATGAGGCACGGTCACCCTGACACCTAAACTATACAAAGACTCAACAAAAAGAGATAATTATAGATCAACTTCACTCATGAACACTGATACAACAATACTCAAAAAAACATTCACAAACCAAATACAAGAACACATCAAATTCCTCATCCACCACGACCAAGTAGACTTCATCACAGGCATGAAAGGGTGGTTTACTATAAGAAAATCCATCAATTTAATCAACCATATAAACAAACAGAAATAAAAAATCACATTGTCATCTTATTAGATGCAGAAAAGGCCTTTGACAAAATACAACATCTCTTCATAATAAAAGTCTTGGAGAGTGTTCTATCCATTGGCTAGATCTGGGTAGGGGCTTAAGGTTTACCGCCTGTATTGTCCTTGGCTGGTGCCTTAGTTTGAGCAGGACCCCTGGGCCCAAATCTGCCTATCATAATGTTCTACTTGTAGGCTTCTAGGACCCTCTGGGTCCTTCTACTTTGCCTTTCTCCCATGATTCTCTCATCTAGAGTCCCACTAGAATGTCCTCTGTCGCAGTTTCCTGGTAAGTGAAGGCTTCCGTGGATCATGCCCCTTGGGCTAATATGCAGATATAAGTGAGTATATACCATTTGAGTCTTTCTGCTTCTGGGTTAACTCACTCATTATGATCATTTCTAGCTCAATCCATTTATCCACAAATTTTGGGAATTCCTTGTTTTTAATAGCTGAATAGTATTCCATAGTGTATATGTACCACAGTTTCTTTATCCATTCTTCTATTGAGGGACACTTAGGCTGTTTCCATGTTCTGGCTATTATGAATAAGGCTGCTATGAACATGGTTGAGCAAATTTTCTTGCTATGTGCTGGAGCATCTTCTGGGTATATTCCAAGGAGTGGAATAGCTTGGTCTTGAGGAAGCCCTATTCCCATTTTTCTGAGATAGCACCAGATAGATTTCCAAAGTGGTTGTACTAGTTTGCATTCCCACCAGCAATGAAGGAGTGTTCCTCTCTCCCCACATCCTCGCCAGCATGTGGTGTCGCTTGGATTTTTGATCTTAGCCATCCTGATGGGTGTAAGATGGAATCTCAGCGTTGTTTTGATTTGCATTTCCCTGATTATTAAGGAGGTTGAGCATTTCTTTAAGTGTTTCTCAGCCATTTGATATTCCTCTGTTGTGAATTCTCTGTTTAGTTCCATGCCCCATTTCTCGATTGGGTTATTTGGTTTGGTGGTATTTAATTTCTTGAGTTCTTGAACAGTCATAGGGGAGGGGAATAAGGGGAAATTGGGAGGGAGGGAAGAATGGGAGGATTCAAGGGATGGGATAACCATTGAGATGTAACAAGAATAAATTAATAAAGGAGGAAAAATAAAAAATAAAAAAAATTTAAAAAAATAAAAAATAAAAATAAATAAATAAATAAAAGTCTTGGAGAGATCAGGGATATAAGGCCAATACTTAAACATAATAAAGGTTAGGTACAGAAGCCTATAGCCAACATCACATTAAATGGACAAAAACTCAAAGCAATTCCACTAAAACTAGGGACAAAGCTGCCCACTCTCTCCATACCTCTTCCATATAGTACTAGAAGTTCTAGCCCAAGCAATAAGACAAATAAAGGAGATCAAGGGGATACAAATTGGAAAGGAAAAAGTCAAAGAATCACTATTTGCAGATGATATATAGTATACATAAACAACCACAAACATTTCACCAGAAATCTCCTACAGCTAACACTTTCAGCAAAGTGGCTGTATACAAGATTTATTTTTAAAAATTAGTAGCCCTCTTGTACACAAATGACAAACTGGCTGAGAAATAAAATAGAGAAATGACACCCTTCACAATAGCCACAGATAATATTAAAAAGTATCTTGGTGTAACTCTAACAAACCGAGTCAAGGACCTGTATGACAACAACTTCAAGTCCATGAATAAAGAAATTGAAGGAGGTATCAGAGTATACAAAGATCTCCCATGCTCATGGATTAGTAGGAATAACATAGTAAAAATGGTCATCTTACCAAAAGCAATCTACAGATTCAATGCAATCCCCATCAAAACACCAACACAATTTTTATGGACTCTAAAAGATCAATTCTCAACTTCATATGGAAAATTAAAAAAAAAAACAGGATAGCAGAAACAATGCTATATAATAAAAGAACTTTCAGAGATATCTCCATCCCTGATTTCAAGCTATTCTACAGAGCAATAGTAATGAAAACTGGATGGTACTGGTATAGAAATAGACTCATGGATCAATGGAATCAAATTGAACACCCAGAAATAAACCCATGCACTTGCAGAAAGTTCATTTACAACAAAGGACCCAAAACCATACAATGGAAGAAAGATAGCATTTTAAACAAATGGTTCTGGTTTAACTGTATGTATACATGAACAAAAATGTAAATGACACCTTATTTATCACCCTGAACATGACCATATAGTGGGGGAGGAGGTCCTACTCAGTCTTAGACCTAGGGGAGGGGAATAGGGTGAAAGTGGAAGGGAGGAATGAGAGGATACAAGTGATGGGATAATAATTGAGGTGTAATCTGAATAAATTGATAAAATTAATATTAAAAAATAAACAAATAAAAACTAACATCCAAGTGAATTAAAGATCTCAACATAAACCAGACACACTGAGTCTGTTAGAAGAGAAAGTAAGGAAGAGCCTTGAACTCATTGGAATAGGAAACAATTTCCTGAACAGAACACCAGAAGCACAGGAAATAGATTCATATAATACTTAAGACTTATAATGATCAAATGAACATTGGTGCTAGATGCTATCATTTACTAATTAAGAGTAAGAAAAGCATTACTTTCAACCATGTTGACATTTTACTGATGTCTGATGTTTGTTGAAGCATATCAGAAAAAAGTCTATTTACAAATCAATGGCTAAAATGAGCTTATTGAATATTATATTGTTGTCTTCTAATTTCTTATTGTATCTTTTTCCTTTCCTTTCTTTCTTTGGGACTTCAAGCAGGGTTTCTCTGTGTAGGCCTGGCTGTCCTGGACTCGCTTTGTAGACCATGTTGGCCTCGGACTTACAGAGATCTACCTTCCTTTGCCTCCCTGAGTTCTGGGATTACAGACGTTCACCACCATGTCCAACTAGTTGTCTCTTTTAATCATATCCCAGTGACAGTGCTGCAGTTACTAATGGTGTACAGAGTATGAAAGGATCCTGTGATAATAATAACAGATTTGCTTTAGAATGCTATTGAACAAAATGAAGCAGTAATTAATCCCTATTATGCTATCAACGAAAAGCATAATTGAGAATATATTACAAATAGAAGTATATTTTAACAACTCTATCTCTATATTAGAGTGATAGAATTCTGAAATGGATATATATACTCTGCTGCCTTAAAGGGTGTTTAATGAATACATTCTGACAATGGTAAATGGAGCATAATGGTTTTCATTGTTCTAATACATTTCTCTACACAAGCTTTAGGTGTTTTGTTTTATATGTGGCCAAAAGAAAATTGAAAATTCATAGTAAATCCCAAGAATTGTATCTTCTCATATTCTTACATTTCAATTCTTGAGTTTTCTGCACTCATTTTGACTTGTCTCATATGATTGGATTTAGCATTGTTGGCTGATGTGAAAACAAATCCAGTGTGTGTGTGTGTGTGTGTGTGTGTGTGTGTGTGTGTGTGTGTGTGTGTGTACTAGGTGAATTCAGCCAATTTATAATAACTGATAATTTTGTTAATATAATTCTGTGTTCACTTATGTTCATCCTCTCTTATACATTTCAATTTGGAAAGCTTTGAATTTCTACAATGCTGCCTATATATTAATACCTGTAAATAGCCTTCTTAATGCTATCTTTATTTGACTGATGTTTATTTGTTCCCTGGTATAGTTATAGTTTTAGCTATTAACATTAATTTCTATTTTTCTTCTGTTTTTCTGAGTATCAGGTTTGAAATCAAATGAATTTTTTAATTTTAAGATTTGCCCTGCTGGGGCTAGAATATACCTCAACAATTAAGAGTACTTTCTGCTCTTCTATAGGACCTAGGACTGGATCCCAGCACCGACACAGTAACTAATAACCACTTATAACTCCATGTCTAGGGCATCCAATACCCTCTTCTGTCTCCTATGGGTTCCTGTATGGATATGGTTAACATACATTCAAACAAGCCAGTACTCACACACATAAATAAATACTTCATTAAAAGACTTACAGGTCCTGAGCATGTTTGTGCATACATTTAACCCTAGCATCAGGAAGCAGAGGCAGGCAGATCACTGTGAGTCAAGGTCAGTCTGATCTACATAGTGAGTTCCAGGATAGCCAGACCTACATAATGAGATATTGTCTCAAAAAGAAAAACAGAGTGAGAGCATGCATGTACAAGCGAGCAAGCAAGTGAATGAGAGAGAAAAAGACAGGTGGGGGGAGGACAGAGACAGAGACAGAAAGACAGAGAGAGACATATAGGTATTAAATACATCCTATTTTTCTTACTTTTATTTTTTCCCAGTTTGATATCTGAGCATATCTTTGTTTTTAGAAAATACAGCCTAACCTATAATATTATTACCTTCTTATTGTCTTATGTATATGCAACATTTAATTCCCACAGGTATTAATTCCCACAAAACACATTTATATGTGTTCTACTAGGAAAACTTTCACTGCAAGTGCATTTGCAGAATTATTTAACATTCAAAAGTGTGTCTATGAACTGATCTTAATTTTTTATTGCCTTGGTATGAAATCCTGAACTTATCTTTTATTTTTCATGGAATAGTAAATAAGCATCTCACTCTTTGCACGTTATTGCTAGACAATTTGATGATGATTCATTAACTTAGGTATGAGTTAATTTTCATTTAAAAATTGTTTCTTTTATTTCAAAAGTTCTATAAGATGTATATCAATGTTGATGGATTTTGTTTATTTTTCTCAAGAAAATACTTTCAACATATGTAGGAATTAAGTTTTAATGATTGTTAAAATGATTTAAAAATTCACTTCAGAGAGTGAAACTCACTTATTTCTTTTATATCATATCACTTCATTCCTTTCATTTTTATAATTTTATTTTTATTAGTGTATATTAACTGTTTATACTTCTGGTGATTGCTGTGATTTGTTACTAAATATGTATAATGTGCTCTTACTTTCCTCAACTACCTTCTTCCTTACCCTTGGCAAACACAACTTCCCCAAGCTCTATTAATCAGTATTCTACATGTAGATCAACATTTTTTGGCTTCCATATATAAGTAATTATAATATTTATTTTCTTGTGCCTAGTATATTTTACTTAACATACTGTCCTCTAATTCTTTCTATTTTGCTGAAAAATTAATGGTATAAGTACCTTTGTCTCAAAAAATTCTTCTTCTTTTCTCTCTCTTTGTAAAGACAGAATTTGAGTGTATACTCCCAGCTGGTCTGGAAATTATTGTATAGACAGGGCTAGCATCAAACTTTTAAAGACTTATGTGCCTCTGCCTTCAAAGTTTTGAAATTAAAGGAGTGTGCAATCATACTTGGCCAAGATGTCTTTCTTTATGGTTAAGCAATGTTCTGTGTATATACACTCTATATTTTCTTATCCATTCACTGGCATCAAACTTGATTCCATATTATAGTTGTTGAAAATGCTGGATAAAGCATGGATATGTGTTAGTTTGGTAACTGACTTAATTGTTTCTGGAGTTGTTCTGGGGCTGGACCATATAGAAGATGTTTTCAACTTTATTATACATTTCCATTCTGTTCTTCATAATTATTGTGTGAATTTTACATTCCCTCCTTAGCTGGGATCTCTAAAAGCAGAAGACAAGGAGCCTGAAATGGCCACCTCTTGTAGCCAGATGGTACTTCCATTGGAGGGAAAGGGACACCAACTCACGCAGAAAGTTTTGTAGTTTTATTTATTCCCTCTAGAAAAGCATTTTCCTGTAAATGAGCCTGGATAGCATTTCTTACGTCATAAGACTAAAGTTAGCTTTTCCCCATTATTTTTGGAGTTATCAATGAGTAGTCATTTTAGTTAGACTTTCTATTGCTATGATAAAACTCCAAGACCAAAAACAGCTTGAGGAAGAAATGGTTTATATAATCTTACAATGTGTAGTCCATCATCCTGAATCAGAGAACATGAAGGAGTGCTGCTTACTAGCTTGCTCTCCATCATTTGCTCAGCTTGCTTGCACACGACCATGCACCCAGGAATAGCACTGCCCACAGTGAGTTGGGCCCTCCCACAGCCATCATTAAGAAAATGTCCCATAGACATAGTTACAGGCCATTCTTATGGAGGAATTTTCTCAGTTAACACTTTATTTTCCTAGATAAGTTTAGGTTTGTGTCAGGTTGACAAAAACCAACCAACACAGTCTAGTTTCTTATATTTTAAGATCTGTTTCTTTGATCCATCATCGTAATTAATCTGTGCCTTCATTTTTTTCTCTTCTTTTATTCTCCTCCATTTCTGTTATATTACCACTAGTTTCTCTGCAGTTATGGCTTTATGCAACATTTTTGTGGTTTTTATTCATTTAAGCAATTTTCAGCCCAACCACTTTCATTTTGTGTCATCAGTCTTTTTGTACTCAATCATAAAATTGTGGATAGAAAAACACAAATAGGTACAATAATACATAAGTTTTCTCCGTTTAATTATAGCCAGTATTTTTTACAATGAAAATAAAAAGTTTAAAGAACCACTTTTTAAATAAAATTCATTAATATACTATATTTCAAATTTAGAAAATCCCTTATGCACTCCTTAAAAATCCATATTATATTTAACATCTTAAGTGCTATATTTTGAAAAAAACCTCATAAATACTCTCAGTTAATAGATGTTGGCTTTTATTACAACCTGGTGTAATCAGATCCACAGAACCTGTTAATTTAGAAATGCCATATTATAACTCAAAAGTTAGGAATTGATAAAATGAGATTATCTCATGCATACTCTAATAAATCCTTACACGACGGTTCCCATTTAAAATATTATGCCATAGAATTGCTTCTTTAAGGTAAAAGAAAATAACCACATAATTTTCTGTATTGGGGCTACACAAAGCGGGTATAGAAGCCACACACAGGAAGGTGACAGGAAAATACACCTTCATTATTTGTAACAATGTTTCTTCTGAAATTTCCTATATTCTGAGCATTCCTTGGAAGGAAACAGGTAGATTATGTTAGTAGATAAAAATAATATTTCAGGATACAACAATAACTTTTAATAAATATAAAGTATTTTTATTTTTCCATCAGTTTCTTCTTCCTTTTACTTCCATGTTTTATTAACACATGTTAATGAAGAAACCTAAGATATTAGTGTGCTAGTATAGAGAGTATATACACATTGATTCAGTTAAGAAATTTACTTATACATTTTTCAAATCATAATTCTATACTGTCCCTCTTCTCTTAGAAGTAAGAGAATAGCTATGCTAGAAGATTACAAAAGAAAACTATGAGATATTTTAGAGAAACAAGCAGGGATGAAAAACTAACTGTGGTACCATTAATTGCTAAGTACATTGAAGTCCACTTCTTGAATAAAATTACTTACAATTTTATAATTCAAGTATATAGTCTATGAGCAAGCCTGCAATATAGTGACATTTATGTGTAGGCAACTACACATTCTTTCTGAATGTGATACTGAAAGTGTAATATCTCTCTACTTATAACAAAGAAATGTCCTTGCAAAATATAGATTAGAAAAAAATCAAGTTAAAATATTATTTCATTCAAATAGTTTATCCTATAAACAATATTGAAAAGTTTATCTTAAAATTTTTAATTGTAGATTAATGAATATGGGGCATTTACTTTTCTCACACCCAGATATATTAATATATATGAGATAAATGTGAATATTCAACTGAATTTTTTGCATTCATTTATTCTGTATGTTGGGGACAAGTCCTAATGTGCCATGACTTATGTGTGGGAGTTGATTCTCTCTTTCCACCATGTGGATTTCACTTCACAGGAATTGCCTTTACCAGCTAAGTTATCTCACTTATCCACAATTGTTATGTCAATCAAATATTCTTCATAAATTAAAATATACATATGGTACAATTAGAACAATGTGTTAATATTGTGTGATTTTATCTTAATGTAGTTATAAAATTTAACTCCATTATTCCTCAAGTATCTGCTATGGTTTACCACATTCCTAGCACTCTGCATAGTGTCAGTAATGCTTTAATGGAAGCTACATAGCCCAACTATGAGTATCAGATAACCTTCTTTAATTGTTGGTCTTAGAACAAGTGTAAACCCTGTGCCTGAATATTTGTGGCTGCTATCTTCTTTCTGTCTCATATGATAGATATTAGAAAAATGTCACTTGGCTGAAGTTGAATTAGTGAAAACAGAATAGTAGAACATACTATCAAGATTTTCACAAGTCTAGGTTATATACTTGTACAATAAAAGTTTTACTTCTGTTTTGAAAGAACTAGCAAAGATATTGGAATATGGAACTTTTAAGAGCTCACTTTTCAATTTGTTGAGTTTGAAATGCTTTTTAGACATTCAAATAGAGATAGTGAGTCAGGAACTAAGTAAAGAAATTGATGTTCAGGAGGTATTTTAATAGTTATAAGTCTGAATCTGAGATCATCTAGAATAGAGATGAAAATGATCCAAAGAACAAATAAAAATTTCTCACTCCTAGAAAATAGAGTAGTAGAAGGAATTGTGATTATGAAGAAGGCAGAAGGAAATCTTGGAGTAGGATGGTGCCTTTGAAGTAAAAAGAGAACTTGATAAAGGAGAGTGTCAACACAGGCATCAAATGATAAATAAAGCAGGAAATAAAAGAACTGAGGGTTAACCAGTCAATTTGACAATACTGAGGCCATTTATGACCTTATAGACAAGAAGTTTTGCTGAAGTAACAAAAAATATTTGACAAGGAACCAAGATATAAACATATCTGAAAAGTGAAGGCTTTCGTGGGACATGCCCCTTGGGCTAATATGCAGATATAAGTGAGTATACACCATTTGAGTCTTTCTGCTTCTGGGTTAACTCACTCATTATGATCATTTCTAGCTCAATCCATTTGACCACAAATTTCGGGAATTCCTTGTTTTTAATAGCTGAATAGTATTCCATAGTGTATATGTACCACAACTTCTTTATCCATTCTTCTATTGAGGGACACTTAGGCTGTTTCCATGTTCTGGCTATTATGAATAAAGCTGCTATGAACATGGTTGAGCAAATTTTCTTGTTGTGTGCTGAAGCATCTTCTGGGTATATTCCAAGGAGTGGAATAGCTGGGTCTTGAGGAAGCCCTATTCCCATTTTTCTGAGATAGCACCAGATAGATTTCCAAAGTGGTTGTATTAAGAAACTGAGACAGAGGGGAAGACATCCTATTGGGACTCTAGATGAGAGAAGCATGGGAGAATGGCAAAGTAGAAGGATCCAGAGGGTCCTAGAAACCTACAAGTAGAACATTATGATAGGCAGATTTGGGCCCAGGGGTCCCGCTCAAACTAAGGCACAAGCCAAGGACAATACAGGCGGTAAACCTTAAACCCCTACCCAGATCTAGCCAGTGGACAGAACACTCTCCACAGTAGAGTGGAGAGTGGGATATTACTTTCTCACATACTCCGGTGCCTCACCTTTGACCATGTCCCCTGGAGGGGAAGACCTGGTGGCACTCAGAGGAAGGACAGCAGGTTACCAAGAAGAGACTTGATACCCTATGAGCATATACAGGGGGAGGTAATCCCCCTCAGGAACAGTCATAGGGGAGGCGAATAAGGGGAAAATGGGAGGGAGGGAAGAATGGGAGGATACAAGGGATGGGATAACCACTGAGATGTAACAAGAATAAATTAATAAAGGAGAAAAAAATTTAAAAAAAATAATAAATAAATAAATATATCTGAATACATGAAAGTAATGAGTATACACAATTACTTTTATTAACTGTTATAAATGAAAAAATTACAATAGCTAGAACTACTTCGATAATACTATATAATATTCAGATATCATTTTAATATTCCCCTAGAGTGAGGAAAGAGAATACTACATACATAAAGGAACTGCAGATGAAAATAACTCTGAGCTAAAAAGTAGAGGCACTAGTTCATACAAGAAATACAAGTTTTTCAGGATCACAACCAGTTCATTTGTAAGACAGATACAACATGTATAGAGAGTAATGTAAATGTAAAAATCACCATGATGATAAAAGAGGTAGGTCTGTGGGGAAATGTAGTATGAGATTAATGTGTAAATAATAAAGGAGAGTAGACCAGATGATGCAAGGCAGAGCAGCAGTGATATATCAGGGGTATTTGCCCTTGAAAATTTAGTTTTCAGACAGAGGGAACATCATCATTGCCTTGAGGTGCACTACACTTAGTTAAGTGTGTGTTCTCAGACCAGGAACATTCAGGAAAATAGAAATATTTATAAGAAACAGAGTGGAAGTGTGTTTGCACTTAGCAAAAGTATGATAGTGATATAGCAGTAAAGTATGCCCAAATGTAGAGGGTACGGGTCTTAGAAAAAAAAAAAACCAACTAGATGTAGTGTGCTTATAAAAGGAACTGATGTACAGGAAAATTTACAAAATTTGGGGTAAGATTTCAGGGCTTCCCTCGTAATTTTGGCAGTAATGCTCAGAGCAATTTCTTTGCGGGGGATGGAGCTATTAGTTTTGTAGAAACAAGGAAATTCTACATTAAAGTATATAAAAGTAAAGTAACCAGGAAAAAGCCATAATCTGGGATACTCTCCTTATCCTTACTTATTCTTGAAGTAATATTATAGGGATTGATTTTCTTTGGTTTCAACTGTGTAGTTCTCAACAGTTTCTTGAAATCTAAGACTAAGTTTTCTAAAATTTTTATGGGAAATATAATTTAGAGTTGTTACAGATGTAAGTAATTTTAAGGACACATTTAATACACAATCTTTTAAAATTACCTAATTTTATATTTTGTATGAGTCTTTTGTCTGGAAGTATGTATGGGGATCATATGCATGCAGTATCCACAGAAGGCAGAAGAGAATGTTCGAATCCCTGGAATTGGATTTTCAGAAGGTTGTGAGCCACCATGTGGGTGCTGGGAATTGAACTTGGATTCTCTACCAGAGCAACAAGTGCTCTTATCCACTAAAGAAAATCTCTCCAGCCCTATAACACATAAACATGAATGTCAAGCAGTATCTTTTAAGTATTATTTAAATCATTTTAATAACTTGAAATCGATGAAGTTTCTGCTATTATTTATGCCTGAAGTAGCATGTTCTTATGAAACAACTATATACTTGTGTACCTATCAGGGTACATTTTAAAAAGCTGTACAAAAAGTGTAGTATTGAAGTGTCAGCAGTAGAGCTGATAATTTTAACCATGATTCTAAATTCCACCGAATTCACTAAGTGAACAGGCACGATGAAAACAAGCAGTTCGGTGGTGTCTAGAAACCATGTCTAGTGATAGAATACCTTTCAAAGCCCAGTATTTGGTTACTGAATTTTCTTATTCAGCACATTTGATTACATTGACTCTACGGGATTGCTTTGATCTACAAGGAATTGTAGATATGAATTTTTCTGTCTTAATAATTCTGATCTAAGAAGTGAAACTTCCCAAGTGTTGTGAACTAAAAATAGCCTATTTATTAATTTAGTAACACCCCTACAGTATACAGTGATATGCTTTGAACATGTACTTCAAAAATCTTTATTTCTTCCTCCATTCCCCTTCTGCTCCCTCCCTTTCTCTTTGTACCTCTGTGACTCTCTTTGGTCTGAACAATCATGTATTACTGAGGATTTAGACAATAACAAATGGTTTTGTAAACTTGGTATGAACAGAAATATTCTGTTGCCTCATGATTTTAAAATATTAGCCTTCAGAAATGCAGGAAAAGCTTTGCAAATCTTTTTTATTTTCCTTTAGAAAACAATTTAGTACACTTGTCCTACACGTAGCTGTGTTTTTTCTTGCTTTTGAAATCTTAAGATATAATGAATTTATTGATTAAAAAGGATCCTAAGCTTTTTACAAAAGAAAGTGAAACTGACAACTAGGTGCTTTCAATGAATATTATAAATATAAACATAAGATAAGCTGTAAGATCATAGTTCATAATGATCATTATTTCCATAAAGACATAGTATATTTTACTGTCATTGTACTTTGCATACTGCTTAAGATTCTGAGAACACAACTGAGCATATTATTCTCAAACTAAAGCAACAAGTGAGTGTTCAAAGATTATGAATGATTTCCTTGAAGTTTCAGAGGCCTTCAAATTGAGACTAGAAGTTGACTTAATATTTCTATTGTAAGTGGTATGCAATTGCTATAGGTAATGATTTGGAAATGTTCAACTTGTTCATTTAATGCCTTCATATCAAGTCATAATTAATTTATTGGGCCCATAATAAAAATAACATCAGAATTGTCCCTTAAACAAACTTTATTCTTGTTTCAAATTCATATTTACATGTACAACATTTAATCATTCAATGAGGAGTTATGTCCTTCCTCATATCTTCCCTTCAAATTATGCATTCTATATTGCTTACTAAATGACATATGATATTGTATAGCTCTATTTTATATGCCCAATTATTTTCTTAAATAATATTTAAACCTGAGATTAATATATAAATATAAATAAATAAAGTATATGAATATATTTTTATAGAATCTATTGTCACAAGCCTATCCTTCATATTTGTTTTATTCTGAGCTTGAGAAAGGAGACAAATGGAGGCCATATGCCATGAATTAATTATTTAAAAGATGCAACTAAAGCCATGAAATAGAGAAAATGTCCTTTGCATTTCTACTTTGGTATCTCAATTTATTGAAAAATAAGTAGAAAGCTATGTTTTATAAGGCTTAAATGAGCAAAATTTTTTAGAATAATATTATTATTTTACACAAATCTCAATCTTCTGATAATGGGTTGGGAGTTTTAGAGCCATACCTATTATGTAATTAGGTAATACAGTTTTATTTTATGCATTTTCCAGTAAAATTATTTAGTGTACCATTACATAGTTGATCTTGAAGAAAATGGTAATAAATTTTTGTTGACCATTTAAGCTGAGAGCTCACTTCGTCAATGCTTAGTATGGAGCAGAGAAATCACAGGAGGAATAGTACAAGGCTTTTAAATCTCAAAACCTGACTCCAGTGACATATTTTCTTCAACATGGCCATACCTCTAAACAAAACACTGCCACCAGCTGAGGACAAAATATTCAAATACCTGAGCCTTAATAGACATTTCTTATTCAAGCCATCATAAAGTAGAATTTTTAAAATAATTACATTCAGATTACATCGTTTAAAAATACACTTCTCAACATAGAAATTGATTTAAAATACCATTTGTTTTCATCTATTTTCCTCTAAAATATCAATTCCCATGAAAATTCAATAACAAAATAAAATCTATTATAGATTATTATAAACCTTTTATTTCAAAATTATTTTCTCTTTAACACTGCTTGAAATCAATTCCATGTTCTTAACTGTGCAGGGCAAATGCACTACCACTAAGTCATACATCTAGAGCTTAAGACAGTTATATAAAATTGAATGGGTACCACGCACCCTGCTGACCACAACTTGAGAAGAGGTAACCTTTTGTTACTGTTAACTGGGCCAACAATCCATGCCTGAGTAAGGCATAACTCCTATGAGAGAAACTAACATTATTCACTAAATCTATGTAGTAATAAATTAGCTCCTAAATTCTTATCTTTATACCCATAGATTAGTAAATATCTCAAGCCTCATGAGAGAAGCTTCCTTTTTGCTGTGCTCAGCTTTAAGTGGAAAATCTGTACTTCAACCTCTCCCTCCCTCAAGGATTATTGAAAAAGATGAGGCAGAAGGTCAATAAGAACCTGAAGTACTAAAGCTCTTCAATGAAACATGGCAGGGTCACTGCACTCAGGAAATCACAGCAGCTTTGTCTATGTACAAAAGATCTGCATGAGTTCAAAACAGCAAAGTCTGTGCATGGGTGGGCAAGGAATCACTCAGTCTCGCCCCTACTTGAGTTAAATATAGGCAACTAATGGCTGCTGTGATATGGAGAGTCAGTTTTCTTCACGGAGGCAACCCTTGAAAGGCACCAATGCACACACAAGCAGCACTAAGAATACTAGGTGGTTTTAAAAGGGAAAAAACACATGAAGTTGGGAATGATAAAGGTGGGTGACATAGGAACATGTTGGAGGGGAGGGAAATGAAGTTATATTTGATCAGAATGCATAACTGTATTGTGAAGTTCCAAACAATAAAAAATAATATTTAGCTAAATATCCTTTTTAAAAATTATGAAGGGCAATAAAAATTTTATAAATATCTATAATTTTATACTTCCAGTGTCTAATGTATATGTGCTTGTAAATGTAAACCATGTTGGCACTAAATCTTCACAGACACAAATTGAAAAGTAGTAAATGCTCATATCATATAGTAATATATAATCATATATTAAAATAGTAACAAAATATATATTAATAGTAATATATAATATATTATTATATTATATAGAGATAGATAATAGATAATATAAAATGCAAATAATTACAAACTATTTATTGCATGAACAACTTTGGAAAATCCCAACCTAACTCTTTTTTTAATATATTTTATTAATTTATTCATATTACATCTCAATTGTTATCCCATCCCTTGTATCCTTCCATTCCTCCCTCCCTTCCATTTTCCCCTTACTCCCCTCCCCTAAGACTGTGACTGAGGGGGACTTCCTCCCCCTGTATATGCTCATACAACCTAACTCCTATATATGCTTGGAACAATGAAAGATGACATTAATGGCTGAAAAATAGGTTATTTTGAATTGCTGTGAGTATATTATATTTTACTGAATAAAATTTACCTGCATTTATGCTGTAGGAATGAATCCAGTCAGTTAATTAATTGTCTTTTGGGTAGCTTAAATGTTTCTGCCATTTAAATCCTTTCCCAACTAAGCAATATTTATCTTTTAGGATGAAAGTGGTCCAAGTCTTAAATCTTTATGGCATTTCAATGCATTCGTCCTTTATTTTGAAGATACTATCTAGGTAAAAGGTTTCTCTGGAGCCTGAATGTTGTTTGATGAAGGCAGATACGGCATGTTAGTTCTTACCTGCTGGCACTGAGTGTCAGGTCAGAACAACACAGTCAAGTGTGTGTGTGTGTGTGTGTGTGTGTGTGTGTGTGTGTGTGTGTGTGTGTACATGCATGTGTATACATATTTGTATATGCACACATATGACATGTTAGGTTTTCCTCTAATTGCAACAAGCCAACTAGAGGATCTTCTTTTTTAATATATTTTATTAATTCATTTATCTTACATCTCAATTGTTATTCCGTCCTTTGTATCTTCCCATTCCTCCCTCCTTCCTGCTTTCCCTTTACTCCCCTCCCCTATGACTGTGACTGAGGGGGCTTCCTCCCCCTGTATATGCTCATAGGGTATCAAGTCTCTTCTTGGTAGCCTGCTATCCTTCCTCTGAGTTCCACCAGGCCTCCACATCCAGGGGACGTGAATCTTCTTACTCAGATTTAAAGCAAATAAAATACTAAAAATCATCCAACATAAAAACACCATTGCCTTGGCTCACATTGAAATTTTAGCTCTAGTTACCTCTTTTTAAGGAGTTCTACTTGTAATCCTTTTGCTCTGTTGAAAACCCCACTTTGTAAAGTCAGGTATAAATCCCAACTTCTCTACAATAGCTTCCTAGGTTAATCTTTAGCAGAATTAATCTTTCTTTTTACTTGAATTCTTTGTATTTCAATATCAATTTAGATGTATGTGGCATTATCTTATGACCTGGAGTCCAACACAGCAGGGCTACAAGCACCTCAACAAGTGAAATAAGTTATGTTTTCATTTTCTATAGAAATGATGTTTTAGTCTTTTATAATTAAGACAGTCATAAAAAATAATTTTTTAAAACTGAGAAGTTATGTCAAACCTATGAAAGGCACTGTCCTTCAGGACACTGGTTCAGTAGTGTACATCTTCACCTTGCATTATCTACTATATTGGTAACATCATGCAATGAAGAATACTGATATTTATTTTTAAATTTATACATATTAAATTATACATAGTGCTGATATCTATCCATCTAGAATTTATGGTTTCTTCTATATTCAGAAGTCAATTCTACTTAGTCTGGGTGGCAAACTGAAGATGGCACTGTAGTAGATAAGGACAAGAACATACATTCTCAGTAAACCAGAAAAGTTATATTTTACACTTCACTATTTTTCCAAATAAAAGCCTTCTGCCAGAAGGGACTGTGACTGCAAAGGTGATTACTAAAACTTCAGAGAGAATATTTTATAAATATGTATTCCAAAAAGCCAGATTTGAACCATGGTTAGAAGGTCAAAGTTGGCTTCCAGTTTTTCTTTGGTATCTGGTTACCAGCCCAGTCTTTAACATCTCCTAACTTTGTATTAATAAAATTGCTATATTTAGAGGAACCCAACCTGCATTCATTAAAACAGAAAAATTCACTACATTATCATTGTTACAACAGCAAAATAACTTTTGGATTCTTTTCTGGCTTTTAAGGATTGATATTTTCTTTCCTCTTATGATTTGGTTTTATTTCTAGATGAACAGGATGCACCATATATCTAATTGTCTCTTACCCAGATAATATCAGCTTCATTTCTTCTCAAGTAATCTAAATAACATGGAGCCATAGTGGTGCTAGTGGTGGTGGTGGTGGTCATGGTGGTGGTGGTGGTGTGTGTGTGTGCATGCTCACTAATTACCCTAATTTAATCACTGTGCATGTGTCCAGAAACATCATACTCAATCTTTTAAATATGTATAAATGTTATTTGCTTCTTAAAATTTTAGAAAAACTCCAAAAAATACGTGACTAGATGTTCTCCCCCATTCCCCTGGGGGTGGTTTGCCACAAACCCATGAGGACAAAGGGAGCAGAAATATAGAACTGGGTTCAGAAATCCATGAGTATGGTAGAGAATATTTCCAGGAGTCAGTTTCAGACAGGAAGCTCATTTTGTTGTTTTAGGAGTGAGGTATATAAGGGTTCTTTGAGTTACAGGCAGAAACGACTGATTGGTCATAACACAGTACCTGATTATCATATGGTCAGGAAGAGCTGATTGGTCATAACACAGTACCTAATTAACATACAAGCAAAGGAAAAAGCTGGACTCTTGTGCTGAGACATGTAGTCCTTGCAAGGGGCTCTGTAGAGGGTCATCCTCAAAGTAAGGTCTGACCTCTGTGCCTAGAGATATTCTCCACATAAGGTCAGGCAGAGAATAGAAAAGCCCCACTGTGAAAGGGAGGCCTCCATTTTGTGCTGATCCCAGAAAGCTATCTGGACATGGTGGATTGTGACCTTAATAGCAAGGTCTTCCAATAACTAGGAATCACCTGGGTATCAATATTTTAATGGCTCCCTTGGTTACAACAATATGAAAATACTTTTTAGTATTGCTTACATATGTTAATGGCATTTCTGTGACCCCTTATGGTTTGATGGAGACAAGAGAAAGGACTTCCAAGCTAGAGAGAAATAAAGGTTACAGTTTCTAAATAGTCCACTGTGAAAGAGTTGGCTCACATTAACAACAGAAATCTCTTGGTATAGAATGTCACAATATGACTTAGTCCTAATCTGGAAAGAGAGTGAGCAGCACTGTGTTCATAGAGCCCAGCAGACACCACTGTAAAACATTTGCTTATCTACATTGCTTTCTTTATAAGACTAACCTAGTAGGTATTCTGTAAGCATTATTGGAATACTATATTTACATAGAACCTGGCCAGTGTATATATAGATCCTGGGCAGATTGCCCTCACAAATGATATCAGGATGTTACAGACTGGGCTTAAGAAAAAAATAATTTACCCCCTTTTTTTTTTTTACATAGAATGTTACACTATAACCTATCTTGGCCTGAGTCTCACTGCACAGCACATGATAGGCTTGACTTTATTACAGTCTTCCTGCCTCAACTTACAGAGTGCTGGGATTATAGGTATATGCCACTATGCCTGACTACTAATATTTTAACTACTTTTCCACTCTTTTATTTCAAACATAATACCAGTACAATTTCATAATCCTGTGTTAACCCATTTCTGTAAAGAAAATAAAGACTTCAGTTAGATTATTGAATGACTCCAATTACTCTAAAAGTAAATTTATGTTACAGGAGCTGCAGAGATGGCTCAGAGGTTAAGAGCACTTGATGCTCTTGCAAAGGACCCTTGTTTGGTACCACCAACCAAATATCAGTGTATAACAATCCATAGCTCCAATTCAAAGAAATCTGACACCTTTTTCTGGTCTCTGTGAGTACCAGACATGTATATAGTACATACACATACAAACAGACAAAACATTACACACATAATATAAAATTTGAAAACAAAATTCTCACAAAGTCCTATTTGTTAGAAGTACCCTAGAATGTTACCATTCAAATTTTGTACAGAAAAATCAAAAACCAAGCCAACGACAATGAATCCCAGAATGTAGTTACTATCTGGGACCTCGATTTCATTGGAGACACAGGTAACAAAAGCAGCTATGGTATATCACCAGATGATTTCTATGTAAAATAAAATCTCCAAAACACTGATCATGGAGAAAATGAATACAACAGTATAAAAGCAAAGCGGACTATCCAAATGTCAGATTTTAAATTTTATTCAACTGAACTAAAGCCAGTAAATATATGTAAATTGTATCAAGTTCATTATGAGCTATCAGACAGGTTTTCCATTGTTTCACTGTTAAATGTGTTGGGGTTTTTTTGAGTTTGTTTGTTTGTTTGTTTTTGTTTCAAGTCAGGGTTTCTCTTGTAGCACCGGCTGTCCTGGACTCGCTTTGTACACTCGCTTGTACACAGAGATCCACCTGCCTCTGCCTCCTGAGTGCTGTGATTAAAGATTTGCACCACCACACCCAGCCTAATACATGTTTTTAAATTCTTGACTGATCAAATTTCTGGATTTGATGATATAAAGACTTGGTTGCTAACAATTCAAACAATTCAAAATTTTGGAAAATATAATATAAATTTTTGAAGCATAATATTTATTACGAATCAAAATGCATAAATTCAGTATGTCTGTAGCCTAAGTAAGACAAAAATAAGATTTTCTTCATTAATTCATCAAATATGTAACTTTTGGCTATGAAGTAGGAAACCTAATAAAGACACCTACCTTTTGTACTTTATTAGTTAATGCAACTGAAAAATATGGCATTCTATTATCATGTAAATCCAGAAGAAAATTACATACTCAACAATGAGCAGGGGAAAGAGCTTTAAAAGGTAATTCACAAAAGGATACATTTAAGCATATATAATAAGACTAGTAATTAAATGTAAATTAAAGTAAGAATGGAATATGACTTTGTCAAATACTAAAATGAATCTTTAGTAGTTAATCTTTTCAACATGTGATTGGTGCTGAAGCTCTTTATCAGGCACTAACTAATCTGTGTTGTTGATAAAACCAATTATTAAAATTTGCTGGAAGATGGATTTTAAAGCCAATCATCAAAATCCCTTTTAAGGCATTATGTTTTCCCGAATTAATTCCATTAGTAGAAAATTTTGGTAATATGTAGTCATTGCTTTCAAAGAAATACCATTGTGTATAATTATTAAATGCCAATTTTAATAAACACATTTAATAGAAAACTAGGGACACATTTGTCAAATAAATGACATACAATGTAGTGTTATTGACACCATCTAATAGAGTCATTAGACTGAAGTTTATAAAATGTAAAATAGTCAAAAATAAGAAAATAATATAGAAAAATTTAAATAAAATCATATTAAAATATTTCACAAACAATTTAAAAAGGATAAATACAACTTCAAAAAATAGGTTGGGGGGTTAGAGACGGAAATAAAACATATTCTACAGCAAGATAGTGGATGATTTTTATTTTCTATTTGATATCTTTTTAAATTCTTTTCCTTTTCAGTAATGAACATGAGAATAAAAAGTGATAATCGCATGGTTTAGGACAGATTGCAATAGGACGAAGGCTGGACAAAAACCTACTGTCTACAGATTGAAAAAGGAGTCACATAAAGAAGAACTGATTCAGTAAGGAAGAAATACCAATGTTTTAGTCACAAAAAAGGTTTATACTTCAGATATTCTATCAATTAAAATTGAAATATCTTTGGGTTTTATAGTTTCAAAATTTCAAATGTTTTATATGATTTTCAAAGCATGATATAGTTCTTATTAAATTAAAGCACAAGGTACAGTTCTCTAGCTATTTAAAATTCAAAGGCAAAACTTAAGCCATTTGGAAGAGAAGTTTACTTCACATTTTATTTCATTTCCTGTTAATCATGGAAAGACGACAGTTATATTCCATACATAATTGCATTGAGTTTAATATCAAAATATTGCAAATTGCTTAACATTAACAAATGCTGTTTCCCTTGAGATGCTCCATCTTTACTCTGTGCCATTGTATTGTGCCTATAAAATTCCATAAATTCCATTTTAGAACTGCCATAATACAACACTGTCTTGGTCTCAAGAAGAGACATCACAGCAATGTTACATATTTTTGGTTGCAGCAATAACTTCTTTCTTACACTGGTAAAACTTTTTGAGCTGGATAGCTAAAAGTCAACTATATTTTGGCTCTTTCTTGTAGCTAGCATGGCCACACTAGTTGTGAACCGTGTAAGATATATTGGAACAATAAAATTAATTCTGTGAACTTTCTTCAAACAGGGTATGCCTCATTTCTCCATTTTTTCCAGAGTGTTACCAGTTCTTTGGGACTGGGCTAGGCATTTCTATGTTCTTGACCTGGAAATTCAAAGGCTTACATAGACTGCAAAAATAATAGGTACACTTCATTCAAAGCAACGTGATAGTATATATTTTGGAAACAAATATGTGAAGGCAAGACACTTGAGTGAAGGTATTCAGTGGTTCTCAAGGATCGTTTGGAGGCTTCTCTTTATGGGTTCAAGAAAACAAAGAGTTTCATTGTTTAGGGACTCAGCACTGGTGGTTCTTTACCTTGATGAACAGTTTAAATTATATAACTTCTTTTCTATTACATGTGTGCCTTCTCATAATGCATATTATTTTAATCATAACATATGTTCAATCATGAATACTTATAAGTTAATAGGAAACTTTCCTTAAAAGTTTACTTAGAGTACACAGTTTGCAATATTGTACATGTACCCCAAACCAGTTCATGCCCATTGTCCAGAGTATTTAGATTCATTCCAGTATGTATTTGAATGAAATTGTAATATTATTAACATGTTCCTCAGGGGAGCAATTTATTTCCATTGGTAAGGTAGATACACTGTGCATCCTGAAGCAGATAGTGGTCCCAATTTGTCAACAGATTGCTAGGTATTTTTCACAGGGAAAGGTTTGTGTTCAGTACATGCAAGTAAGGGTCTTGGGCTTCTAAGTGTATATTATAAGTTAGGTAGGGATATTACCCCAGTGCAGTGGAGTTCCAGGGGCTTAAGCTATTCTCTATGTTGCCTTCATTATTGCTCCATTCTCCTGGAATGAATCTTTAAAAGAGGAATAAGTCCTAAAAAGAATCCTTCTCAACTGGAAAGCAGTGGTGATGGTTTGTGTTATAATAGCCATGTGGCCACAATGAGAAAGTTACCTGAGATCAAGAAACCACAACAAAATAGACTTCTATAGTTTATACACAGTGTCTGGAATATCTGCCTGGAATATTTTTTTCTTTAAAATATTTTTATCTTATAATAATATATTCACATTACATCCCAATGGTAATCCCCTCCCTCTCCCTCCCTCTTCTGCCCTATTCCCTTTCCTATAACTCTGACAGGTGGGGTCCTTCTCCCTCACCATCTGACCACAGCCTATCAGGTCTCATCTGAATATCTTGTATCCCTTTACTCTGTGTCCACACAGGGCCTTTTCACCAAAGGGAAGAGATCAAGTCATGGGCACCAAAGGCCTTGTCAGAAGCAGTTTCTCGCTCTCCCCCAATCCCTTCCCCATATGGAGAATGAGTCATCCATTGGATACATCTGAATAGAGGTCTTGGTTGGTGCATGAGTTTGCACAGGCCCCCCTGGCTCTAGATCCGTCAGCCTTGATATTCTCTTTGTGGAGCTCTTGACAACACCCTTCAACTTTTCTATATAATTCATAGCACTTTGCCCAGAGTCCTTGTATCAGTCCCAATGCCCCACCAGATGTGGTCTCTCGTAGGAGATGTGGTGAGGCCAAGAAATCTGGGGGCATCAAGTCTCTTCTTGGTAACCTGCTGTCCTTCCTCTGAGTGAGCATATACAGGGGGAGGTAATCCCCCTCAGGAACAGTCATAGGGGAGGGGAATAAGGGAAAAATGGGAGGGAGGGAAGAATGGGAGGATACAAGGGATGGGATAACCATTGAGATATAACAAGGATAAATTAATACAGGAAAAAAATTAAAAAAAAGAAATCCGGGGGCACTGCTTGACAAAGTTCCAGTGCCCCAACAACCAGGTGTCCTTAAGGCCTGCTTGACAAAGTTCCAGTGCCTGGATGCCTTGGATTGACCCTTTACTGTACAAGTTCCTGTTAGAGGCTTCTCACCAAAGGCTAGAATTGAAAATTAGTAAAAGTTGATACTAATAAAAACTAATAGAGTCATTGGTGATTCCCTAGGAAAATACACCTATGCATAAAATGGAGTCATTTGTAAAACTTATTTAGATTAATTGTTAGATTATTAATAAATGAGTTCAGATTCATTATTAGATTATCAATAAATGATTTTGGTAAACGATTTAGAGGATTTTAGAAGAATTAATAAAGAAGAAAATTTTGGTGGAACTTTGAAGGCTGACAACCTATAATTAAAATCATTAGGTCTTCATGCTCATCTTTGGAAACAAGGAACTAGTTTAGAAAGAAAGGAGATCCTGACCATACCATTATCAACAGACCTTGGTGCCTACCTAGAAGCAAAAGAAAACTTTTAAAATTCTAATGTTCCTTCACAGGATTATAATAAAGATATAAATTGCATTGAAGTAAAAGTTCATGATGAGGTTAAGGGAAGACATTGGAAACAGTCCTAAAGTTCTAATAGTTTTCTTTTTCTCCTTTATTAATTTATTCTTGTTACATCTCAATGGTTATCCCATCCCTTGTATCCTCCCATTCTTCCCTCCCTCCCATTTTCCCCTTATTCCCCTCCCCTATGACTGTTCCTGAGGGGGATTACCTCCCCCTGTATATGCTCACAGGTTATCAAGTCTCTTCTTGGTAACCTGCTATTCTTTACAAAACTATAGTAAAGACAGAAAGTGTACTGATATGGATGTTCAAGACAAAGTCACAGAGACAGGCATGTTGTCTCAGTGAACTGCTTGTCCTTCTGAGTAAACTTGACAGGCCAGGACTTTCCTGATGTTCTGGAAAGACAAAAGGACCAGCTGCTTCTAAGTAAAAAAGACTACATAATATTTTAAATGATAGCTTTATTTTAAATATAAAATAGGAAAAGAAAGAATTAACTAAGGGTCAAGAAGACAAGTTTAGGGTACCAGGTAGAGGGATTAATCTTTGACATATTAATTATATGCCAACCTAAAACAAAATCACATAGAGTCAATTAGTTTAATACCTTTTGTAACCGCAAGGCTTTACGATACCAATCATAAGGAAGAAAGTTTTAAGTTAAAAGAAATTAGATTTTATCCTAAAAGTTAATTTTTAGTTGTCAAGAAATTTGCTGTTTGCTTGCTTTGTTTTTCTTATTCCTATATACTTATGTAACCAAACATATTTCAAGCTATGTAATCAATGATTAAAGTTTTTAAGAAAATGATTTTGTGTATAAATAAAACTTACAAGAGACGCAAGTTGTCAGTGCAGGTAAAGCCATTAAGGCTGCCCTGGAGGGGGAGACCTGGTGGCACTCAGAGGAAGGACAGCAGGTTACCAAGAAGAGACTTGATACCCTATGAACATATACAGGGGAAGGTAATCCCCCTCAGGAACAGTCATAGGGGAGGGGAATAAGGGGAAAATGGGAGGGAGGGAAGAATGGGAGGATACAGGGATGGGATAATCATTGAGATGTAACAAGAATACAACACACTTAATCTCTCTTAGGCTGGTTAAATTCCCTGTTAGCAGGTTTTCTTAGTGGGTATCTCATAACTCTGGCATTTCCAACATCTTGGGTTCTCCAACACAACTCAGGTTCCAACTTCTTGGCTTCATGTAATGACATTTCTGGGCCTCCATAGATAGACACTCCTGATACATACCTGGCTTCAGCTGCTTTCCTTAGTTGTAGAGGGAGATTCCATAATGCCTTTTGCATGTCCTTGATTCTTGAGCCAGAACCACATGGCCCAAACTGCCAAATTCTGCTGCTCTCTTGGACTGGAACAAGGCCCCCTAGTTCCCTCAGTAGTATTGTCTTGTATGGCCCATTAAGCCCCACTTAAACTATTTAACTGCTTCTAGTCCTAAGTCCCAAAGTTTTCCGGACTCCTCCAAACTGTGTGTGTGTATGTGTGTGTGTGTGTGTGTGTGTGTGTGTGTGTGTGTGTGTATGTGTGTGTGTGTGTGTATGTGTGTGTGTGTGTGTTTGTGTGTGTGTGTGTGTGTGTATAAGAGAAAGAGAGATACAGAGACAGAGATGGAGACAGAGACAGACAGACAAAGACAGAGACAGAGACAAAGAGACAGAGAGAGAGAGAGAGATCCTTCTGGGATGCAGACACGTGCTGGATTACTGTATGATCTGGCTGGACTACAGACATACCCTTAGTACATACATTTAATCACAAACAATAAAAGTAAGATTAGTTTATATAATGAAACAGACATGTTTAAAAGTGCCATCTAATTGAGGAACCGACAAATGATCAGTCAGAGAAAATTTTGACAGAATGAATCAGAGATAGGATACACCCAAATCTCTGGAGAACAGACTGGAAAGATAGCTTACTTAAGAGCAGGGTAAAGAGAAGGAGAGTTGAGTTTAGTGCAGTTCATTTGAATGCAGTTGAGTCCATGTTATTTCTGTCCACTTTGTGCAGTCAGTATAGTCAATGTAGTTCAGTTCATGGCATTCGGAGACAGTATATCCAAGCAGAGCGTTTCAGTCAGAAACAATTTAATCACGCAGACTGTAGAGGAGTTGAGCCAGAACAACTGAGTTAAACCAGCCAGCCAGAGTTCAGAAAGAACTAGAAAGAGAGTGCGTTTATTCAGCAGTAAGTATAGGAGGCTGAAAACATTCTAAACCTAGGTTAGCAGATGAAGGTTGGAAGCCAAAGCCTTCAAGGTCCAGCTTTACAGAAGATTAGATTGTATGGCAGTTAGAAGCTTCCAAAACTAGACCTATAGATAGCTACAACAGAGAAGGAAATGCTCTGGGATCAGCCCAAACTGTGTATTCATACAGCTTGGTATGTCTCTTATCGCATCCCTTCCCCTGACAAAATTAAAACACTTACAAGTCTGATTTACATGTGGAAACTAAAAGCTTGCTTCAAAATTTGAAGAATAGGCTTCACATAGTGATGCACCCCTTTAAGCCCAGAATTCTAGAGGCAGAAGCAAGCAGATCTCTAAGTTTAAGGGCATCCTGGTCTACAGACTGAGTTATAGGACAGGCAGAGTTATATAGTGGGACCATGTCTAAAAAAAAGTAGAGAGAGAAATAATAAAGAGCATAAAATGTGTGTATGTGTGTGTGTGTGTATGTGTGTATGTGAAATTATGCTTTCTCATGTTGAATAGGAAAAATTTATAGAAACAGGGAGACATGGAAAGTGGTAACCATAAAATGAATTTGGTGTCTTTAAGAAAGTATATTGCCAAATCCATAGTAAGGCTAATTAACAGAGATGGTCTAACTGTGGATACTACTTCATCTTTATTGATTGTTTAAACTGGAAACCTATCCTTCTTGGTATTATTAAGAGCCACCAGGCTGCCAAGAGAATATAGTTATATTCTCTGACTGTACTATCCTTAAAAGAAACAAATAGTTATCAGTTCCTTGTACTGAAACATTTAACCTAGTTTCTAATCTTAAATATATTAATACATTTATACTGTCCCTCTGATTCTACTTTAATTGATTAAAATAATTGTCAGTTAGCTCATTGCTAACAATGAACTCAAACCTATAATAATGGAATAAGGACTAAGCTGAGGGGCCATCACCTACTTTTTTTCCTATTTGCTGAATTGTTCTGTACATTAAGCCTAATATCTACAAGGTAAGTTTATGAGAACATAGATAATCAACTAAGGGTTATTATTCATCTTTTCTAAACGAAGAACACATAAAATCTCAAATACATACTATGAAAATCACAACTATTTGAAAAAATGGCAAATTTACATAATAGAAATTATAGAAAAATATGTAATGTGTATTGGCCTTGCTGCGTTTATTATATTGATGTTTATAGTATCTGTCTATTAGGATATATGGTGTGGAGTGGACATGCATGCATGTGTGCTTGCATGCATATGTGCATGCAGGCATTTGTGTGTGTATGTGTGTGTGTGTGTGTGTGTGTGTGTGTGTGTGTGTTTCTTCCACCACATGAATTATGGAATCTTAATCAGACCATCAGCTTTAGCAGTAAGCACTGATACCCACTAAGCCATCTCATTGGCCATATTTTCTTAATGTTTTAGAAATAAAACATAATTAATACATAGAATCTATGTCTCAAAGGCAAACATTTACAGAAATGCGTCAATAATTGATTTTAATTAAGCAAATGTGCACCTATAAATGCTGAACATAAATTTCATCTTAAATGTTTAGGAGTAAATTTATATATGTATATGTGTGTATATTTAAATTATTTATTTATTTATTTATTTATTTATTTCACAGAGGTCACAAGAATTGCCTCTGTTTATGAAAGGGCTTTAAATTTCCTTCCCTTGGAGAATGAACTACTTAATTATCATTTTTTATTTGAATTCATTGAATAATAGTGCAGTATAATTCAGAAAGACACTTGAGAGGGATAATATGCCAAAAGTCAGCATAAACTCCAGCTGTTGCTAGTAAAAGACAGACACAAAGCAAAAAAAAAAAAAAAAACTATTTGTACTAGTTTAAAAAAGTAGAAATCGAAATTTAAGTTAATAATCAGCCTATTGAAAAAGCAACCACATATCAACATTTGGAAAAATAATTAGTTTTGTAAGGTGTTTGCAACCTCCTTAACATCTTGCTGGATGTGTCAGCTAATGGTAGAATAATCAGTTACAAATCACAGGATCTTACTGTATTTATTAACCTAACATTTCACACTGCTGTTGTTGAAATAACAAAACATGGCATATTTCCTTTCAAATTAATACTTCATATTCTATCACATAAAAACACAACCACCTTCTCAAAAATATTTTCAATAGCTTAACATCCTGGTCATAGCCCCATCCCTCCTCTCCCCTTAGTCAGTTTCTTTATATGGTGAATTATGTTGATGAATTTTTATATGTTGAACTAACCTTGCATCTGTGGTATTAATCCCACCTGATCATGGTGGATGATGTATTTGATGTGTTCTTGGATTGGGTTTCTGAGTATTTTGTTGTGTATTTTTGCATCAATGTTCAGCAGTGAAATTGGTCTGATGTACTCTTTATTTGTTGAGTCTTTGTGTGGTTTAGGTTATCAGGGTGACTGTGGCTACATAGAATGAGTTTGGCAATGTTCTTTCTGTTTCTATTTTGTGGAATAGTTTGTGGAGTGTGGGGAATAGGTCTTCTTTGACAGCCTGGTGGAATTCTGTGCTAAAATCACCTGACCCTGGGCTTTTTTGGGGGGGAGGCTTTTGATGATTGCTTCTATTTCTTTGAGGGTTATAAGACTTTTTAAGCTCTTTACCTGATCTATATTTGTCTTTTGTATGTGAAATTTATCAAGAAAATAATACATTTCATTTAGACTTGCCAGTTTTGTGGAATACAGGCTTTTGAAGTCAGACCTAATATTTGTTTGGATTTCCTCAGTATCTGTTGTTATGTCTGTCTTCACATTTCTGATTTTGTTAGTGTGGATATTCTCACTCTGCCTTTTAGTACGTTTGGCGTAGGGTTTGTCTGTCTTATTGATTTTCTCAGAGAAGAACCATGTGGGACTCTGCTGGATAATGCTGAACTATGTCTTCTTTGAATGGCCATTTGTGCTCTGTCTATGTTTGCAAACACACTTTTTTCAGAAGGGTTCTCACTCCACCTGATCTGGTAACCCCAGATTTTGAAAAAAGTGACACATAGCCCTCAAGGAAGATTACAGGCTGGGCCCTTTTCTGATAAGAAACTTCTTCAATAAGCATAGGGAAATCCTGGAAGTACCCACCCTATGCTGAGTAGATGTTAGCCTCCAGCAAATGACCTTTAATCATACTTAGAAGTTATTCCCTCACCTATAGAATAATTAAGTACTGTTTTCTCCTTTTTGTTAAGACCCCCCTATTATTGCATCATTGTATTTAGACTAAGTGTCCTGGCATCCTTATATCTAGCAAATAAGACACATTCACTCTCAAAACCCCTTCCCACTGACAAACGTTTACAAATATAGGCTGGTTGGCATGTTGGAGTGCTCACTCTCTTGCTCACCACTGATGAGTATGAACTGTCCTTCTCTATCTATTTTGGTGAATTTTGATTGAATGTGTACTTTCATAGATACTAGACTGATACACTGATTTCTTTGATCATATCTTCTGCACCTGAGACTCTCTCTTCCATCTGTTGTATTTTGTTGCTGATGCTTGTATCTGTAGTTCCTGTTCTCTTCCCTCAACTTTCCGTCTCCAGAATTGCCTCAGATAGTATTTTGTTAATTGCTTCTATTTCCATTTTTAGGTCTTGAACAGTTTTATTCATTTCACTCTCCTGTTTGATTGTGTTTTTCTGCATTTCTTGAGGGGATTTATTAAAGTCCTTCATCTGTTTGACTGTATTTCCTGTATTTCCTCCTTTAAGTCGTCTATCATTTTCATAACCTCAGATTTAAGATTTTTTTTGTGTGTGCTTCAGGTGTGATAGTATCTTCAGGGCTTCCTGTGGTAGGATAGCTGGTTTCTAATGGTATTATACTGTTCTGGGTTTGTAGCTCCTGTTCTTAAGCTGACCTCTAGCCATTTGGTTGCCTCTGGTGTTCGCAGCCTGGTGGTCGCTCTGCTTATCATAACCCAAGTGAGTCTGGAAATCATGAGTCAGCGGTAGAGATGGCTTTAGCAGAACAAATGTTACTCAGCCTGACACATGCCTCCTTGGGATGGAGGTTCACTTTAACTTCATTTTAAAATACAATTGGTAAAACAAACTAAAACTGTGGTCATTTTGCTTTCTCTGTGTATACAAAAATATTTTTGTCAGATCATAGCTTTCAAATAAGCATACTTGCCTTAAAACAATTATTGTAAAAGTTTCTTTTATGATTTTAAAAAACTTGTGAGTTTATCATGTGTATCTGCATGTATGTCTCACTTGTGTGCAGATTCCCTAGGATCAGCAAACAGGGTGTCAAATCTCCTTGAGCTGGAGTTAATAAGTAGTTGTGAAATATCTACGTTAGTTACTGTGAACCAAACATAGGTTCTGTGTGGAGAGCTGCAAGGTGCTGCGCCTTAACAAGGCGCAGGTTTCCACCATCCCGATGGCGAGCGCTCTCTAAGATAAAGCAAAAGGCTGTGCAAGGGTAACTGGTGATCTGATGACGCGCAGTCCTGCTCTGACGTGGACCTATGAGGAGGTGGCACTTGGCATGAGCTGATTGGCCCTTGAGTTGTACTTAAGCTTGGCCCTTCCCTTCTTCGGGGCCATTCCCACTGAGCTTAATCCTGAGTAAAGATCTCGAGAAGAAGTCTGGTTGTTGGTGTCTTATTTCCACTGGATGGTGCGGCGCCGACAAGTGGTGGCCCATACGGGGAGAAAGTCCTTGGTACGTTAGACTTCAGAACTCCTGATCTACAGGGTGATCGATCGGTAAGTGTCCGGTAAATTAGGACCCGAGTGTAAAGGTTCTCAGGTTGTTGAGACAAGTTTTTCAGTCCGCGGTAAAGCGGGGGAAGGTTCTCAGGTTGAGACAAGTTTTTCAGTCCGCGGTAAAGCGGGGGAAGGTTCTCAGGTTGAGACAAGTTTTTCAGTCCGCGGTAAAGCAGGGGATGTTCAGAGACCCTTTAAAAATGGGAAATTCTTCGTCATGTCCGATCAAGGCGGCTCTGGAAGGGCTGCTAAAAACTAGCAATTAAAAGAGAGCAGGTCCAAAAAGGCCTCCGGTGAGAGAGGAGAAAAGAAAGAGGGACGTCTGTATCCTGACTTAAATGATTTATTGACAGGCGGGGATTCTGATAGGGAGACTAGCTCAGAGGATGGTGAAAATATGGAGGAAATGGAGAAAAGGCTTGAGAGACTCCTGCTAAAAATGGAGTCGCTTGCACAGAAACAGCACAAGGAGGGTAGGAGGAAGAAGAAGGCAGAAGAGGCCGCGCCCAAACAAGATAATCCACCATCTTGGCTCGCCTCGGAACTGGCACCGCCGCCTTATGCGGACACTTCACCTTTATCAGCACCACAGGAGAATACTTATTCTCTGTGCCCAGAGGTTTGGAAGCAGGCTTGTGCCACCTTCCCAGTGTTTGAGGATGCCAATAACCAAAGATACCTTCTTTCCATGAACCGGCTTTCAGGCTCAAAAAGCCGGTCGCTCCATTCGCAATGTTGGGAAGAGGTGGTGTGGACAATGCCTCCTTTACTTGGAGCAATATAGAAGTATTTGAAAACTCCACAAGGCTCTCTGCCGGAGGCAGGAGTATTGGTTTCTCCCCCACACCTGTGTGTATGTGGCCACCCTTTATTTGGCTTGTGTTTAATGGCTTTCTCAATATTCTCTCCTCATTATCCTGTACCAATCATTCCTGCTTACAAATGTCAAGTTATCTTACAGGAAATTGGTCCAAAAATTTTGACTCCTTAATGACAGAGCTGCGTACTGCTATCGTCACTGTGAATTCCACTTGAGTGGACATTACCACCGCTGAAGGCCTCGCCTCTTGGATTCAATAAGCTATGCATCATCTTAAGGAGTGGGCAGGTATTGGGGCTTTAGCTATGGCCCTTCTGATTATCAGCTTCCTCTGCCTTGTGTTCCTTCGGCACTTGGTCATATCCCGAAACAAAGACCTTGCCCTAATTGCACAAGCCTTCTATGCTATTGAGGCTGGACAGTTTCCTCAGGCTTGGCTGGCGGCCTTTAAGTCCTGATCCTCATCACGTTCAGGGTGCAAGGCAAAGCACTGCACAGGAGGTACATTGTTTGTAGTTAATGGCTTCCTGGAGAGCACGTCTGATTGCATGTGGGCTGACACCCAAAATCCCACCACCAGAAAAAGGTGTCGGTCGGGTCCAGAGCTAGGCTGGGGCCGAGCCCCTAGCTGAGTTCTGTTGTACATCAGTGGCCAAACTTCAGGGCAGGTTCCGTACATGATCAAGGTGGATAACCTGGGTTATGGGCAGTCATACATCAGTGCCCTCTGGAGATCAGACCTCTACTCTCACCCGTTTCATCCTGCTCTTATAAAATAAAACAGGGGGAATTGTGGAGAGCTGCGAGGTGCCGCGCCTTAACAAGGCGCAGGTTTCTGCCATCCCGATGGCGAGCGCTCCCTAAGATAAACAAGTCCTTATATGGCAAAAGGCTGTGCAAGGGTAACTGGTGATCTGATGACGCGCAGTCCTGCTCTGACGCAGACCTATGAGGAGGTGGCACCTGGCATGAGCTGATTGGCCCTTGATTTGTACTTAAGCTTGGCCCTTCCCTTCTTTGGGGCCATTCCCACTGAGCTTAATCCTGAGTAAAGATCTCAAGAAGAAGTCTGGTTGTTGATGTCTTATTTCCGCTGGACGGTGCGGCACTGACAGTTCTGTGCATGAACACCAAGCATTCTTAACCCCTGAACCACCTCTGAAAAGCCAGTGTGATAATCTGTTAAACTAAAAATCGTGACCGAACTTCAGTTGTTGAAAAGACACACCTGGTTTAACAAATTGACAATGAAACAATTATCACATAGATTAAAAGTAATTATTTTCATTAGTGTTTTAAATTTTTATCCAGATATTTATAATGTATCCATAGTTAGCCTTTACTTTCTTTTAGCACTCCAAATTAGCTGGTTTCAAAATAGGTAAAGAATGATTTTATTGGGGTTTTGGGCTTTTTTAATTTATGTATTCACTTTACATCCTGGTCATAGCCCCCTCCTTCCTCTCCTCCCAGTCTCACCCTCCCTCCCCTATCCGCTCTCCTACCCACCCAGCCACCCAAACTCATCAAGTTACATCAGCACTGAGTTCATCCTCTTCCCCTGTGGCCTGGCAAAGCAGTCGTGTCAAGAGGAAGTGATTGAAAAGCAGGCAACAGAGTATATGTCAGAGACAGCCCCCACTCGCCTTCACTAGGGGACCCATGTGAAGCCTGAGCTGACCGTAGCCTAGGCTACCTTTATGTAGAAGATCTAGGTCCAGTTCACAGAGGGTCCTTGGTTGGTGCTTCAGACTGTTGGTCTTCTCCTGGAGCCCTTGTCACCTCCATGTCCTTTTTTCCTTCCTTCCCACTTTTCCACTATACTGACTGTGCTTGGCCCAATGGTTTTCTAGGAGAAATCACTAAAATTCTAGGAGCATCCAGAGGAGAAATTTATGTTTAGAAGAAAGATATAAAAATTATCAGGTGAGAGTGCCGAATGCTAACCACTAGACCACCAGGGCAGAGGAAGGACAGCAGGTTACCAAGAAGAGACTTGATACCCTATGAGCATATACATGGGGAGGAGGTACCCCTCAGTCACAGTCATAGGGGAGGGGAATAAGGGGAAAATGGGAGGGAAGGAGGAATGGGAGGATACAAGGGATGGGATAACCATTGAGATGTAACAAGAATAAACTAATAAAAAATTATCAGGTGACCTTGCAGGGTACACTCAGAGCTGAGACAGTAGCGGGAGGTGGGTAGGGGGAAAGGGATATCTTTTGCTTTCTATTTAAAGCCTACTTTCAAGTTAGTATCCTTGAGAATAGAATTGAGGAAATCCCTGGATCTCCCTTTCCCCCTTCCCCATTTTCCTGCTTTTTACTATTTAACTCCGTTAATTGACATATTTGAACTTGGCTTGTTAGGGGACACAGACTCTGGCCATATTAAGTCCGGTAAAACACACACACACACACACACACACACACACACACACACACACACACACACACATTAGTCCATTGTCTTAAAGGAATTCTTTCTTTGAGTGAGTCAATTAGGGTGATCTCTGTGAAGAGAAGTTTTCTAAAGCACTTACAGTTCACACATCATACAAAGCATGCTAACAAATAATGTAGTGAAGAAATGATTGTTTTAACTTTCTGTCTCACACACATGAATTACCATATGCATATCTGTACTGAAGAACCAGTATGATAAATTTTATTTTAAGTTTTTCTACATTGTTCACAAAATTAGAATAATTTAGAGCAATGTTTAGGCTCAGATCATGAGCACATGAAATTTAAAAGCATTGTTCATTCAAGACATCTACAGAATCTATGATTAAGTAGAATATTGCATTTTAAAAATCTGTGTTTGTACTTGGGTATGCACATGCTACAACATACATGTGGAAGTCAGAGGACAATTTGGGATTTGAGCTTATGTTCTTTCACTATGTGGGCCCTAGGGATCAAATTTAATTCATCAGGGTCAGTGGAAAGTGCCTTTACTTACTAAGCCACCTTGTTGGCTTTGATTACACAGAATATTTAAAAACATGTGACAAGCAAGACAATTTTCCAAGAATTCCAATTAATAAGCCAAGCATTTAGTGTATAGTCCTTATAGACAATAATTTTGGAGTAATATTAATTGTCCTTGGGTATGCTATGATTAAATATTATATATAATATTTATATTTTTCTCATTTTTACAATGCTAATATTTATTTTACAAAGCATGGCACTTGTCTGTCTGCTTCTCAAAAGAAACTCATTAAATATAGAAGGGAACAAAGATAAATATTATGTTTTAGATCCAGAAAAAATATGACTCCTTCTAGAGAGAGCACTAGGGAATATTACTGTGATATTTTGAACGGGGAGTTCCAAACTACATGTATTAAGGAGTATTTAATGCATATACATTTTCATAGATTTATGATGAGAGCAACACAGAGAAAAAGATTAAATCAGATGTATTAAGAAGTAATTTAAGTGCTATAAATATTAGAACTTACCTGAATATATAAAATACAGTAAGATGATCATCTGTAGAGGACAAATTAAAAACTCAGGAAACATTCAACTAGCATTGAAAAAGCTGAAAGCACTGTTTGCTATAAGTACTTTAGTCTTTCTATACCTTGTAATGTTGCTGTTAGAAAAATGTTAATATTGGTGATATTTAAATATTTTGTTTATTTTTGAAATTATAATATAATTACAAAAAAAATCTCCTTTCCCTTCCTTCCTCCAAACCCATTATTTATATACCCCTTCATGATCTCCTTTAAATTCATGACCTAATTTTAAATCAGTTGATATTGTATGCATACATGTATTTTTATATACATACATTCCCATAATTTTTTCACAGACATATGTTATTTATCTAATGTGAATGTTTACTACATCAGATATCTTTAGCAGTAGCATTTTCCTATTGTCTCTAGAGGAAATTTCCAGAAGTTTAATGTCTTAAACCAACAAACTTCTTTTCTTCGACATGTAAAATATATCCAGAATTGAGATCCTTTAATCATTGGTCCAAGGTTCCATCTACAATGTCATAATTTCATAATACTGCTTTTTAAATGTGTTTATCATTTTTATATGGACTATTCTGAAAGTAGTTCCTACAGCTGAGTATTTGAATTACATAAAATACCTTCTCTGCTTTAACATAACTGTGAAGTTGCTACACACTGATATGATACCTAGATAAGATATCCTTTGGCTCAGATCAGAGTTAAACTGGATCATGACCCATGCTGAAAAATTTAATCAGACACACCATTTTCACTTCTCATGGTTTAACAAGAAAAGAAAAAATATACCATTTAAAAGAAGTTACAATTTTGTTTGGTAAGACATATGCTGGAAACTTAAATAAACTGAAAAAAAATAAGTTCGTGTGTGTGTATGTGTGTCTGTGTTTTGTACAAAACAACTTAAATTTGTATCATATTACAAAATAATGTAGTTCAAATTTATTTAAATATTTAGGATACTCTACCTCTCACATATGTGCAGTAATGTAATTTTTTAAATGTGAAAGGAGACTAGTCCAGGAGGATGGAAAGCACCATAAGAAGACAAAAGGAGGTCCCCTTGTGTCACAGACCTAGGGGAGGGGAATAGAAGAAAGAGGGAGGGGGAGGATACAAGTGAGGGGCTAATGATGGAGATATAATCTGAATAAATAAATTAAATAAAAATAAATAAATAAAAAGAGAGAAAAAGAAACACACCATCTACAGGTTGCCATGGTTTCAGTTTAACAGAAAAATGAAAGTGGAAGGGCACCAATAAGTTTTGAAAGTATTTCGCCTTACAAAATAAATCCTATCAATGAAGTATAAAACCTTAGCAAGACTTAGAACAATACAGCCACTTCGAAGATTACAATGCCATTAGTCAATACCTTATTAAACTGATTTATTACCCTCCACTGCCACTGCCTGTGCTCTTAGCTGCTCATAAGGTTCCAGTTAAGAAATGAGATTATGACTATTTGTTAGTTGCTTTTACAGACCACTTTCTTAGAAAATAAATTAAATTAGAAAATCAATCTTTGTTCATGTCACTTCTCAACTAGGACCAATCTAAAAGCTTCGTGTTCCATTGGAAGATTTTTTTCTTCTTTCTCTGAAGTAACATTGAGTATAGTCTGTCAATATAGTCAGGCAAATGATAAAAAGGAGTACTTAAAAGCTAAAAATGAAATCTATTATGAACAATGTTAAAAAACAACAATGAAGCACAAACTTTACAAAGGACAATACTTAATCATATTCTAATGGTTCATAAGCAGTTTTCACTATGGAAATCAAAAGAAAATGTTTATCTTTCATGTGTGAATTTCTATTTGGGTCACATGCTTCTACATGCCATAAATTATTCATTTGATCAGATCATAGCAACATTATTGTTGATTTACATTCACTCAGTTGCCATATTAATCCTATCTATGATAAGACTGAGATGGAATTTGTTACACACACACACACATACACAAGAATATGATAGGTGTACCAATGCCCCCCAAATACCCATGAATTCATTTCCAAAGTTGTGACTGAGTGGACAATGGAAATTAAAATTTCAGGAAGATGTAGAATTGTTAATCAGTTGACCATAAACATAGAAATAAATTTGGATTAGCCACCCGAATCCAATGAAATCACAATATTCCTTAAAAGTGAAAGAAGATTGCAGAAGTCAGAGAAGGAGACGTGATAACGGAAGAAGGACCAAAGAAAAATTATGCTCTTGTTTTGTTTGAAAGCCAAATATGGAGCCTCAAAGAAAGACTGAAAGTGATCTTAGAAGGTTGGAAAGACAAGAAGATGGATTATCACTTAGAGCTTTCTTAAAGAAGACAGCCTTCTGATACTTTTATTTTTACCCAGTAAACCTAATTTGGCACCAACAACAGTTCCAGATATGGTTTTCTTCTTGTGGAGTACACCTTAATTAAAAAGTGGTTGGTTCCTACCATGATATTTGGGCAGCTATTGCACCAATGGGATATCTTGACAGATAGCTCTAAGAGCTCACAGATGGAGAAGATTATTGATTATTTTTTGTCCCAGTAGCATGCATACGATCTTCTAGCACCAATGAAAACTAGCCAAAAGGAATAAAGCTTCTAGGTGAATACAGAAGGTTTGTTTCTCCCTGTTCTATGACTCAAGTATGTGATTTCTTCAGCAATAGGATCTATCTACTTGTATAATGTAACCAAGACTAATGGCAATAGCTTATAATATTTTGTGGGATGTCTTTGTGACCTCACTGGACAGCAGATTCAAGGAAAAAAGTAATACATTCCTGGTACTGAGCTTACTGATGTTAGCCTGTGGCATCTGCTTGAGGCATTGCTACTCCATTTACACTGTTTACAGAAGAACCTGTGACTAAATATAACATAGGTTCTAGAGGAAAGCCGTGTATTTTTACTTTTATAAATTAACATATTCTAAAACTTACTCCCAATTTCTATACTCATAGATCAGTGCATCTCTCAAACCTCACCAAGGAAGCTTTGTTTTGTAGGAGGCAGCTATTAGCACAAAGATCCACAACTGGTTAAGATTCAGAGAATATAAGACTGTGGAATTCTCAGCTATAAATAGGACAACTATATCATACCTAGTTTTCCCAAAGCTCATGGATCATTGTGGAATATTATGGGGCATAAAGACTATAAGAACCAAAGGTGGTAAATTACAAAACAACAAAATTTAGTTTTCCAGATATAGGAGGACATTTGCCTATATGAATTTATCATGCTTGAGACAGCATATACAAGGCCTTTACAAACCTAAGACAGACAACAATCTCAGCCTTAAGGGAGGAGGTAACCAAAAATGTTCTATCACATCGGAGGAGATAATGGTAACTTACAGCTCTTTAAAGATGGAGAGTTAGCTTTCCTTAAGGATATGGATCCAGGCAGGTTAGCATCATATTAGTCTATGGCAATTTACCGAAGAGTATAAGGGCGACACAAACTGGACTCAATAGTTTTTTTCAAATAAGGACACAGAGTTGCTTAAGTAGGAAAGAAGGCATGAATCCAGCAAGATTTGGGAGAGGGGTGAATATGATAAAAATCCAATGTGTGGAATACTCAAAGAAGTAACAACAACAAAAAGAATTAATGAGAAAAAGTAAAGCTGGATTTGTGGATAGGTACTGTTTGAATTTGTTTTTGTCATGGAATATTTTGTTTTCTCCATCAATGATTATTGATAGTTTTGCTGGGTAAAGTAGTCTGGCCTGCCATCTGTGATTCGAAAAAGGCCTAAGTTAAACTTAATACACACAGAATAGCCCTCTTGTTTGACAGCCAAGGAAAATATAGGCAGTAAACCTCGAACCCCTACCCAGACTAGCCGATGGACAGGACATTCTCCACTGTTGAGTGGAGAAGGAGATCTGACTTTCACACAAACTCTGGTGCCCCATATTTGACCATGTCCCTTGGATGGAGACACCTGGTGGCACTCAGAGGAAGGATAATAGGTCACCAAGGAGAGACTTGATACTCTATGAGCATATACAGGGGGAGGAGGTCCCCCTCAGACAAAGACATATGGGAGGGGAGTAGGGGGGAAGTGGGAGGAAGGGAGGAATGGGAGGATACAAAGGATGGGCTAACAACTGAGATGTAATATGAATAAATTAATTAATAAAAAAATAGTTTTGGCTACACAAAAGTCTGTGTAGCAAAAAATTTAAAAAAATACACACAGAATATGGGATAGGAAATTCATGTTGGGATGTGCTAAGATAGTCATTAATTAAACACGAATACAATATAATTGGTTAAAAACTTTAATAAGCAAGGCAATGGTTTATAGAGCTTTCATTTCTATTTCAAGTTTTTCTTCATTAATTTCTTAAATTTACTTTTTTCAATCATTGGAGAGATTGACATTTATTTTATACACTTTTTGACATTGGTATTATTTCTGACAACATTGAGTCTAAGATGTCCCAGTTAACTATGATAGTTTAAATATACTACAATAAGATCTTTTAAGATTTTTAAAAACTTCTTCAAATTACAAATGTTCCATGATGTAGTTTTTTGAAAAAAGAATCATTCTATTCATTTTCTCTTAAATTAAATACATGTTATATTTTAAAATTAATTATTTTGACTAGATATCTTCCTTCTCCAGGATTGGTTAAAATTAGTAACACCCACTACTCTTTATACATATATACATATAGAGCTTTATCATAATCCAAAAGATATGATAGAATACCTTATATATTATATTACATTATGTGCTCTCTCCTATGAGAATGAAAATTGAACGTCTAACCTTGGGATCATTCAGAAAGATTAGTTTTGTGGTTTGGAGATATGACAGGGAAGTTATGACTAAAGAGAAATAAAACAACAAAGGGGATCCAAATTACAAGGACTCTTCATTAATATTCATATGTATGTATATGTATACATATATGTATATGTGTATGTATGTATATCTATATGTCTGTGTATGTGTGTGTGTATGTGCGTATGTGTGTGTGTGTGTGTGTGTGTGTGTGTGTGTGTGTGTGTGTATGATCTTATCCATTGTTAAAGTCATACAGAACAGTACAGTGGAAGTAAGTATTATGGCCATATAATTAATTATTATGTAGTGAAGTCCATGAAAATTATTAGGCCTGTGGTCAGCAATATGGATCACTAGGTAACAATGGATGCTTGCTCATAAGCATGATGGCTCGGTTGGACATTCAAAGCCCTCATGTTGAAAGGAAAGAAAACTCTGAGAAGTTGTTTTCTGGTCTCTACCCATTATATGTGCACACACAAATAAAGAAATAAATGAAATAAATGTCAAAATATTTTAAATAATATTGTATCTTATCTGATATTGTCATAGATTACTGTTTAGTTGATCATACAAGGATATTAGGAATAACAAGAACCGTAACCATTCATTCAATTCTTACCCTGTTATATATATTTATGTGTGTGTGTCTGTGTGTGCGCGTGCTCGCATGCTCATGTTATAATACAACAACCTATTGAAATAGTTATTAATCACTGTTTTACGGATTACAAAACGTAAGAGTACTTTCTGCTATTTGTGTCCCTTATTGTTAATATTTTCAGAGATAATTAGAACAAGAGAATTAAAAATAAAGATAAAAAATGCAATGATTTTTACTCATCTCCACATTGAATTAAATTCATTTCATTAAGAAAAATGCCTGTTGTTCAATACTCCCTTCCATTTAATTATGCACTGAGGATAATACACAATTATAAGAGGCATTTAGTAAAATAATCAAGAAGTTAGTCAGAAGACATTTGGAGATGGGGTAGTAGTGGAAACTGAAAGACTGCTTCTTCTCAAACCAGCAATAACAGGGAGACCATTTTAGGTGTCAATGTTATATGATTTTGTGAAATCTAGGCATTATGTCTGACTTTTAGACAGAACATGTGGGCATACACATGAAGATAGACACAGCAGAGACTGCATTATGAGCTCTGACTCCTGTCTCTTCTTTTCTTTTTGTTAGTTTTCACTTTAGCAAGTTGTTCCCTAAATTGTGAAATGCTCATAATACCATCCTTATGTGATTTTGAGGACTAAGTCAGAAACTGATATAAATTCTATGACCAGTATTAGCAGTAAACAGTATTCAATGTATAATAATCCAGTGTGTCTTTGTATGTGTGCATGACTTGCAGGTACATGCAGAGGCCAGAGGCCTATGATACCCCTGAAGCTGGACGTATAGGTATATGTGAACTGTCTGACTAGGGTACTTGGAATGAAACCTTCATTCTCTGCAAGACCAGTAAGTTTTCTTAACCACTGAGCTGTCTCTCTAGCCCTAACATTATTTTAATCATATTTTTATTATTAGCATCTGAAGAGAAATTAATTTATGTTGCTAAATCTATCTCTACTTCTTCAAAGAATAAGTCAGATTTTAATTAAATGACTAAATTTCTCAGAGAAATAAGTTAATTGCCAGTTTGTGAATGTGTGTTGAACCATGTTTTATCAATTAGGATTATAAAATATAATGAAGATTACAGCATCAGTAGTATAGTATCTCTTTTCAATCTCCCTTTCACTTGCCAGAAATAAGCCTTATCAACATTTCAGATGTCAAGAAAAAGAAAGAAGGGCTAGGGCCATATGAAGTGTTTTCTGTATTTCTACTATTTCCCTGTTTCCTGGGACTCTTTCCAGTACTCCATGTTTCTCTCAGTTTCCTTTGTAATTCATGTGTATAAGTCCATGCTTATACATGATATTTCTGAATCTATTTCCTTCACAGATAAGCTTCCATGGACAAACATAACCAAGAGAGGCGTCCTTATTTACATTTACATAAATGTAAGGTTTCTCCACTAAAGGGCTGTGGGTTTGAAGGAATTCCTAGAGGAGCACTAGAAGCACAGCTATGCTGTGCAATCACTGGGACTCAGAAGAGTGTTCCTTCATGCTACCTTCCTGGTCTGTGAGGAAAGCTGAGCATCCTCTGACAAAAAGTGCTTAACATGTCCCTGAATGGAAAGTCATTTCACTTGCTTCAAGAAGATAATGTAGGGAATGCCAAACGACAAGTACAATTTTCCAGTAATATTTTTGTATCTATAAGTAGTAGGTAATCAATTGCTTCCATTATTTTTCATGAGTTGATTTTTGTTTACTGGTGAGAAGAAAAATTCCACAAGTGAAACTAATCATCCCAACTCTAAAGTTAAAAACAATGATAATGATATTTTAATAAGAAGCAAAATATAAAATGCCTATTCATTATTTAGTTTTTCCAGAAGTGAATATCATGTGTAATACATAAAAATGTATAAACAGGCCGTTAATTCATTTTGTGTGAAGGTGTATCAGTTACTTCCTACTTTATAGAATCCAATACCAAAATATCCTACTTCATACAATTGTCTACTATTCTTCATGTCTTCTGGCATTTATTTCTATCCCTTCTTTTTTTATTCCTACACAGTCTTTCAGCTACAAACTGAGTCACTGTAATTTAGACAATGTCAAAGTTTCACCAGTCTTGTTCTATCTGCTTAAGACCTGATGCCAAACAGCCTAGGAAAACTGGCAGAGTTTAAGACAAAATCTAAAATAATCAATGTGGTCTCTAAGAAGTAGATGGCTGTCTTACTCAAAGTCGGTTTTGTACTTCTGAAGTGTAAGACACTTTCATTTACCACTATAATCAATAACCTTTATAACTGATGCAACCACATCCAAGTAAAACAATCCAGTCTGTCATCTAACCAGGATATCATATGCCCTTTTCTAAATGACCTTTAAACACCATCACAATTACTACTAATTCTTAAATAAAGAAAATGTATTAGAAGTAATAACAAATAAAAATGATGTGGTAAAACCTGCTGATATTTCACATTAGAATGCATACAATTATAATATTAGCCTACAAAATAAGGTAATAACTATGTTAGGATGGTGTGTAACAGACTGGTAGCTTGGCTTTAGTATTAATTCATTTTTTATTGTTTGAAAATAATTCACTTTTGAATACTATTCAATAAACACACTATTTTAAAATAATTATCTGTCCTTTTTAAGTGACATTAAGTAATTTTGTCTTTCTATTACATTTTTATAGCCATGGCTTTTTACAATAAGACATTTAAAAGATGTAAGTTTAGAAGAAATGATTTATTAACAATTCCTCATGTTTTTATACTTTTATACTTTATATATACCATTTAAGTAATTTTGATTATTTTATTCATCAATATGTGAAATTAATAAGCTTTGCAAGTTTACACATTGCAAACAGTCCATCCTTTTCTATTTGTATATTCATCCACTTAATCATTATTTTCCTTTTTCCAGGATAATACACACACAAATCAAATATACCACTTCTACAAGAGGAAAATAAACAAATCAGTGTGTACTAACATGTACACTGTGTATGTAAGAAAACAAAAAATCAAAGAGAGCAGGGCCTGAATTTTGAGAGAAAGAAGATTATCAGAAGCAATTTCTAAATGAGATAATGCAAAATAAGGCATAAAGAATAAGAAGAAACGGCTATATATATTGCAATCAGAATGAAATTGAGTATACAGAAAACAAGATATGCTCCCTTTCTCTTTCATAATAAATTAATATGATTATGTTGGTAGTTTTTTTTTTATCAAATCTCAACTCATTAGAACAAATGATAATTGCACATGTTTTAATTTTTAAATTTGAACATTGTTTTTATCATTATTCATATTATACATTTCATATCAACTATAAGTCTTGTTTTAAGATAAGATGAAAATTTAATGGCAAGGATAGATAGGAAACATTAACTAAAAAGGCACATTACAAGCAGCATGTACAACATGATCTCCTTTTGATAAGACATGTAAAAAAAAGACATGCTCTTTTCTGAAAAGTAACAGAGGGAGTGTGGATCTCAGGAGCTGAGGGAAGCTAGGAGAACTGGAGGGAGAGAAAACTGTAATTGAGATGTGTTATATGAAAGAATAATCTACTTTTAATTTAAAAGGAGAAAAAAAGAAGAAATTTTATAACCCCACAATCTTCCATTCCTTTTTTTTAATTTTTGGAGGCAAGGTTTCTCTGTGTAGACTTAGTTGTCCTGGACTTCTTTTGGAGACCAACCTGGCCTCAAATATTCAGAGATCCACCTCCCTCTGTTTCCGTAAGCATTGTGATTATAGACATGTGCCACCACACCCAGCTCATTCTTCCAGTCTTAACATCTGTGCATGCTTATCCTTAAAGATTTTTCTATGCATACATAGGAATCAAATTTTACAATACTATTACTAGCAAAGTCATAGAATAGTAACATTTCTATGTCTTTATAGAAAATACATTTATTATTCCTGTTATAATTTCAAGTCATTTATTATTATATTATAACATCTTACATTATTATATAGTATATAATATGCATATGACTCCTTTGACCCTTTAACAGATTTTAAATTTTTAACTTTAATGACATTAAATTATATTTATAGGCTTAGTTACTATATTACTATAAAGTATATATTATACTATACTATACTATACTATATTACTATAAAGATAGCAGTTGTGTTTATTGTAGGTATGTCAAAGAAAAATGTTACTGTGACTCCAAGAACTGCATTTACTAGAGGACTGTTGACAGCATCGTAGATTATATTTCATTTTCTATCATGAAGACTTTCCTGTCTATGTCAAAAATAATTGTATTTCTTATGAGGAATGCCTTACCTTCTTTAGCATGTTCTAATTTTAATTTTATATGTATCGGTGTTTTGCCTGAATGTATAAAATGCGCACCACTTGTATACCTGGTGTCCACAGAGATCAGAAGTTTGTGTAAGGTCCTCTGGAGCTAGAGTTACAGAGGTTGTAAGCCATCATATAGGAATCAAACCCATGTCTTCTGGAAAAGCATCCAATGTTCTTAATTGCTTACCTATCTCTCCAGCCCTGTAAAATAATTCTCAATCATGTACCTTTTAGTTAATTTATTTGATTGACATTCTGGTAAAATAAAAATTTAAATAAATCATCTTTCTGTGGAAATGTGTAATATTTTAAGATATTCTTAAAACTAGTCTTACTTTGTTTCTTTATGTTTCTCCCTCCCCGTGTTAATTCATGTTGGTCTCATTTTTCTCAGCTATTTTACTTTAGTTCATCTTTGAAATATTTATTAAATATTTTCAGAAACTATTATTATGAATGAAGATGAATAAAAAGTGAAGATAGAGAGGGTGGTAGCATGCAGGAGACTAGAACAGAAATGGAAAGGAAAACAATACTTGTCAGCCCTGATAATATACATGCAAATATCATTATACACACTGACCAGATTATGTACGTATGTATGTATGTATGTATGTATGTATGTATGTATGTATGTATGTAGGGATCAGGTGGATCAGGTGAGTGACCTGAGAACAGAGCTGGGAACTTTCCCTGGACCAGCTGGGTGACCTGAGGTCAGATCTACTTGTGTTCCACACCGTGGTGTCTTCTCTTGGCAAGGAGACTCAGACACTGGTGTTTTGTAGCCCACAGTTCCTGCTGAGTCAGGTGTCCAGAGTACAGGTGCTGCGGGCTCCTCCAGGTGTGTAGTTATACCTTGTAGCCCGGGCCGCTGATGACTTGGACCCAGGACGTTGCCTTGGTAATTTTTCTTGGATTTGCCAGGTGACCCTGAGGTCAGATTCACTTGTCCCTAGACTGTGGGGACTTCTCCAGACAAGAAGACCCAGACACTGTTGTTTTTGTAGCCCACAGTTCCATCTGAGAGACAGAGCACAGATGCTGCCTCCCAAGGCCTGCGGCTAGTCCTTGGAGCAAAGGGAGCAAATAGGGCTGTATGGGAGGGTTTGGAGGAAGAAAAGGGAAGGGAAGGGAGAAGTGTTGTAATTATATTATAATCTCAAAAAAGTACATAGTTCTCACTACTTTATAACGTTTAAAGGACAGAAGTTTTAAAAAAGACAATACAGTTGAGTAGAGAGTGAGGTATGACTTTCACATGAACTCTGGTGCCTCATATTTGACCATGTCCCCTGGACGGGGAGACCTGGTGGCACTCAGAGGAAGGACAGCAGGTTACCAAGAAGAGACTTGATACCCTATGAGCATATACAGGGGGAGGTAATCCCCCTCAGGAACAGTCATAGGGGAGGGGAATAAGGGGAAAATAGGAGGGAGGGAAGAATGGGAGGATACAAGGGATGGGATAACCATTGAGATGTAACAAGAATAAATTAATAAAAATTATAAAAAAGACAATACTATAGATTCATATTTGTTATACACAGAGAGAGAGAGAGAGAGAGAGAGAGAGAGAGAGAGAGACAGAGAGACAGAGAGAGAGACAGAGAGAGAGAGACAGAGAGAGAGAGACAGAGAGAGAGAGACAAAGAGAGAGAGACAGAGAGAGAGAGAGACAGACAGACAGACAGACAGACAGACAGAGACAGAGAGACAGAGAGACAGAGAGAGAATTTAGTGAAAAGTGACTGGGAAAAATTGGGGTAGAATAGCTAAGCATACAGAATGTATCTGTGTGAAAAAAGCCACTGTTTTCAAATTTAATTCGTTAATAACAAAATTAAAACTCTCTCCTGTCTCTTGCTCCTTAACCATTCCAAGTCTCTTTTGTTCTTTACTAAGATCACTCTACTAAATCTTCCACGGTAGAACAATGGAGAATTAAAAGCTGGTATTTTTAACACTGTAGGAGTTAAATAAATAATTTACAACTTGGGGGAAAATCCACCACAATTATCTATCTATACTTTCTTGTATTCATGGGTGATTTTCAAAGTAATATTAAATCAGTGTCTAAAGATGAATATACTATATCCCTACCCAGTCCTCTCTCTACCTACAAACGTAGGGAGTTGAATATCTCTTTTTAATATCCCTGTTTGTTAAATGCTGACTCTTCTTTTTTCAAACACCTTTATATTTTACTTTTCCTGTGTGCCACATATGTGGCTGAAATTTTTCACTCCTATTACTCTTTTATCTTATTTTATAATTAGGCCCTTGAAGTAGATACTTTACTTCATATGGCATGGTAATATTCCTATCTGTAGTTTCTCTTTCAGGTGTAGCATTTTTATGTTAGCCTAAGGATTTTAATTATTAAATTAGACTCACACTAATAGTAAATTTTATCCAATAGCAAGCTGTGTGAACGATTCAAAAGATAACTTTAAGTGTGGTGATGTCACATTATAGAAACTTTTGGAGTCATCCTTTAAACCAAGAATGGACCCAATCTTGCTTTGAAATGTTCTTCTTCAAACAGCATACAGATCCCAGAACAGCATAACGGATGTTATCAACCTGTACTCAAACATTGCTTTCAACATTTATTGTGTGGATCTGCTATTTTCAAGGCTGTTTTCAACCCTGCTGCTTTCAGCAAATGAGGTTAGACTTAATTATCACAACAAACAAACATTATTCTGAGTCAGGGTCATGGAAGGGTCACAAGGGAAAAATATGGAACATAGTTTAAGATTAAAGCTATGTGTTCAGCTTAGCTTGTAAAAGTTGATTGGACAGGGTGTCCAAGGTATAGTAAGATTGATCACTTTGTTTTCTTAAAGGCAAGTTAAATTTAAACAAGCTGAGTACACAATAGAAAAACAGATTGAATGCATAGCTTTAAATGATCTCAGAGCATATGATTAACTTGGCTACAAAGTTTAGTTCTTGAAGGCAAGCTTGCAAGAGTCATTCACCCAGAATGCCATGCCACAGAAAAGCCTTTCCCATAGGACTGCAAGAAAAAGATATAGAATATTCTTTCTCTGAAGCAACCTGGATTAGGTGCCCATTTTTATGTATGTGAATTGAGATTAATTTGTTTGTTATACATTTTTCCATCCGCAGACAGTTTCACATATTTATATAATAAACTCTAGTTATTTTATACCCTCCCTCACTCCCTCCCTCTCCTACTGGGACTATTATTCTCAACAAGTTCCATCATAATTTTATGTCCTTTTTGTTTATGGTTTATTTAATTTAATTAGGAAATTTTACCCAAGCATAAGTAGCAGGTTACTTCCATTAGTAAGGGCAATATATTAGTGAGTACAACACTGAAGAAAGTGACACCTCTCTTCCAACAGTCATTAACTGCAGATAGTCTCGAAGGATAGATGTGATGAAATGGTGAGGAGCCCAATCTTATATTTCTCTTGTGCATAAAAAGATACAAAGACATGTCATATTCACAAGACATCTTAAATTTGCTCTTGAGTTAATAGCTTTTTAGAGTTTTTTGGTACCTCCATTTTATATATCAATAATTCCACAAATAAAACTGCTCACTTGATTGTCTTTACTCTCCAGCCACCTTTCTCATTGTTTCCATAAATTAGGCAATGTACTGCAGAAGTGCATTGACATGATAAGGGAAGCAAATACAAGGAGAGAGAATTCATGGCTCATGTCTGTTTCCCATGACAGAGACAATTATTTAAGCCTATGGTTAACTATAAGCATTTAACTTAGACATTGAAAAAAATTTACATTGGCGTATATGATACACCAATACATGATATCACAATTAAAGGCTCATTGACAAAATATTGTCCCCTATTTTCTGGAATGAGTAGTGAAAACTATATATGTATAAACAATGTAATGAACGTGTTTTCACATACCCTAAAACATATAGCATGTCTCAAAAATCACAAAGATGAGACTCTCTTAAATCAGACATGAGGGATTCATAAATATTAGCTAAAAGATGAATATTTGATTTGAATCTTAAAGGATAAAAAGACATTATCTAAAAGGAAAATGGAAAACAGTCATTATAAAGCCAGAAAATAATAAGAATAAAGGAAATATAATCTGACTAAAAAGTGATTTTTGGAGCAATTACACTGCTAATACATGAGTAAAATAATTAATTTTCAAAAAATTAAATTAAAAAAGATGAGAAGTTCCCCCCAAGGAAAGTAAAAGGGTATGAATCGCAAATGCTTTGTTTCAACTTTTCCAACCTAAAGGAATATTTTAAGGATAGAAGATACAGCTGCTATCAGGCTCTAAAGTGAGTAAATAAATTAACTAATAAAAAAAGTTCATATCATAGGTTCAATACATTTAATTATTTCTTATTCAAAAATTATTTTACATGTTTGATAGGTAGTCACTCACGGGCCAGGACTGTCTTAAAACTCATTTTAAAATTAGTGAACGGAATCACATCACTTCTATCTTTGATTCTATATGTAAGGTGATATAATATTGAAAAAGAGGTACAGAAAAAATAAATGAATATTGGTCCATTTTTATAATTGTAAAAAATGTAAAAATGTCTATGGTTAGATGAAGGGATTAAGCTACTGTATGAAGGTAACCCTAATGAGGACTCCTAGTAATGGGTGATATGGAGTTTCACTTTGCCGTTTCTTGTCATCAAGTAAGGCTTCCAGTGACAGGCCTGGGTTACATTCAATTTAATTGTTGGACAAGGGGGCATGGAAATTTCCAAACAACACAGGAAGATGCTAAGACTTTGGTTATCTCTCCACAAACTGACGACAGGGCTCCATTGATGAGGATGACACTCATACAACTAATTGAACATGGAGAAGTTGAGTTGGTGCCTACATGTAACCCTCACTCCTATATTCTAGTCTCTTTGGTGCAGGAAGTACTCTTCATGCTACTGAAAGAGAAATGTGAACACCAATAAAGCCACAAAACCTTTGACAAAAATCTGTCTCTCTACAAAATATGCTAGGGCAATAGTGGCACAGAACTTGTGTGGGTAGTCAAACAATGTCTAATTTGACTTAAGGCACACTTCATGAGAACGGACCCATACCCAACATTGCTTGGGAAACCAAGAACCAGACTCTAGATATCCCAGAGACCTAGGCCAAAACCAAGTACTAATGGTCTAAATAATCAACAAAATTATTCCTAATGATATTCTGGTATCTCACAGATCAGGGCCATATCCAGTCATCATCATAAAGGCTTTCGGTGGCAGAAGATGGAATATTAAGGACAACAAGGACCTCTGGATCAAGTAAACAAAGCATATATGAATTCACAAAGACTGAAGCTGCAAGAACAGGGCCTACATGAGTCTACAACAGCTCCTTTGTGCACATGTGATAGCTATTAGCATAGCATTTTTATAAGGCCCCTGACTGAGTGAGTGGGTCTCTGACGTTTTTGCATGTTCTTAGGACTCCTGCCCTCCAGTTGATTTGCCATGTCTGATCTCAACATAATATTTTTGCTTCATCTTATTATATTTATTTATTCATATTTGTTTGTTATCAATTAGAAGCTATTCTTTTCTAATGAGAGACAAAAATGGAGTGGATCCAGAGAGGAGGAGGGGAAGAACTTGGAGGAAGAGTAGAGGGAGGGAAAAATAATCAGGATATATTGTATGAAAAAGAGTCTATATGCAGTAGAAGGAAAAAATGAATATAAATGAAAATTTTAGATGCTAGAACAAAAATAAGTAAACAAACACACTATGCTCAGCAATGCTTGGGCCAAGTATGCAAAAATATAGTTATCAACTTGCGAATTAGTCAAATTAGTGAACATACCAAAACTGAAAGTATTTTGCTGAAGATTCAGAATGTTATTCATATGAAAATAATAAAAATCTGTATAATATGAAGTTTTTTGTAAATTCCTTTAAGAGTTTGTATAATACATGTTAAAAATCATCTTGTCTTAATTTATATACTGAAGAATTAAAGGTAAATGAGCTAGATTTAAATGGATATTTTTCTACTAATACTTGAGAATGTATGTTTTATTAGATGATAATTAGTTTTATATTGATTTAATGGTACAAAAGTTTAAAATGATATAACAAAAGGAAATATAAAATGGTAATACTTTCTATGGAAATTGGTTTTGGATTTATTTGATGAAAGACAAAAAAAGTTAATAAAATATAATTGGTGTGGTCTCTATTTCAACAATATAAAAAAATTTTTAAAGATGAATATTGATATGTACTGAGAGTTATTGGATACGATCCCAGAGCATGCTACTTAGTGCTTATTATTGCTGATGAGCAACACAGTTTTTTTCCTAATTAGTTAGATAGTATTATGAAACAGCAGAGTGGCCAATTTTAGACTACAGAAAAAATTTCTGACCAAGCTAAGACATATGCTAAAGCACTAAACATAACTTCTTAAAATAGATCTATTTTGTACCTATATAGAAAAGAAACTATTTGCTGCATTGCAACAAGATAATCAACAATTCAAAGGTACAATTAAGAACTTCCTCTTCCATCAAAGACTATAATTGGTCATTATGTTGAACTCCCAGGAAGTTATTTTTTTAAAGTGGTTTCTTAAAAGTCATTCCTAGTTCCAAGAGTAGTTTCTCAATTTGTATTTCCAATTGTAATTGTAATTGTGATTTTATTTGCCCTTTAAAGTAGGAATGGCTATCTTATGATATAAATATAAATGACCTTGGCAATTTTATTTATGAAAGTTTCTTAAGACATTCTGGCATGTTGAATATTTTTGTGAGCTTTATGAGTAATTTTTAATATGAATCACGCATGATAACAATTTGTCTTAACTCAATATAACACTCAAATTCTTTATGATTGAATGAATATTTGCCCCTATATAACTAAATGGTAATAAAATTATTAGCAATACTTATAGAAATGTAAAAATAATTCATAGTTTAACTGAGTCATATTTATTTGTTTTGTTTACTTATAAGTCATAACATTGTTCCTCTAATATTAATACCTTCTTCTTTTCTATTTCCAAAGAACAAATATATTTTTTTGCCAATTGATTTAAGACATGGCTATATCACTTGCTTTGAAAAATAGAAAATAGGAAGAAATGATACGGTAAGTGTTCAAAACTAAATTAGAGGGGCTTCCAAAGTTTCTGCTTAACCATTAGAGATCTTAAACATAAACTATGAAACAAATAGTTCCCAAATATTCAGAAAACATTTATCTTGATCTCAGAATGAGATGATCATGGGGAAAATCCAAATGCCACTGATATCTAGACATGGAATCTTTCAGATGAGCCACTGAGTTGCGGTTTGAAATAGAATTACACATATCAATAATAATGCTTAGCATTGTCTGTTTGACACCGCCTAGAATCATCTGGGAAGAAACCCTCAATGTTGGACTGGTTATTTTAGTAATGTCTGCAAGAATATCTTTGGAAGATTGCCTTAATGAGTTAACTATGATATGAAGATGTCCTCTGAATGCTAGCAGCACTGTTTGATAGGCTGGACCCTCCTGAAAAGCAAAGAAAATTGTCTGAGCAAACAAGAAAGTAAAAAAAGTTTTCATGCATTTATCATACTTGTGTTCCTGGTGTGGATTTGATGCTTTAAGTTCCTTGGCATTCGTGAAACAAAAGACCATAACTTGGAATTGTGAGGCAGACAAACCCTTTCTTTCCCAAAGTGATTTTTCTTAGGGTATATTATCACAGACACAGAAATGAAACTACCATAAAAATTTGCTCCAGAAGTGGCATTTTTATTGAGATAGGCCTGACCATATTGTTTTTGGAGAGATATGTTGAAACCTTTAGAACTTTGGTCTCGAAAAACCATTGAGTAGAGTTAATGGCCTGTCCTTCTGGACTGTTGAAGGATACAAATGTTGATAGTAACATGGAGAATCATGTAACAGATAGAAATAAGAACTGTCAGGCATTACAATAAAGAACTGTCTCACTTACTGTTTTATTGCTGTGAGGAAACACCAAGACTAAGACAACTCTTATAAAAGAAAGCATTTAGTTGAGACCTTGTTTACAGTTTTAGAGAATTAGTCTGATCATCATAACAAAAAAGAGACAGGAATGGTGCTGGAGCATTAGCTAAGAGATTTATATCTTGATAGGAAGGACACAAGGGGAGTAGAGAGAGAGAGGGAGAGAAAGAGAGAGAAAGAGAGAGAGAGAGAGAGAGAGAGAGACAGAGAGAGAGACAGAGAGAGAGACAGAGAGAGGAGAGAGAGAGACAAAATGAGAGACAGAGACAGAAGGAGAGACAGAGAGACAGAGAGAGGGAGGCAGAGTCAGAGACACATAGACATATACAGAGAGAGACAGAGAAAGACAATGACAGAGACAGACAGAGAGAAAGGCAGAGACATAGACGCAGAAATAGACACAGCAGAGAGATGGAGATTGTGCCTGGCATGGGCTTTTGAGACTTCAAAGACCACCTTCAGTGACACACTTTCTCCAACAAAGCCGCATCTCCTAATCATTCACAAACAGTTCCAATAACTGGGAACCAAGCATTCAAATATGTTAACCTATGGAAGATACTCTTGTTTTATGACAGGGCACTCATATGATATTTTCACTAAGAATCTGTGTATGGTGATCAATTTGGGCCTGAAGAGTTATTTATGATTGTCAAGGAGATTGGCACCCCTGAGTCAAAACTTGCTGTGCATCATGAGACAATAGGCAAATTTTTTTTTTCAATTAGTATGTCTATACTGTGGTTAGCATATAGGGCCTAGGATACATATTTATGATCAGTGAAACTTGTGGATCTAAAGGTCATCCATGTGGTACTGTTTTTAAAAATGTTAAGACTATAAGATTGTGTGGGTCATGGAGATCAACTTAAACTTTGCATTTTATTGAATATTTGGAGTTGCCAAGAGACCATCAGTGAAGTTAAAACTTCAGTTGTAATGGATATCCCAGAACATTAGAGAAGTTGCAACCATGGCACATGCATCAAAAAGGTCTACACTTACAAAATGGATCTACCCTAAGAGGGAAACTACATGTACTGTGGATGAGAGTTTGAGAGGTGGGATGCTGAAGCACTTTGAAGTTCAGAAAATGATAAGTGAGTCACAGACATCAGATACTGATCTGATTTGGATTTACAATGATGCATTTGAAGTTTGCTTTGATGTGATTGTTTTTTATACCCTGGCTCTTCTCTTTTGGAATAATAATGCTGAAGTATGTGACTTTTTTATTTTACTTTATGGGAGCTCGTTGTTAAGAAGCTTTTAATTTGTTAAGTGTTGGAATTATTAACTTGGGAGTAAGGGATAGAAGGTTATGGTTTTTAAAAGATATTTATCTGCCAAGTTAACAATGAGTAGAATGTCACCAATTAATTGCCAATTATATAACCTAAAAATACCTGGGAAGAATCTTAATGAAGCCTTTATCTACATTGGGTGGGACTGTAAGCATACTTGTTGGAATTGTCATAACTGAGTTTATTGTGATGAGCAGAACTACTTCATGGGATGTACCCTCTATGAATTGTACAAGAATAAAGAAAGTTACCTGAATAAAAATGCGTGCAAGCAACCAAACTTTAGTCTCTGCTTTTACTTACAGATATAATGTTTTAAGTTCCCTATACTTCTCTGAAGTGATGTACTATAACCTAGACGTGTAAAAAATAAATCATCTCCTCTCTTAATTCATTTCTGTTAAGGAATTTTATTAACAGCAACAGAAATATAATTACAACACCAGTATTGTTTAAGAAAGGGAATAAATACAGGCCTGTAATCACCAGATGATTGGGAAACTGATACAGGATGATTATAACAAATTTCAGGCCAGCTTAACCAACAAAATGAGTTTAAGGCCAATCTGGCCAACATAATAAGATCCTTTCTGAAGGTAAAAGATAGATGGTAGAGGACTTACACACCATGAATGAGGTTCTGTGTTCAATCTTCACTCCTGAAGTAACAAAGAAATTTGGGGGATATTTTATTATGTAGCATTATAGAAATTGCTTATTGTGACAAAGGAAATGCTTCTTTATAGAACACCATGACTTAATGAAAAATTTTGTATTTAGATAAGAGGAGGAAAAGATAGAAGAGGAGGAGGAAGCAGCAGCAGCAGCAGCAGCAGCTTTCAGGCTACCTGAAAGATAATCCTGTCAATTGTATGTGTCATTCAATTGCTAGATACCATGTGATCAGTAAAACAGGTCTTATTCTTAAGTAATTTTGTCCAAGTCTGATATCAGTATCTACATATGTAAATATTATGCCCACTATGAAGAAAATCAAAGTAGATTTTTACTATTATAACATACTCTAGGTTAAGACAATGAAAATAAATATGAAACTTTCTCTTTAAATGCTAAACTTTTAAAAGTGTTCCTTTTTGATATTTATTGTTTTAGATAATATCTCATTAATAAAACCCAGGTTAGCTATGAGCTCATGATACCCTGCTTAGTCCTCCAAATACTAGCATCAAAATGTAGACAACCATAACCAGCTCTTTTGTTTTTGACACATAATTATTGTGCTTTTCACAGTCTTTATGTGATTTATAAATTCACATATAAATCATATTTTGATCAAATATGAGTAATTAGCTTTCCTGTTACACAAATTTAATTCATTTACATTCAGTGAATGCTTTTTAATCTAATCTGGCTCTTCTATTCTCAACATCTATTATACAAACATTTTCAGACTTTACATAAAAAAGTCATAAGATGTTTTTCTATATGTGGCACTATTCATAGTAGCCAAAATGTGAAATCAATATATTAAAGATTGACTTTAAAAACTGGGCATGTTACCATGGGCTAGTGTTCATTTATCCAAATGAATAAAACCCTACTATTTCCAGTGCATTCATTAGATTTTCTTTGTGGTGGGGTGCGGAAATTAGGACAGGGTTTTATGAAGGCCATTTTGGCTTCAAACTCCTAAGCCTCCATACCCATGCCTCAGGTTCTAGGAATATAAGCACATTGAATTAGGCCCAGAACATGTTAGTTTCATATTTCTACTGTAACACTCCCACAAAAAAGCAAAAACATGTGTATTTTGAGTAAAAAAATAAACACAAAAGAAATTCTGATAATCTGTAAAAAATACTTTGCCACATATTTGTGAACTGCATAAGTGCTGTTCAGAAAGCTTCAGTGGGTATTACTAAGATAAAATCAGTGTTAGTTTCCTTTTAGAGATCTGTTGAAAATCAGTTTCCTTGGTTTTTCAGCTCTTGAATGCCACCAGAATTCCTTAACTAATGGTCTATTTCCTTCGTTCACAGAGCTATCAGAATTTATCCAGGTCTGTTATCTACACTATTTTCTGTATTCTGTCTCCTTCTTTTACTTATAAGGACTATGATAATTAAGCTGAAACTTCCCAAATAATCCAAGATAATCTCCTGTCATAGTTGATTGATAAATAATCTTAATTGCATTTTCAAATTTATCTCCCTTATTTTCTAAAACCTAACCTTGGAGATTCGGAAACCCATTGTAGAAGGAGATAGAAGATTTCAGGAGCCAGGCAGGCCAAGGACACCATGAGAACATGAACCACAGAGACTGAAGTGGCAAGGAGGGGTCTGTTTGTGTTTGTACTAGATCCTCTGCATGTATCTTAGTTCTTGTGGGCCTCCTAAAAGTGAGAACAGAAAAAAACTAGAAGAATCTTTTGGGGACTATACCAATGCAGAGGGAAACATATGCAATAACTTCTCCTCATAGGTTCTCACATAAGATTTGGAGTGACTTAAGTTTACACTTACTCAGTTTTTACAACTTATATACAATTTTAGCCTTTTTTAAACCTCCTTTTACAAGGCCACACCTCCTATTCCTTCCCCCAAAATTCCACCAACTTCAGACCAGGCATTCAAACCAGACCAGGCATACCAGCTTATAGAGGGTCATTCTCACTCAAACCACTACATCCTTACTCAAAGACTCCCCCATCTTCAAATGTCTCAGTGTAAATAAACTTTCCATTATCAAAAAAAAAACCTCAAAATATTTAGCCTTTAAAGTATAGCTATGAGTAAATGGTCAGGTATCCTCAGAAAAATTTTAATGTAATAGATGGCAAATGAGAAGAAAACATACCAAGAAAGGGAAAAGTAACAATAAAAACAATAACAAAGAAAATTTGAGCATGAATGTACATGACAAAGAGAAAAAAACTTGATATCTAGAAAAATAAAGTGACCCTATCTAAGGCATTAATCTCAAATGATATGAAAAAATTAATGTCAGAAAATTAGACTTAAAGTTATTTCTCAGATCAAATCCATCTTTTTATTTTTTTATTTTATTGAAAATATATTTTTTCTCACATAATATATCCTGTTTATTGTTTTCTCATTGTATTCCTACTTTTTCTCTTTTTTTAGAACAGTAGTATTTCATTTTACCTTAGGTCCCTGGGCTATCTAGTCTCTGGTTCTTAGTCACCCAAGCAGTGTCAGGTACGAGATTAATCTCATGGAGTAAGCCTTAAGTCAACTCAGCTATGATTAACCCCAAAAAAACTTTGTGTCATCATTGCCACAGCACATCTATCAGGCAGGACACCACTGTAGATCCAAAAGTTTTTTGCCTGGATTGATGTCTATATTTCTCTCTTGATAGTGTGCCAAGTACATTCCTCTAGCAAAGACTGTAGAACATAATGGTGAAGGCTCTATTTATGCACCAGTTCAACTACTGAATACTCCATGCATTTTCTAGGTGTTGTCTTCAGAATCTGACCTTGATGTCAATTTATGGATAGCAACCTATAGTCTTGGCACAAGCTGGACTGTTTGGGGATTCCTATGGGAGCCCTTTGGCCAACATTTAAACTTGATATAACCTACTTGCTGTACTGGGAGCTATATTTAGTGACAAGCAATGGCCAGTTGTGGTATGTCTCCCCTATTATTTAGAGATTTAATTAGAAATGAATTGAAGATATCAGAAGATAGAAAGATCTCCCATGCGCGTGTGTCATGTAGAATTAATGTGGTAAAAAAAAAATAGCCACCCTGTCAAAAACAATTTATAGACTCCATAAAAATTCTAATATAATTCTTCAAATATCTTGAAAGGACAATTTTCAGATTCATAGGAAACACACACACACACACACACACACACACACACACACACACACACAGAGTGTATTTAAAATAATCTTGTTTTTTTGTTTTTGTTTTTTTTCTCCTTTATTAATTTATTCTTGTTACATCTCAATGGTTATCCCATCCCTTGTATCCTCCCATTCTTCCCTCCCTCCCAATTTCCCCTCATTCCCCTCCCCTATGACTGTTCCTGAGGGGGATTTCCTCCCCCTCTATATGATCATAGGGTATCAAGTCTCTTCTTGGTAACCTGCTGTCCTTCCTCTGAGTGCCACCAAGTCTCCCCCTCCAGGGGACATGGTCAAAGGTGAGGCACCAGAGTATGTGAGAAAGTAATATCCCACTCTCCACTCTACTGTGGAGAGTGTTCTGTCCATTGGCAAGATCTGGGTAGGGGCTTAAGGTTTACCGCCTGTATTGTCCTTGGCTGGTGCCTTAGTTTGAGCGGGACCCCTGGGCCCAAATCTGCCTATCATAATGTTCTACTTGTAGGCTTCTAGGACCCTCTGGGTCCTTCTACTTTGCCTTTCTCCCATGATTCTCTCATCTAGAGTCCCACTAGAATGTCCTCTCCTCTGTCGCAGTTTCCTGGTAAGTGAGGGCTTTCGTGGCACATGCCCATTGGGCTAATATGCAGATATAAGATAATAGCCAGAACATGGAAACAGCCTAAGTGTCCCTCAATAGAAGAATGGATAAAGAAACTGTGGTACATATACACTATGGAATACTATTCAGCTATTAAAAACAAGGAATTCCCGCAATTTGTGGATAAATGGATTGAGCTAGAAATGATCATAATGAGTGAGTTAAGCCAGAAGCAGAAGACTCAAATGGTATATACTCACTTAAAATAATCTTGAATAATAACTATTGAAGTCTCCCACTATCACTGTGTGTGGATCAATATATAATTTAAGTTTCTTTTGTTAACTTGGGTACCATTGTGTTTAGTGCATAGATGTTAAGAACTGCAAAGACTTCCTGGTGCTTTTTTCTATTGATGAGTATGTAGTGCCCTTTCCTTTCTCTTCTGATTAGGTTTGTCATGAAATCTATTTTGTCACATATTAACACAGCTACATCAGCTTCCTTCTTAGTTCATTTGTTTGGAATATCTCCTGTCATCTTTTTGCCCAGAAGAGTGACATATATCCTTGATGCTAAGGTATGTTTCCTGGATTCTGCAGAAGAGTGGATCTTGTTTTTCCATTCATTTTATTAATCTGTATCTTTAATTGGCAATAGAGGCCACTGAGGTTGAGCATTGCTTGTTTGTTTCTTTTGTTGTTGTTGTTGTTGTTGTTGTTGTTGTTGTGTGTGTGTGTGTCTCTTGTTTTGATTTGAAGATCTGGGATTATTTATTACTTGTGTTTTCTGGAATGTGGTTAAAAACTTTAAGTTGGAGTTTTCCTTTGCTTAAGTTTGATGTTATCATGGAACATTTTATTTGTCTATATATGGTGATATAAAGTTTTATCTGGGACAACATATATGCTTTTTTAAAGTCAGTAGCACATCTGCCCAGGTCCCTGGCTTTTAGAGAATCCACTGAGAAATAAGCTATAATTCAAATAGGTCTACTAAGTAAATATTACTTACATTTGTGTTTTATCATGTTTTAGAGCCTCAGGTTTAAACGGAGTATATATACGGAACTTTTTCAGCAACCTTTTTATAAAGGCGGCAGGGCTTTTTTTTTTCTTTCTTTCTTTCTTCTGAGTAATAGTTTTTATCTTGGCCAAATTGGTGGGGCGCTTTTCAGCTTTTTTGAGACCTGCCAACAGAGTCTGGCGATAGATACAGAGACTTTTCACAATTTTAATCTGGGCATGTCAAGGGAAACGCTTTATCTGTCTCATTAGGGAGTTGGATGGGTGTCCCGTTTGGTCCGGGCACATTTTTACTCGCTTTTAGGAGGACTCTCTGTTTTTTTGTTGTTGTTGTTTTGTTTTGTTTTGTTTTGTTTTGTTTTTTTCACGGCGAGGAGAACCTGTAAAAGCTGTTGTAGAGCCTGGGTGTCTTGTGAAAAGGAAGGATTGTGGGTCTTTTAGTTATATAAATCTGATGTGGAGAATGGCCAGTAATCGATGTCACCACTGATAATACAAAGAGGAAACAATGAGTTTTCCTGGCCTGGATTTCAGTCTCGCCGGCTATGTAGGCAGGGAGGAGAAGGAGGGGGCAGGGAGGAATCTGAGGAGGGTTGGAGGGGAAGGTGTAAGAGAAGGAGCTGAAGGGGCTGGAGAGGGCATGTGGGTAGATGGGGTAGGGAGAGAGGGTTTAGGGTCAGAGGGAGAACTCAAAGGAGTAGGGTACGGTGGAGGAGGCAGGTCTAGTAGTAGGAGATCTTGTTGTTCGTTGTCAGGCAGCACGGGCTTTTTTCTTTTCAACCCCTATCTCCAAACCAAGAAAGAAAAAAGAAAAGAGAGAGATCCCTTAGTCCAACCTCAATTTTTCTCTGAATAAGACTAATAGTAACTTATAACCAACTTCCAATGAAAATAAACATCTACAGCTCAAGAAAACAACCAAAAACCTACCCAAACTCCCTTAAGGGAAACGGGACATCATTATCTTAAGATATCTTACAGCTGATTTGGGATGACTAATACCTTTGTAGAGGCCCAAATAAAATTGGGGAAAATGATTAAACAAGCTAGGAATAGCATTTGTGGTCCAGTTTCTAAATGTGGGGGAGAAGGGATACTGCTGCTGAACCTCTGACATGCACTTGGGTGCCCATTATTTGATCACTCTCCCTTGGCAAGATAGCCTAGCAGGCACACAAAGGAAGGAGATGCAGGCTGTCTTACTAAAACATAATAGGCTGTTACCAGAGGTCTAGGGGAGGGGAATAGGCAGAAGAAGGAGGATGGGAGGGAATGGGAAGATAAGAGAGAAGGGATAAAATCAGAATACAATGTGAATAAATTATAGTAAATAAAATCTACATTAAAAAATTCTGGACAGAGGAAGGGGTGCAGCAGAGACTGATGCACCAAACAAGGACCATGCATAGTGAGGACCTAGACCCTCTGATCAAATGTGGTAGATAGGCAGCACAGTCACCTTGTGGGTCCCACAATATGGGAAGTAGGGGCTAATTCTGATATGGACTCTGGCTCCCCAATGTTGATCACTTCACCCTAGCAGGGCGGCCTTGCCATGCCACAGAGGAAGAAGATATAGGTTATACAAATTAGACTTGATAGGCTGAGATCAGATATTAAGGGAGGAGGGCTCCCCTTTCTGAGGAGTAGAGAGAGGATGGAGGGAGAGGGGATGATGGAGGGAGTGGGTTCAGGAGGCTGGCGTGAGAGAGAGGTTACAATTGGTACGTAAAGAATTCAAACTGCAGAAAAGCAGGTAATTTATATTGCTAATCCCATATATGGGAACTGATGTGAGATTGACAGAGACATGAAAGTTTATGCCTAGACAATGCTTCTTGTTAACTACAGAATCCCTGTGATTTATTATTAGATGCCATTCTTCATATGGTATGAATGAAGACTTACAAATAGATGTCTTTCTTCTGCTCGTACAAAGAACAGAGAATTAGCTTTTATTTTTCTGCACATCATGCACACCTCATACATTTATTTTAGGACTGTATAATGTTTGTGACAAATTATATATTTTCAGAACAAAAGAACTGGACACTGACGCCGGATCAGACCTAACGGGATTCATTCCTCCTAGCATGCTGGATACTGACGTCCTGTATCCTTCATGTTCCAGCATCAAGTGTTTCAGTTGTTGTTCCTCATCAGAACAGGACAGCTTCGAAGAAAGCTTCCCATCCCAATTGGTCCAGCATTTCAGACTGCCTCACAAAGATTTAGCATTTTCCTTGTTCAAGGTTTCCATTTCTTCTATCTTATCTCCAATGCCCAATATTCTCTCATCTCCTACATTCTGTTAGTGAAGCTTGCCTCAGGTGTTCTGCAACAAATCTGGGGAAGAAACTGAGAGTTGGTTTAAGAGGAGCTGAGGAAGAGATAAAGATCTGCAATTAGCCCACCTGCTTCCTTGGCCTGTGGGTTTCCAGGGAGGGCTTGCTGGAGCAGGGCCTGGGATAAAGAAATGAGTTGGAGGAGGGAAGTTAGCAGTGTAGTCCACTGAATATGGGGAAGGAAGGAAAGCCAAGGTAGGTGGTCTGTTGCAAAGCTGAAGATGAGTCTGAGAAAATGGATTTGAAAGAGTAGAACTGTTGAAGATCTGCAGTTAAATTTCTTGCTTCCCTGGCTGGAGTTGCCCAAGGGTTCCCAGAGCCCATCTTTTAAAAAGTAGTTTTATTTCTTTATTTATTTACTTTCAGTGTGTAAGTGCTTGCCTGTATGTATACATGTGCAGCACTACATGACTATTGCCAGAAGAGGATGTTGGATAGCCTCGAACTGGAGTTACAGGCAGTTAGGAACCGCTCTATGCATTCTGGGAACACAATCTTCATCCCCTTCAGGAATAATGAGTGAACTTCAACTGCTGAGCCATCATCTCTCCAGGCTATCTATATCTATCTTTCCACTCTGTGATGCAGGATCTAAGTGTGTTTTTTCTTTTTTTCCCTTTGATTGAAAATAAATCATTTTCTCATACAATATAAAATGATTAGTTTCCCCTCCTCTACTAGAATTCATTCTATCCTTTAATCCTGTACTACTATGGATGCTAATCATTTCCTGGAGCTACTGATTTCATGAGTTTTCTTTTTCCTCTTTAATTTTTCTTGTCATTAGCACTCTGTATAGTTTTTGCTTTCTGTATTAAATTCTTGCTATTAAAATATGAGAATGAGTAAATACCAAAATCTTAGTAGAGTGTTTGGAAGAAGGAATGGCACACATCTCTTATTGTGCAGTAAGTAATTAAGAGAATTAGAGAACTTTTGAGATAGCTGAAAGAAAAAAAAACAGGAAATAAATACAACATCCACAAAAAATTCTTCAAGTTGAAATACACAAATTTTCATATTTAAAAAATCCTTGGAATAGCCATCATAATATATAAAAATGGCTTAAGTTTAAATAACATAATCATAAATCTGAGGAGAATTGGTGACTCAAAAACATTGATACAAAAAAAAAAGAAGAAGAGTTGGTTCTTTGAGAAAATCAACAAGATAGACAAATCCTTAGACAAACTAACTAAAAGGCAGAGAGAGAATTTTCAAGTTAATGAAATCAGAAACAAAAATGGAGACATACCAATAGATACCCAGGAAAACTAAAGAATCACTAGCTCATACTTCAAAAACCTGTACTCCACAAAATTAGAAAATAGAAAAGTCACCAGCCAACCAAAAACAAACAAACTAACTAAAAAGCCTACGGCCAGATAGTTTTAACACAGAATTCTATCAGACTTTCAAAGAAGTTCTAATACTAAAACTCCTCAAATTAATTCACAAAATAGAAACAGGAGCATTGCCAAAATCATTTTAAACAGGCCATGGTCACCCTAATACCCAAACCACAAAAAGACTTAAAAAATAAAGAGAATTATTAACCAATTTCCTCCATGAATATTGCTGCAAATATACTCAATAAAATTCTTGCAAGCCATATCTAAGAAAACATCAAGAAGATCATTCATAATAATCAAATAGGCTTCATCCCAGAGGTGCAGGGATGGTTCAACATATGAAAACCTGTCACTGTAATCTAGCATATTTTAAAAAACTGAAAAATGCATGTTCATCTCATTAGATGTTGAAAAATCCTTTAACAAAATCCAACACCACTTAATGATGAATGTCATGGAATGATCATGAATACAAGGCCAATACCTAAGCATGACAAAGGCTAGATACAGTAAGCCTATATCCAACTGATACCAGCCATCTCACTAAAAGAGTTAAACTGTAACACCAGTGGAGACTACTTTTCCACATCCCCCAGTAAGACCAGGAACCTGGCCTGGCTACAGTACACAGATCCAGAGGTACTAAGTAATAAGAAAGGCGCAAGGCAGGGCAGGGGATTGATAGCACATGGACAAAATAATCTCTCTGGGAAAGGGAATTAGACTAGATATCATGGATGGATTCAGGATGAGTGAAGATGCAAACAGAAGTGATCAGGTGTAAGGAAGCTAGAAGGAGACACTATTTGGAGACACTATAATTGGGAGCATTTGGTGGGGTGAGAAACAACTTAGTGAGATAGAAACCCTCTGTAATCCATGATGGTAACCCTAGCTAAGACTTCTAGTAATGGGGCATGTGGAATCTGAACTGTCCATCTCCTGTAACCAGAAAAGTTTTCCAGTGGAAAAATAGGGACATGAACTCAGAAAAAAACCACCTACAATTTGTTCTGCCTGTCAGATGTTCTGGGGTAAAGAGGGCACAGAAATTGTGGGAGGGGTCAACCTATGGCTTGTTCAGCTTGAGACCCATGCCAACAGAGCGATCCCACACCAGACACCACAAGGAGGGCTAGGAACGAGAGGCTGGATAGCCCAGAGACCTAGGATAGAACAACACAGGAAGAGCAAAAAAAAGTCAATGAAATTATTTCTAATGATATTCTCCTATATTTGTAAACAGGAGCCTAGAATAATCATCATCAGAGAGGCTCCGTCCAACAACTGAGGGGAGCAGATGCAAAGAACCTCAGTCAAATATTAAGTGGAGTTCAAGGAATCCTGATGAAGAGGAGAGGAAGGATTATTGTAGACAGAGGGGTCAAGGACCCTGCAAAAAAACAGATCTTAGAATCAATTAACTTGTACTCACAGGAGCTCACAGAGACTGAACCAACAATCGATGAGCCTGCATGGGTCTGACATAGGCCTCTGCATATATGTTATAGTTGGGTAGCGTATTGTTCCCATGGACACTTAACAGTGAGAGTAGAGGCATTCCCTGACTCTTCTGCCTGCTTTTGGGACCCTTGTCCAACTATTAGGTTTTCTTGTCCAGTCTTACTATGAGGAGAATTGCCTAGTCTTATTTCAACTTGAGATGCCATGTTTGGTTGCTATCCCTAGGAAGCCTGCTCTTTTCTGAAATGATAAGAGGAGGAATGGATATAAAGGGAGGTGAGGAAGGGTGGCAAGAAAACCTTGGAGGGAAAAAGAGGGGAAACTGCAGTAGAGATGTAATATATGAGAGAATAAATAATTAAATTAAAAACAATAATGGATCTGCAATCACAATAGCTTAGACATCTCAATAGGAACAAAGGAGACAATAGAAAAATATTTTAAAATATAACTATCAAGTAAGTGAGGAAAATAAAAGTAAAAAATACTATCAGCCAATCAAAACACTTTTTTTGTAATTTACCCCAAGTGTATCTTCCAGCAACCTAAGACAAATAAAATTTCTAGTAGTAGGATTAAATGGGGGCTGGGGGGGGGGAGGAGAATCACAATTGGCAAAAAAGATTACCCATTCAGATTAGAACATGGCTACTCATATTTGATTCAGCTAACAATGGAAATACAGAAATTATCCACAAAGAAACTATTCTATCACATATAAGACATAGCCAGAAACTGTGCACAGCCGTCACATGAGCTGTGTGTGTATATATATGCTTTCTCCCTGTTTATTGCACATTTTCTAAGAGGAGATATAAAAATTTAGAAGTAAATGACTAACACAGGCCTAATGAAACTGAAGTTTAATGATAACTTATAAATAAAAATGGCTCTATATTCATACACGCCATGTTGAATTGTGGATATATATGCACATACATAACATTGTACCCTCTTCCCTCTTCTCTCTCCAGATAAAGTACTTTAAGTAGTTCAATATATTTATCTGTAGGCCAGAAGGATGGGAAAATGGAGAAGAATGTCATATTTCTATATTTTTGTTGCCAATACAAATGCATTTAACTTTATATGTTTTTCAATAATAAAATGACCTTAAAATAATAGTATTTGTCTTGCTGTTCATTACCCTCAAAAGCATATGTGTTTTGGGGAGAAGCTATAGGCCTTTTGTACAGGTATGCAAGACATCAAACTAAAGGATACTTAGCTACTAAAATGCATTTTCAACATTCTTAGCGACAGACCGAAGCTCTAGAAGTTGAGTGGTACAGTCTCTAATGCAAACTAGTCACACAATAAGTCAATTGCAGGAATGAGGACTGTTACTCCTTCCTCACAGCCTTTACTAGTGATGCAAAACACAAGATTTGAGCATGGCTTATCATCCATTTCAATAAACTTTAAATAAGCAGAAGTACAACTTACTTATTATCAAATAATACCTATTGCCGGCATATTTATATCCTTTTAAAATTTCCTGTTTACATGTACACGAAAAGGAAACATTAACCATTGCTAAAATACTCATTTTCCAAGACATATAGGTTAAGAAGGTTAGAGTAATAATGATGTTATATATTATTCTTAGATGAAAGGATAAGACAGAAAGCAACAACAGTCCTTGGCCTTTATCAATTCCCAGTTCAATGAAAAATATTTGCATCTCATTTTCTTTTACTTATGGAAAATGGTTCCATTATCTTTACATGGCAGCATATGAAGGATTTATAAACTTGTCTAAAATAAAATGATTTCTCAGTGACAACATAGAAATTTAAACTTAAATTTACCTTACCTAGTAGTGTATTTTCAGGTAATAGAGATTACATACATTGTTTTCAGAAATAATTGTTTCAAGGTTTTAAGGTCATTAAATGTTCACAGACACTGTTCTAAGATGAGCTCTCTCTGTATGTTACCATTTATCATTTCAGCATAGTTAATGAAACTCCATGCACTGGTTTGATTATGTCTGGAATCGAAGATATATTTCTCTGAAGAATGCTGCTAAATCCAGTGCATGCAGCACACTGCTTCCTCTGTTCTGCAGGTTGAAAATGCTCTTAGATAAAGTTTAATTTTCTGACTATTCTATTTAAAGTGCTAATAAAGAAGACAAACAGAATCTTAGAATCAAAACGAATAAATGATATCATATAGTCCAACTGTAAATTGTGCTAGTAAAGAACAAAACAATTTCTAGAGAAATTATGTAACTAATAAAAGATCAATGCTCATATAAAAGCAATTTTGGGTTTAAATGCACTTGATCTTTATCTTGTTGTATAAGAATGCATAAGGAGTGGTGAGGAATTACCACGGAGACTCAGGTTCATTACTCTCCTGGCTTTTGTTTCATAATTACTTTTTTAAAAGATTTATTTATTTATTTATTATTTTTGTATTATGTGTACAGTGCTCTACCTACATGAAGGAAGAAGGCATCAGATCATATTATAGATGGTTGTAAGCCACCATGTGCTTGCCAGGAATTGAACTCAGGACCTCTGGAAGACCAGACAGTGCTCTTAACAGCTGAGCCATGCTGTGTTTTACAAAATTTCATGCAAGTTTATTTTAATATAAAGATATTTAAATCACTTTGGGCCCAGGATATCCTTGGGTTTCACCTCCTGCTCAAACTGCTCTGCTATGAGACTGCCAAGTTCAATAACCATTTCCCTTCAGGTTGATCCTTTTTTGTATGGTCCTAGCAATATTTGATATCTTGTCACATCCTATGTGAGGATTAAGTGATGCAATCAACATTCAACATTAGACTGGTTCCTTATACTATGGATCCTTTCTGTGTTGACATGGATCCTCATCACAGTTTTCTGTGGAGGAAAGCATCCCCCAGCAGCTTTGTTTAACATAATATTCTCTCTCTCTCTCTCTCTCTCTCTCTCTCTCTCTCTCTCTCTCTCTCTCTCTCTCTCTCTCTCTGTTTCTGTCTGTCTGTCTGTCTGTCTGTCTGTCTGTCTCTCTCTCTCTCTCTCTCTCTCTCTCTCTCTCTGTTTCTCTCTGTCTCTCTGTCTCTCTCTGTCTCTCTGTCTGTCTGTCTCTCTGTCTGTCTCTCTGTCTCTCTCTCTGTTTCTGTCTGTCTGTCTGTCTGTCTGTCTCTCTCTCTCTCTCTCTCTCTCTCTCTCTCTCTCTCCCTCTCTCTCTCTCTCTCTCTCTCTCTCCCTCTCTGTCTCTCTCTGTCTCTCTCTGTTTCTGTCTGTCTGTCTGTCTGTCTGTCTCTCTCTCTCTCTCTCTCTCTCTCTCTCTCTCTCTCTTCCTCTCTCTCTCTGTCTCTCTCTGTCTCTGTCTGTCTCTGTCTGTCTGTCTCTCTCTCTCTCTCTCTCTCATCTCTCTCTCTTATTATTTCTGTGTGTATGTGTGTGAACATTTTTTAAAAATGATTCAGCTACGTATTTTATATACTTTACATCCGGATAGCAGCTTCACCTCCCTTTTCTCCTACCAGTCTCTCCCTCTCAGCTCCCCTTCCCCCCATAATCTCCTCCCCTTCTCCTCATAAAAGGAGAGGCCTCCCATGGATATCAACCAGCCTTGGCTTATGAAATTGCAGTAAGAGTAGGTGTGTCTCCTTTTATTGAGTCTAGATGAAGCAGCCCAGTTAGCACTATGGGATCAAAAGGCAGGCAGTGTAGTCAGAGACAGCCTCTGTTCCTGTTTTAGGCCTCCCACATGAAGATTCAACTGTACAACTCTTACTTATGTGCAGAGGGCCTATGTCTGTCCCATGCATGCATGTTCTCTCTGGTTGGCAGTTTAGTCTCTCTGAGCCCCTATGAGTCCAGGTTAGTTGATTCTGTAGGATTCCTTGTGGTGTCCTTGACCTCTCCAGCTCTTTCAATCATTCCTCCCCTCTTCCACAGGATTCTTTGGGCTTCGTTTAATATTTGGCTACGGGTCTCTGCATCAGTTCCCATTAGTTATTGGGTGAAGCTAGTCTCCTGTCTACAAGTATACCAGAATATCATTAATAGTGTAACGGGTGGGCTCCCTCTTCTGGCATAAGTCTCTGTGAGTTCGAGGCTAGCCTAGTCTACATATCAAGTTTCAGGACAGCCAAGGCTGCATTGAGAAATTCTATCTAAAAACAAACAAAAAAACAAAAAACAAAAGACAAAAAAAAAAAAAAAAAAAAAAACACCAAATACAACAAACAAACAAAAGCACAAAAAAGCACAAAAATCCTAGAGGGCAGCAACTGAATATAACATTCTTAATCACCATGGTGGGTGATGATTAAACATTTAAATCAAAATGCTCATTGTTCTTTCAAACACTAATAGCAATGTGGTTTCCCATGGCATAAGGTTCAACCATAGTGATTGCTTCACATTGAATTGTGCTAACATCTGACATAATGCTTCTCCCTGGTTCATTTTCGGGCAGTATCAACTCTCTCTCTCTCTCACCTGACCAAGGACGAGAACCCAGAAAATAAGTATTATTGCCTATCCTCATCAGACTGTAGGCAAAAGTCTTCCTGGCCCTGCTCAGCTTTACCAGAGCATCATGAGCATCCAGAGCCTCAAATTTACTTGAAGCAATGACAAAAGAGAAGCTTGTGAGTGCAGTCTTTTCTGCAAATCCAATCATGTTTTTAAAAGGCCAAACAGCAGTGCCTCCAGCTGTGGGCTCATAGATTCTTGCCTTTGCATACTGAATATGTTGCATATAACCGGTGAGCGCTGGTCAAAGATTAAGTAGAACAACACCCTGTGTAAGAATTCACCCAATTTTGATGATTAGTGCAAACTCTGGATTTTGCACTGAGTACATCATGCAGCTTCTGTAGTTCTGGTAAACAGGACCTTGTGAACTTCCACAGCACTAGCAAATATGCATGGCTGTGAGAAAAGTGTAATTGGAGTTCTGCCTTTCAGTACCATGATCATTGGGATGTACTCACTGACTTCTTGCTGCCAAGATCACCTGTTAAGAATTCAATTGCTCTATTGCTAATGACTTCATTTACATTTATATTTATCTAGGTTTCTGATCCAGTCTGCCATACCACAAAAGGAAAGTGATTATTTAGTTTACCTTCAGCTACCTTATGTGCTGCCTTCATTATTGCACTAGCAATCTTTGGATCAAGACCATAATCCTGATTTACTTCATAAGCACTCCCCTTCAAAACACCAAGAGCTTTAATGATTGAAATTGGCATCTGTTCCTCCTCCAATCTTAATGTCTATTGTAGATCTCATAAATCTCACAATCTTGAAATCAATACTTGTAAGTTGCGACCTTAATTTCACTGATGGTATCATAGTCAATATGGAAGGAGTATTGACTTACCATTTGAATAGTGCATAAGTCCCAGAATAGGAAAGCCATGGCCTTTGCGTCCACATCTGAGGAGTGCATTCAGTATTTGGTGCTGAGAAACTGAATGAAAGCTCAGCTAAAGTCACACCCCCACATCAATTTATGGTGTATTTTTAAAAGAAACTAATAAGATCTCAGAAGAAAATATTCAATGAAAAGTATATATTATGAGATAAGTAACACCTGAGTAGTAATAAATTAATTTTAAAATGTAATACCCATTAAAAGCACTATGAGACATTGAAAAACAATATTTGGCTGTATGTAGAATCCCATGACAAAACATTAAGGTAGGCTTATGGAAAATTGAAGAAACATGAGAGCTATATCATTTGGGAATATTAAAAGACACAAAATAATATGTTTCAAGGATACAAATATTATAGGATGCAGCACATTATAGTTACTACCCATGGTTCCATGTGAAGAAAAGGAAATTGAAGTGTATATTGAAGTAAATGTTCATGTAATAACATTTTAAATTAAAGTGAAACAATAATGAAGCATTGCACAATCTGCTCACCTGAGAAATAACTTTAAGGTTCCTGTATGCATCCCAAAGGCCATTTAAAATTATACAAATATCTTTTGATGTCTTTTAATATAATCAAATTAATTATTATAATAAATAATTGTAAGCAATGAATGATAGATTGATACATGGAAGAAAATAACATAAAGCGTTTAGCACAGGGCTGGTAAAACTGTCTTCATCTTTCTAATCTGTACAGCCATGGGCCCCTTTCCTTTATAAATTACCCAGCCTCTAAAATTCTGTTATAGAATCAAAGCACAATCTCAAACACATAGGATGTTTCCCGTGGAAACCCCTAAATAGCCAAGGCTAACGGTTGCTCTCCAAAAACAGACAGTAAGGCCCTATTGCTGAAGACAACATTTACATATCTCATTGAATATAGAATAATTATGTTTACCTAATTAGAGCCTTCACTGCTACAGACTAGTGTTTATGGTACTGAAAGATACTCTGCATGCTACTGGAGGAAAAAAGTAAACAACAATCTAGCTACAAAACTGTAAATTTACAATGGAAAAAGTCCACAGGATACATTGGTTCAACAGTGGCAAAATGTGGAAGTAACCAAATCTGAGTGGATTTAAGGTCCACTCCATAAGATGAAAGACATACCTGACATTCTTCCAGTAACCAAAAACCTGAGATGAGACAATCAATGAACCTAAGAGGAAATTAAATACTAACCCAGGGGGCATGTCCCATGAATGTCTTCACTTACCAGGAAAATGGGACAGAGGAGAGGACATCCTATTGGGACTCTAGATGAGAGAAGCATGGGAGAATGGGGAAATAGAAGGATCCAGAGGGTGCTAGAAACCTACAAGAAGAACATTATGATGGGCAGATCTGGGCCCAGGGGTCCTGCTCAAACTATGGCACCAGCCAAGGACAATACGTGCAGGAAACATCAAACCCCTGCCCAGATCTAGCCAATGGACAGGATATTCTCCACAGTTAAGTGGAGAGTGGGGACTGACTTTCACACAAACTCTGGTGTACCATATTTGACCATGTCCCCTGGATGGGGAGGCCTGATGGCACTCAGAGGAAGGATAGCAGGCTACCAAGAAGATACTTGATACTCTATGAGCATGTACAGGGGGAGGAGGTCCCCCTCAGTCACAGTCATAGGGGAGGGGAGTAAGGGGAAAATGGGAGGGAGGGCAGAATGGGAGGATACAAGGGATGGAATAACAATTGACATGTAATATGAATAAATTAATAAAATATATTATAAAATAATATTGTTCTGCTAAAGAAGCATAGCAATAAAATGACTCTGAGCCACATTCTGCTCTACACATAAATCAGTGCTATATCCATAGATCAGTGCAGAAATTTAGAGACTTTGGACTACTCAGTTCTAAATGAGATGTCTTCATAAAACCCTTACCTTCAGTGTTCAGAGATGTGAAGGAGGAGGTAGAAAGATTGTAAAAAGCCAGTGGGGATAAACAAGAAAGAAGCAGTGCCTTCCAGATACAACATAACTGACACATATATGAACTCATAGAGGAGTGTCAGGATGCACAAAGCCTGTACAGACCTAATCCAGATGGGGTCTCAGAATTGAGAAGGAACATCAATATTATGGTTTCTGATTTTGTGATTTTATGTTTTATTGTGTGTGTGTGTGTGTGTGTGTGTGTGTGTGTGTGTGTGTGTGTGTGTGTGTACGTATGTACGTACATGTTGGTTTACTTTTTATCTTCATGTTTTTTTCTAAAGATAGAGAAAAAATGAATAGAATTTGATGGCTTGGGAGGTGGGGATGATCTGGGAGGAAATGATGGAGGAGAAACTGTGATTAGGAAATGTTGTATAAAATTTTATTTAAACAAGAAAAAAACAAACCTTGGGTCTTTATGCTCAAACTAGAGTACATCCTTTTTTATTATTAGGAAGACTCACAACACTATTTAACATCTAATGTAAGAATGAAATTATTGTCGGGCATGGTGATACATGCCTGTTTTCCCAGTACTTGGAAGGCAGAGGCAAGCAAATCTCTGTGACTTTGAGGTCAGCCTGATCTATAAAGTGAGTCCAGGGCAGCCAGGGCTATTTCACAGAGAAATCCCCATCTCAAAAAATAGAATTATCTATCAATAACTGAAGCATATAAATTTCCAAGTCCATAGCCCAAAGATGCAGAAAGATATCAAGTTAATCAAACTCAAGAAAGATTTCTATCATGAAAATCTTCTAATTTTAGTATGTGGGTAATAGATATATTATTCAGTTCTTTCATTATCACTATGTTCTCCTTTCCTATAAAATTACAAATGAAAAATAGAACTAGTTCAGCTTTTCACATTTTTTATTAAAATATGGTTAAATTCACTTATATAAGGAACAGATAACTGTAATGCACTCTAAGAAAAACTCTTCCAGAGATAAGTTTCTGGCACTGATATATATTTAAACTCATAGGTGTATGTACATATATATGTACATATTTAATTATATGTTTATTTATACATAATAGATTAATATATGTGTATATATGTATAAATTTATTTGAAATATTTTCTATTTCAGTGGACAACCTATGTGAGGAAAAACTATAATATATGTTTGATTCTATTATTTTATACTTGTTGGAGTATGACAAGTTTGTTTCAATAATTTATCTGCTCCCACACATGCACGATAATCTGATATCATACCTTGATATCAGGTTAATGTGACTGCCAAATAAAAATTATCACTATTTGAATATTATTATAAGAATTATTATTTGCATGTTTTTGAAAGTATTAACTTTAAAATCATATTTCTTGATCCTGATCACTTACTTATCAATAAGTATATCTAGAAATATTTATAAATTTATGGCATCCAAGTTGAACTAGAATAACCAGAGGATTTATAGATTGGCAATAATGAAGGATGAAGATAATTAAACTTAGATACATAAATGTATTTCATAAACTTTAGTATTTTTTCTATTGATGGCAGTTAATTTAATCTTGTCTTTCAGTCCTAGTACTAAGGCATAAGGAAATATGCCTTTTTGAAGACAGAAAATGGTAACTAACCTTAATCTATTTATAGAATTCTGGTTGCAGAGTATTTAAAAATGATCAGTTTTAAAAAGAGCCTCAGTGACAATTGAGGCATTAAGTTTGAGGGGTAGATTCACTAATCTACATTTTGTTCTATCTTCCCTATATATTTCTATATTCACCTCTTCTTTCTTTTCAATGCCTGTCTCCAAACCTAAGAATGTAAGGTAAAGGAAAAGAGAGACATCATTGAGTCTAACCTTGTTTTCTGTCTAAATAAGACCAATATTAACGTGTAACCAACTCCCATTGATAATAACCCTCTATAGCCCATGAAAGCAACCAAAAACCTACCCAACCCACCTTAAAGGAAATGGGGCATAGTTCTCTTAAAGTTCCTTCTGGTTGATTTGGGACAAATAATACCTTTGCAGGGGCCCAAATAAAATTGGGGAAATGGTTAAATAAGCTATGAATAACATTTGTGGTACAGTTTCTAAATATTGAGAAATTCCAGGCTTAATTAGAGTCCTGTGGGAGACAGTCTGAAATCCTGGACCAATTGGGATTGGAAGCTTTCTTGGAAACTGTACTAGGAATTCATTGGTATAGATATTTCCATATAGCTGCAAAATAAGTTTAATTCTAGATACAGTGGTATGGAATTTAAATGTAAGATTATTCTTCTCTATTCTGATATGTGGTATTGTATCCATATAACTGAATTATAATACACTTTTTAATTCTAAAACTTTCAAAGTGCTATTGCAGGCTGTTTAGAATAAAAAAGTTATATAAGTTAATTGTTAGTTGATCAAATCGTGGTCATGTCAATTACTAATATACTTTTATCACAAGAATACATATCTTAGGTGAGGCAGATAGATATGATTCTATATAAAGAAAAGGTAGGATAGTTAGATAAAGTCTTCAAAAACCTCAGAGACATGCAGAATATGGCATTTTAAAATGTTTTAATTATTTTAAAGATTCACTGAGAATGAGACAGGTTAACTCCTGGCAACACTCAGCCTACCTCAAAGAGGGTGATGAGCATCAAAGAGCCTCCTTATGGAGATGGCTTCAATATGGCAAACAAGCCACTGGACAAAATGACCTCCTTTCTACCACAGACAAAATGCTACCTAAAAAAGGGCAATATTGGATGCAGGCAGAGTCGAAGGACAAACTCTGCCTAGACAGGATAAGCAAGTCCTCAATAGTTTCTGCCTCCTGAATATGTATGTCAGATATATTGGGCCAGAAGGCTGAAGAGAGTTTTATTGGTGACTATTCAGGTAGAAAACTGTCTCTGTCATCTTCTCATTTGGAAAGCTGCTAACCTGCATTCCCGTCATACTCAGGTAATCAAGTTTATTCCTTCTCAAGTCTCTGATGGAGTTGAAGACCAGGTAGCTTAGTTCTACAATGAAGCTTAGTTGTTTAGGGAGAGGCTAAAATGTTTTTAGGTCTAGACAGATGTTTTAAGTTCATAATGACAAGATGTGATAGAGATTGATTTACATTCAGAATTTTAGATGTACCAAGAGAGGAAAGATGTTTTTTACAAGGCTGTCAAATATAAATAGCCAAAACACTAAGAATGTAACATTTATATAATTCCTGGTTATGTCAGGTTCTTGTTGATATAGGTAGTTTATGGTATATATGTGTAATAATATAAATGTATATGTAAAAAATTTAAAAATATGTAAAAAACACAAATAACAAATGACCAGTTTTAACAAGTGAAATGTACTTTAGATTCTGAGGGAATACATATACACTTCTGATATGTTATATACATAGATCAGACTTCTAGGTCTTGAACCACATGCTGAAATGATGGTTTTAATTCTCTGTACTGAGTGCTAAGTAATATTTACTGTGTATACTCATTTGTATTAAGTTGCTTTATGTTAGAGTAATAAGAACCTTATGTTAAGTTTATTATAGTAGTATTAGGTTTAAGACCTCCAGACTTTTCTCCATCTGTTAACTGAAATAACATTCCTTGTGAAGGCAGAGCAAAATAAATGTATTTCAATTAAGCTACTTGTTTCATAGCCATAGGATTTACTATTTCATTATATATTTTCAGTGTCTGTGGGAGTTGGAGACTATGCATGGATAATGATGCTTTTATTAAAATGTTTGAGTCTAATCAAGAAAAAATAAGTATTTTTAGTGGAATATATTGTATAAATTTTAGTGAAGTCACAAATAGGAACAAATATTCAAACATATCAGTATAAAATCTAATATTGCATCTATTTTTTATACATATAAACATTAAAGAAAACAAGAATCAGGCTTGTATGTCTGTTCTAAACTCATTTTTGCACTGTTTTGTTACTTATTTAGTTCAATTGTAGTTATAGACAATTGCCACATCTACTTAAAAATAGGAGTGAGTTCCTACTTGAAGATAACCTTAAATAAGTTATATTATTTTATTCTATGTAGATGAGTGTCGTGCCTGCATGTGTCTGTGTCCCACATACCCATGAAGACCAGAAAAAGATACTATATATACTGGAATTGGAGTTAAAGATGGTCATGAGCTGGGAACTGAAATCAAGTCTTCTGCAAGAGCAAAAAGTGCTCTTAACTCCTGAGACATCTCTCCAGCCTCAGATGAACTTAATTATAAAGACATGCATGCTCAGCTAAATCAGGGAGCAAAATACCTGCCACAACACTTGAATATAGATTATTTCTTAGCTACTAATAGTGTCACAAAATTATCTTATATGATCAAATAATTCATCAAGAAATGCTACATTTTCATTGACTCTGTGATTATTTCTGTTATCATTTATATTAAATGAAAAATATTTTCCTGTAATACCTATAAAAATGCCTGTCATACTTCTATTCATATCTGTTGTTCTCTGATAAGTGGTCCTTTGACCCCTAACATTTCATTACTATCATTCTTGCAATCTGTATTTCTTATAAACTTTCAAATACCATAACGTGATTTGTTTATACTTATATATAAAGTCATAATGCTTATGAATTTGTTGTACTATAATAGAAAAATAGCTATGAGAATGGAGATTAAAATAGTGATACTTCAGGGTTAAGAGATTAATAAATTAAAATTTCAATCCTGCTTGAATTGCACAAAAACACTATTCCCAATTTTCGGAGAAAGCCCAAGATTGATTTCCAAAGTGGTTGTACAAGCTTGCACACCCATCAAGTGTTTTAAAGACCTCAACATAAAAACAGACACATTAAATTTGTTAGAAGAAAAAGTGGGGAAGAGCCTTGAACTCATTGACAAGGAAAACAATTTCCTGAACAGAACACCAATAGCTCAGCTTCTAAGATCAACAATTAATAAATGGGATCTCATGAAAGTGAAAAGCTTCTGTAAGGCAAAGGACATTGTCAACAGAACAAAATGATAGCGTATATACTAGGAAAAGATCTTCACTAACCCCATATCTGAAAAGGGGCTAATATCAAAAATATATGAAGAACTCAAGAAATCAAATACCACCGAACCAAATTAGCCAATTAAAAAATGGGATAAAGAGCTAAACAGAGAATTTTCAACAGAGGATGACACTGATAATATTCTTAAAGGGATTTGAAAACGACTTCAACTTCATAAATTTACTCTTTAAAGTCTGCTTTCTATTTATGGTTGTCTAGTTTCTACTTAATGTTTGAACGTGCAAATGTCACTGCTTATTTTCTTGTCTGTACAGTATTACAATTTAAACCTCTTCCATATACAATTGGTATGAGAGTTCAACTACCCCAATTCAGAATATAAAATGTACCATCTGCTGCCATAGAATACATTCAAGATTTCCCACCCACTTTTCAAAGGTAATGGTGCACCACTTATCACTGAAGAATTTAAGAAAAAGACTGAATAATTATATCAAAAGCAATCTTTCAGTAATATGCCTTGATTTTTGTTTCCAGTTTACCTAGAGGGGAAAAATTCTGAAAGTATGTACCAGTCCACGGCACTATGTAAATGTATAGAACCTTCATTGTATAAAGATACTTTAAGTGAAGTATCTATACTTCACTTTAAATTATCTAGTGGAATAGGAAATCAAAATGAGTTCCTAGTGGCATTATGCATTATTAAGTAAATGCCCTTGCCTTCATTTCCCTCAGCATCTTTTAGAGTACCAGAACAATTTATTGGTAATGTAAAAATACTACTCTATGAAAACAATCAGATTTGTAAAGTTAGATACATGAAATTGTGAAAAAGAATTATTACTTTGTATTTTCAAAACTATGATTTACATATTTCTAATAATCTCTCCTTCCAATTTTCCTTTTGCATCCTTGGAAATGAAAATGGGAAATAAATCATGGAAAATGATAAGAAAGGTAATGGTCAAACTGTTAAAGTTTTAGAATGCCACATGGCTTGCATGCATCTTAAAGGGGGGTGATTAATTATTCATGGTCAGATGAACAAATAGTCTTCAGATGGCAATCATTATTGATAAGGCAAATCTATACCAGTCACAAGCAAAATATTGATGTATTTGATCACATTATTTTCTCATTTAAATGCTTTTCTTTTGGTATTCTAGATATGACACTTACATTTGTGTGCATGTGTGTATTTGTGCATATCCTATTTACAAAATAAGATGTAAATCCTCTCAGTTTCAACAGTGCATTGCATAGATATGTGAGCTGAATGATCCTAAGAAGTACATTAGTTTCAGAGAAATAATACTGGGAAACTTTTATAAGCGAATAAAGAATTATGGCTTTAGATAATATAGCTAAATAAGAAGTAATTTTCATTATTACTTTTATACATATGAGTTATTTAATATAATTGTTTGTATTTTGAATGTTTCTCAATTTCCTCTCAATAGAAAAGAAAATAAACTAAGACAATTTATGTCTGATAAGTTCTTTGTTTAATGATGTGTATTTCAGAAAGACCTTGACTCAATATAGCCTATAGTAGATTGCATACTTACAAGTAAGATAGTTTTATTTCCAATAAAGCAAAAGCTGTGTGAATCTATGCCTCGAATTTGTACTGCATTGATTTCTAAAGCCAATGGCAAAGCTACATGATCCATCTTTATTTTAGCATAAGCAAGGTTTCTAGTTTATTTTATGTAATATGTAATAATATGCTTATGTAGTACTTAAAGGCCTACAGTACTATTAAGCAGATTGATAACCAATGTGAGACTTACATGGTAAATGGACCTAGGAAATAAAATAATGAAAAAGCATATTTTAATTTTTCATTAATTTAGTTGTGTATAATTTTATAGATATGTTTAAAGCAATATTATTATAAATTAGCACAATGCTTAAAAAGTAGTTTGAAAGATAAAATAAGCTAATTATTGGTTATCCAATTCTAAGTGGTCAGCCTGAAATCATATATGTGTGTGTGTGTGTGTGTGTGTGTATGAACATGTGTGTGTAACATTATAGTTATTAAGACTGATGATGTTACATTCCATAGAAATTATATCTAAGAATAGGTATAAAATTATATTCAAATATATAATATAATACATATTATATATAATTGCATCTTTTTTCATTGCCATGAATTTGAGAGAGAGGAAGGGAAGACGAGGAAGAAAAGAGATAGTGGAAATAATGTAATTATATTTTAATTTCAAAATATTAAACAAAGAAAAAGGTAAATTCATTTGTTTCAGAGAAGTAATACTGGGAGACTTTGATAGTAGATGGAGTTAACGCATAGATATCAATGCGAAGATTTAAGTTTTATTAGACTATTAACATATTATACTCATGAATTAAAATTTGTGTATTATATTATGCCCATTTGTTCTGAGGAAAATATCTATAGCATTTATTATAGTAGCAAAAAGACACTGCCCTTCAAAGTAACATCACCTTTGACATAATAATTCTGCTTACTTTTTTAAACAAAGGGTAGATTTTGGTCCAGAGTTTGAGAGGAAGGACGGAATGATAAAAACCAGCTTGAAGTAACTGGCTACAGTGTCATGAGCCGGGGGGGGGGGGCGGGGGGCAGGAGGGCGATGAGGGCACTTAGCTCTTTTTATACCTTCTATTCAGATCAAGATCCCAGTCTATGGGATAGAACAACCATATTCATGACGATAGATCTCCCTCCCTCAATTGAATATTTTTGTAAATACCCTCATAGACAAACTTAGGTGGATTTTTCTACAGTGATTATAAATATAGTCAAGTTGACAATGAATATTAAATATCTTACCTACCAACCATGACTAGAAGACTCTCAAATTAACCTTGATTAATTATTTATTCTAACTTTAAAATAAAACTTGTTTTTAAAAGTATAGTTATTATTTACACAAACAGAAAGAGGTATAAGAATAAAGGGAGAGGAAGTCCCCCTCAGGAACAGTCATAGGGGAGGGGAGTAAGGGGAAAATGGGAGGGAGGGAGGAATGGGAGGATACAATGGATGGGATAACCATTGAGATGTAACAAGAATAAATTAATAAAAAAAGATACAGAATAAAAATAAAGAAAAAAGAATACTATAAAATTAGTCAATCATGAAGTTAATCATATTAAACATCAAACTGAGATCCCAGTAAATCTGGCAATTATCTTTCACATGATGTTAATGAAGAGATTACTTTCAAATTTAATGGATTTTCCTGTTAAAATATTATTATGCATTCTTCTAATTCTTATAAATTTATTTTTTATTTTTAATAAAAATGGATATTTTCACATAAGATATCCTGATTATATTTTCCCTCCCTCTACGTCTCTTAGTTCTTCCTCATATTTCTTCCTCTCCTGTTAAACTCTGTTTTTCTTTCTCTCATTAGGAAAAAAAACTGTTTCTGTGGGATAATAATAAAATATTATACAATAAAATAAAATAAGATGAAGCAAAACCCATCAAATTGATGTTGGACAAGACAAACCAACAGAAGAAAAAAAGCCCAAAAGAAGACACAATAAGCAGATACCAACTTGCTTGCTCACTCAGAAATTGCATAAAAACACTAAATTAGAAGCCAGCATATATATATGCAAAGGACCTGGTGCCAACCCATGTAGGCCCTGTACATGCCACTTCAGTCTCAGTGAGTTCATATGAGCATTCCTCATGTTGATTTAGAGGGCCTTGATTTTGTGTGTGTGTGTGTGTGTGTGTGTGTGTGTGTGTGTCCTTCTTCCCCTCTGTTACACTGTATCTGCCTCCTCTTTGATGGAGCTCCTAGATCCCTGAGAGAAGGGATTTGATGGAGACATCCTGTTTACAATCTACTATTACAAGGTCTCTTACTCTGTGCACAATGTGTGTCTATATTGTCTCCATCTCCTGCAGGATGAAGATTTTCTAATGATGGTTGATAAAGCCACTGATCTATGAGTATAGCAGAATGACAGTAGGAGACATTTTATTGTTATATTTTTTAGAACTGCAGTACTTGGTTTTCTAACCATGGTTTTGGATAGGTTTTTCCCATAAAAATAAAAAAATACATTTCTGTTTAAAATACCACTTCTACCATTAAATATAGTTTTTGTTTCCTACTATAGGCTAATATCTTTGGAATTTTGAACTCTGAGAAGGTAAAATGACACAATAAGTCTGTAAATATTAATGTCAATAGAAGTCCAAAAACTTATTTGCAAAGCAGAAAATATGAGAGAAAATTTCATGTGCTTTCTTTTAGTAACAACAGGAAGGTCATTTCATAAGCAAAATCAAAATGGTTGTCTTTCATTTCACATAAAAGGAAACAAAAGATCAGCCGCCCTTGATAGACTCCTTGTGGAGTTCCCCACTGCCCCCTTCCATCCCCCAACTCTTCCATACAACTCGCAGTGATTCACCCAGAGTCCAGCTGCTTCGCAGAGTCCAGCAGGGATTTCCCAGTAACTGTCTAGACCCTCCTCTGGGTGGAGTCTCTCAGAGGACATCTATGTTGGGCTAATATCCACTTATAAGTGAGTATATACCATGCGTGTCTTTCTAGGTCTGAGTTACCTCACTCAGGATGATCGTTTAACTAAAGCACCAAGCAAGGACACTGCAAGAAGAGGACCTAGACACCCTGTTCAGATGTAGGGGAGAGTGGGAACTGTTTCTGACATGAACTCTGGTGCATGATGATGTGATCACTGCGCTTTGTCAGAGAGGCCCTGTGAGAACACAGATGAAAGGGATGTAGACTATCCAGATGAGACCTGATAGGCTGTGGTCAGAAGGTAGGGAGGAGGACCTTACCTGTCAGAAGTCTAGGGGAGGGAAATAGGGTGGAAGGAGGAGGCAGTGTGAGAACAGGAAGATAAGAATGAGGGAATTGTATTGTAAGGCAAGTATTATAAAATATATAATAAATAGGATAAAATAAAAATAAGGAAATAAAAAGAAAATAAAAGATTAAACAATACACAAAGGAATTTAGGGTTTTGCTTCCTATTTTGATTTTCTTTGACTTTCCCTCTCCTAACTAAATATCTGATGATACAAATAAATTTGGCAGAAATTTTTCTTTACAAAATAATGTAAATCTTTGAATGTCACAAAATTGTTCTGGGAAATATAATGGATTTTTAAGAGGAACATAATTTTATGTTACTATTAAGTTGTCTTTGGTACTATTCAAGTAAAAAATAAGTATTATATAAGAATTAAAATAGGTGACATGGTAAAAGTTGTCTTGATATTATTTTTATTTTATCAGGTTAAGAAAAAATATGATTGCCGGGCACAATGGCACACATCTGTAATCCAATCCCTCTGCGAGGCAAAAGTAGGTGGAGATCTGTGAGTTCAAGGCCAGCCTGGTTTACAAGTGAGTCTAGGACAGCCAAAGCTACATATAGAAATCCTGTCTTGAAAAAAGAAAATAGTCAAGCCTCAGGAGAAGGATAGCAGGTTACCAAGAAGAGACTTGATACTCTACGAGCATATACAGGGGGAGGAAATCCCTCTCAGTCACAGTCCGTCATAGGGGAGGGGAGTAAGGGGAAAGTGGGAGGGAGGGAGGAATAGGAGGATAGAAGGGATGGGATAACAATTGAAATGTAATATGAATAAATTAATAAAATATATTTTAAAAAACAAGAAAAGAAAAATTATGAAAATTCTACTACCCTTCTAGCCTCCTACAAGTGAATTAGGATGCTTTTTAATAGTCTTTCTTGTAAAAGAAAATAAACTTTAAGGAGTCACCAAGATACATGGGTCAAACACAATTAACCAAAGAAACAGGATCATTAGAAAATATAAAAATTGACTCATGCAATTGTAGGGATCAATAAATAAATAAATAAAGTATTTTACTTACTGTTTCTTGGCTCTGGATTTAGCTGCTGCAGAATACCTCCACAGCACCATCTGCATTAATGATGGATTGAGTAACTAATGATTCTATCCTAGTCAAACTGACACATAAAACCTGCTACCACCAACACAAGAAGTTGGCATTTGGTGCAATAAATGCTACTTAAACTAAGTTTATGCATTTTATTCCAAGTCATGTTATTAATTCCTATTATGACACTAGTGCCAATTTTTCCTAGCCACAGATCATCAGAATGTTCTAATGTAGGAGAGTAAATAGCTTAGTCCTGAGGACAGTATAGTTAATGTGAGAAAGAGCACATATAATAATGGGTGTGGATGATTCCATAAAAATATCACTTACAAAGAGACTTATCTCCTCTTAGGTTACAGTTTGCTGATCCCTGCTCTAAGTTAGCATTTACATTTTTCATATCATTGTTGTATGACTACTATTCTAAAGACTTCTGTACATTAAGTGTATACTATACAGTGTTACAAATTTGTCATGCTTGCAGAAGCATAAACATTTTAATATTCTGTAGGAGGTATGAACAGTCTTGCAGGTAAAATAATACAATGGAAAATCAAAGAGAATATTTATATAATAAAGGTCTGTTCAACGTGCTTTGAGAAGATAGATAAGGATATTCTTAAGCCTCTAGGGATCAAATGGGATTACCTAAAATAGTTAATCCTTCAAGAAATCTTTAAATAGAGGTTTTGGGGTTTGAAGGAAAGAAGAGGATTGGAGGACTTATTTTCTTCAAAAATTTCTATGTACTCTTATAAAACATATGGGGGCTGGACAGATGGCTTAATAGTTAAGAGCACTTGCTATTCTTGCAGAACTTAATTCCCAGTACCCACATAGGGCAGCTCACAACCAACTCTTTTTTTCTTCATAGGTACCCATAGGTTTCTCTATGTAGCCCTGGAACTCTCTCTGAAAACCAAGCTGGCCTCAAACTCACAGAGATCCACCTGCCTCCACCTCCTCAGTGCTGGGATTAAAGGAATGAACCACCACCACCCAGCTCAGACCCAAACAACTCTCTGTTACCTCCATTTCCAAGACTGCCAAAGCTCTCTTCTGGCCTCCCCAGGTATTGCATGCATAAGGTGTACAGATGTATATGCAGGCATGAGTCTCATATATATATAATAAAAAGATACATAAATCTATTTTTAAATGTAAATTATGAATATTTTTCTCAGTTTAAGTAATGAGTTTTATATACACATATAACTGAAGAACAGTTAAGACAAAATATCTATGAAAACAACTTTGTTAAAATATGAGTTTAAACAGTAGTGAGGAAAAAAGTTTATTCTGTTCTCTAGATAGAATTTTAATTTTTTATGCTATAACTCTGAAATATAATTATTTTAAGTAGGATTTCATGTAAAGCAATCCTATGAGAACACATCCACAGACAAGACTTACTTTCAATTGATAAACAGACACCATTATTCTTTTCTCTCTACTATTTTTTTCTTTATCCTTTTGACTACAGGGAATGAGTGTTGTTTACTGGAGAAAATAACTTATGTTGCTTGAAACTATGTTGCTAGAAAATGATTTATTTACTTTACATTAAATGTGTACAAAAAAATGCTAAAAAATTCCTAAAAAATGACTTAGCATCTTCTCACAAGAAATTTTATATACTATAACTATAGTATACCTGCTGGTGTCTATTTTCAGTTTATATTTAGCTATCCCCCCCCACCAAGATGCTTTTGATCTGCTAACATCAGTAATTATCTTTAATTATAGGAAGAGTTCTCTGTGTGTATGTCAAACAACCCACAATTTTTATTTCTGTTGGTAGCATAAATTAACTTGCACTGTGCTTCCAAACATCTGTTGGGTTTAGATCATTAACATTTCTACCAATATAGTAATCAATGAGAACACAAGAGTGTCTGCTTGCTGATAAGCGTGAGGGAAAACATAAAGCACAACAAATGAAGAAAGCTTTTTTATTTTACCAATTCCATTTAAAAGCTTATGGGTGAAGCTAAGCTTAATGTTCAGCCACAGAGTATCCATTTATAAGTGCAAAGGCAAAATTCAGGATGAATTCCTATAGATTCTGAGGGTGTTGTTTCAAGATATACTCTTCTGAATATCACATAATTATTATTTATGTTAGTTCAACAAATGAACATTTATTAAGATCTCAAAATTAAGGATATGTGAAATTTTCAATATCAGAATGGCTGTATTGTATGGATCATAAAAAAAAAACGAATAAATGGAGAGTTTCTTAGAGTAGAGCCAGGAAGAATATTAGTGTAGGTCTCAGGGATTATCTGAGTTTATTTGTTATTTATACAGTATTCAGACTGCATGTGAGCCAGCAGGCCAGAAGAGGGCACCAAATCTCATTATAGACAGTTGTAAGCCACCATGTGGTTTCTGGGACTTGAACTCAGGAACTTTGGAAAAACAGCCAGTGTGCTCTTAACCTCTCAACCATCTCTCCAGCCCGCTATATTATTTTATTTTTGTAGAAAGTGGAATATTATCTAAATAGCATATAATAAAAGCAAGAGGAAACAGCTCTTTAGCTCTTTTTAAAGCAGTAGCAACAAACTTTTGACATGAAGTTGGGCTATTTGTCATTATTCATTCCTTTTTCCTTGTTGAATGACTGCCAATAATTGAGACATTGTTTGCCCTTGGGCAGTCACACCTAGAGTTAACCCTTGAGTAGGAAAATGCCAAATATCAGCACAGAGGTGGATGGAATTATTAATATCTCCTTTCCTTTGAAAGGGACAGATGACAGTATGGCATGCAGCATTTCCATTCTCATATGCCAGTTGCTTTACAGTAAGTATGTCTGCCTGTCCATTAGCCATAAAACAACTGAACATCTGTAAAACTTGAGAAACAAAACCTTGATATGACCTATCAGACCTGTGTTGAATTTTAAAAAGCTCCTCTTTTTTTGTTGTTGTTGTTGTTGTTGTTGTTGTTTGGTTTGGTTTGGTTTGGTTTTTTCCAGAATCTGGTAATTTAGGGCATATGTCCTCACTTCCAGAAAACAAAGGCTCTCATTTCAGGAACTGCAGCACATCATCTTTCTGCTCCTCCTTGCCTCCTGTTCACTCCAATCATCATTACAATCCTCATGTAGAGGACAATATAGTATTTCAGAAGTGTGGGGAAGAAGCCAGAGGTTGGCATCCTTGACTGTAAGTGACATTTTTACTTTCAGTTTGGCTCCATCCATTCTCTTCAAATCTTGCATTGGAAATACCTCCTTTCTCACTTATAAGATTTTTTCTTGGTTTTCATTATCTAACTCATACTCATAAAGAATAATGTCATAGCTTTTTTCTAAATCCTTTGCCTTGTCCCCATTGATTGTTTGCATCACAAGAAGAACTAATGCCCAGGTCATTCAGAACTGTACTGGAATACTCTCCCCTTAGCTATGGCTTTCACTATACATATTTAATTCAATTTACATCACTACCTCAGCCCCCTCCCTCTTCTCCTCCATGTCCTGTCCTCCCACCCTCTCCCCCTTTTCTCCCTTCCCCTTCTCAGGAAAGGGGAGTCCCCACCATAACAAACTACTCCAGCACACTAAGTCACAGCAGGACTAAGGGCATCCTCTTGCACTGAGGACAGACTAGGCATCCCAGCTTGGGGAAAGGGATCCAAAATCAGGCAACTGTGTCCATGTCAGAGACAACCTCATTCTAATTTTTAGGAGACCCTCATGAAGACCAAGCTGCCCATCAGTTACATATGTGTTGGGGGCCTAGGTTCAGTCCATGCTTGCTCTTTGGTTGTGGTGGTTCAGTTTCTGTTAGCCCCCAAGGTCCTCAGTTTGACTCTGTTGGTCTTCTTGTGGAATTCCTGTCCTCCACACCCCAGTCCCTTCTGTCCTTTCCCCAACTCTTCCACAAGACTCTCTGAGCTCTGCCTAATGTTTGGCTGTGTGTCTCTGTATCTGTTTAGATCTGCTGCTTGGTAGAACCTCTCAGAAGACAGTTATGCTAGTGTCCTGTCTGCAAGCATAACACAGTATCCTTACTATTGTCAGGCATTGACTCTCTTTCATGGAGTGAGTCTCAGGTTGGGCCAGTCATTGGCTGGCCCTTTCATCAATCTCTGCTCCATTTTTATCCCTGCACACCTTGTTGGCAGGATAAATTTTCATTCGAAAGTTTTATGGGTGGCTTGGTATCCCACTCCCTCCACTGGAAGTCATGCATTGGTGCAGGAGGTAGTCACTACAGTCTCTATATCCTCCGCTGAGAGAATCACCCAATATGCTCCCAGCAGTCTACCCTATGGGTCTCCAGCTTGTCCCAGAGATGCCCTCCAACAGATTACCTTCTCTCTTCCAGCCATCTCACCTCCCACCCCTGCTTTCCCTCACCTGATTCCTACCCTTTCTCCCCTTCCCACCCCATCTCCCACCCAGTTCTCTCTCTTCACTCATTTCTGATGTCTATTTTATTTCTACTTCTAAGGGAGATTCAAGAATACTGCTTTGGTCCCTCCTAAGTAACGTATCTTCTTTGGGTCTGTGAACTGAGGTATGTATGGCTATCCTGTACTTTATGGTTAAAATCTGCTTATAAGTGAGTATATACCTAATGTGTCTTTCTAGGTCTGAGTTATCTCACTCAGGATAGTATTTTCTAATTCTATGCATTTGCCTGAAAATTTAAGACATTCTTGGTTTTAATAAATGATCCCATACTCCGGGCTATATTCTGTTACTAAATCCCAACATTCTTGCAACTGGGCTTTAGACATTGCAGTATTCCTTTAAAAAAAAAGAAATCACATAACAATTCAACGTATGGTACCAGGTTTACTACTTTTAGTCCCATATTTATCCCTGCTTACCTCTTTCTGAAGGAGTCCTCCTGCCCTCTAATACCTTTTCATTCAGGTTCCTATTTGGGTGCCATTTGTTGACTTTCATCAACCTGTGCAAATTTTATCTGCTGAACCTGGGATCTGAGGACTGGAGCAGATCTACAGTCTAATTCTGTAGACAATCTTACTTTTACTTTCAGTGTACTTTTTTACACAAATGTAATGAAGAAATGAATTATCTAAGGAAGGTTGTTTGAGTTCAGAAAAATCTGTAAAGAAATTCTAGTCAGCTCATACTAAATATTAACAGAGTAACTCTTTCCTAGAACTTTCTCAGGACAGACAAATTTAAATACATTTGTCTGGTGTTACTGAAAGCACAAAAGAAAGGCAGAAGACCATATCCAGACTCAGAGTATACTGACCGGATTTGGCTCTGTAGAATCAGTCTGATATCCAACAAAAATAAACAGGTCTTAAAAATCAAATGTATTTATCACAGGAGCCATGAAATCACATCCAACAATACAGGGAACAAAATGTATATGAGGCAAAAGGCCCTCTGCCTTTTTTATTGGAGCCTCTTTCACAATTCCTCAAGGAATTGTTCACCCTGGCTCATTCTTTTGACCATGTTCTCACAAGCATGAACATGACCCTTGTATGAGAAGACTTGTTATTTATTTTTGGTTTTCATCTTCATTAATTTTTAAGTTAGTATAAAAGGTAAGAAATTTTGCTATGACATTTTCATATATATATATATATATATATTATACTTTGTTTATACTCACCACTGTCCAACCATGGCCTTCATTTTATTTCCACCTCATCTCTTGTTGATTTCCTTTCCCTTAAAATAGTTCCCTTTGTACTTTCATGTCACACAGTTTCCATTAACCTTTCTCTTATCTTCCCTCCAGATTTTGCATATGCAATAAGACATCAATTTTTCTAAGTCTGACCTCATGATTTCACTTGACTTTAACTAAATAAAACCCATTCTGTATATAAACCAAATTTATTTCTTTATTCATTTGCTGATAGGCATCTAAGCTGGTTGGATTTTATAGCTATTATGAATAGTACAGCAATAAATGAATGAACGTGACTGTACAAATATAAGATACACTGATTTTGATTCCTTTGAGTATATGCCCAAGAGTGATATAGCTGTGCCAAATAGTTGTTCTATTTGATGTTGATATTTACTGTACCAGTTGAGATTCCTCCTGACAGTGGCAGGCATGTCTGACTAATCTCACAAAACATTGCCATCTACAAAGCTCATGCCCAAGTACCACACAACTAATTACAAAGTGTCTCATGTTGTTTAAATAAGTTTATAATGTGTTGGGTTATAGGGTAGATGTGAATATTTCCTCGTTTCCTGTGTAGCAGTTCTCATTTTTTGATAATATACATTCTGACCAACATGCTATGGAATCTGAAAGCAGTTTGAATTTCCATTTATGTAGTGGCTAAAGATGTTGAATTTTTAAAAAATGACTGGCCATTCACATTTATTCTTTTGAGAACTGTCTCTTCAGTTCATTTACTGAGTGGATGACTTATTTTTCTGGTGCTTAATTTTTGCATTAGTGATATTGAACTCCTGATGTACATTTGTCAAAGAGTTTTTTCCTATTCTGTAAGCCATTCCTTCACATTGTGATTGTTTTCTTCACTGTGAAAAAGCTTTTAAACTTTGTGTGATCCTAGTAACAAAAGCACTATCGTACTTTAGGGAAAATGTACTTTATAGTGTTTTTTAGGGCTAAGGGTTCTAAGTGGTTGAAATAGAGAGGCAGTAAAATATGAGTGGGAAAGTGTGAGAACTAATAGTGATAATATTAACGAATAGGTGCTGTAGAATAAAGGATAGTCATAAACACCTATTTATACAGAACAAAATCCAAATGTAAACAATGAAACAGTTATAGGAAAAAACTGTGAGTCGAAGTAAAAATAAAAAATCAAGGACATAAAATAAAAATATGTAATGAAAGTTTTGGTTTCTTTGTAAACTCTATTGTATTATGTAAATATGTTTTTGTTTTAATCCCAAGTATGATATTTCAGTTTGAGCTTTAGTTTGTCCACAGCTGTTATTGTCTCCTGCAGGGCGTGGCTTCTACCAGCTGATAAGTCCTTCTATGACACAGAGAAGGGCATTGGTCAAGGGTTCCAAGGATATAAATGAGAGCTCAGAGTGAATGTGGGTGGCATGCAGCGTTGACGTTTAGCAGTTTAAAGGGACCACTGTGATGTGGTAGTTTGGAGCAGAGAGAGAGAAAAGCTTCAGGGCACAGAAGCTTTTAGGAGATTGCTGGCTGCATCTGTTGTTGATGGATATTGGTATAGCCCCAAAGACCCCTCGACCCTAAACAGCCAGGGGAAGTAATGAGGCCCCCTTTTCCCACTAACCTTCTCTCTCTTATATAGGGTTGGGAAGTTGGAAGGGAGGTTGAGGCCTAAGCACCTCAAACAAAGTAGAGTTTTTTTGTTTTTTGTTTTTAAAGAGCGCTACAAAACTATAGGAAGAGAAACTAAATAGAAACCATTATATCACTATTTCTTCCTGGTTGGGTTAAATATACTTTTCCTCACCCCTTTAATTGTCTTCTGTAGTTGGTTCCCCATGTGGAGACAAGGCTGCTAATCTTAGTAATTCAAACAGGTTAGGTCAGTATGTCCTTCCATCTGACAAATGTTAATCTGCCACACTTAGCGAACTGTGTTAGTTTCCCCCATCTAACATCGACCACCTGCTGGTTAAGGTCTTACATATGGAGTGACAGAGATCACATTTTCCCACTCAGGGATTTCATTGTGTTAATCTCTGGCTGTGTGAAGAGATACTCTAAGATATTAGCAGTTCCCCACCATCCTAGATCCCACATGTTTTTCACCCATGCCCTAAAGTTCTTGCCTGTTGAGACTTTTGTCTATCTGTTTGGTAGACTATGTCAGGTTCAACATACTGTTCATGCATCTTTGTGTTGTCTAGTCAATGCTGGGGATGTGACCTTGTATATGTTATTTAAGGTAGTCACAACAGGACACTCATGGAAAATCTTAGCATCAGGCCCAATGGGATGCTATGCTTTTAATCCAGTCACCAACACTGCCATGACACATGTCACCACAATCTAATCAGGTACACATGGCTATAATGAAAAGCCATCTGGCCAGGCCAGTGACTACTACTGATTCCAGTCCTGCAATATATAGATGTGTCAGTTTCAAGCTGCTCCTTATTGTTTATAAAGTGGAAGATATTTTTTTATATCTAGCCACATCTTACTTTCTTCTTCTTCTTCTTCTTCTTCTTCTTCTTCTTCTTCTTCTTCTTCTTCTTCTTCTTCTTCTTCTTCTTCTTTCTGTTTCTCTCTCTCTCTCTCTCTCTCTCTCCACTTTTGTTGGTTGGTTTGGTTTTCTTTGTTGTTATTTTGTTTTGTTTGAGGCAAGTATTTCTATGTACAATTGGGTGATCTGGTATTTGCTATGTTGTCCAGGCTGGCCTTGAACTCAAGAGAGCCAACAGACTTCATCCCCTGAGTGCTGAAGTTAAAGGCATGAACCAAAATGCCTACGCCTACTGCAAATTATTTTTTCTCTGCATTACCCTTTTCTGTTCTCTTTCTTCTTTTAAAGCATCCACACGACCACTCCTTTTGTGTGTTTCTGATGTTTTTCTCTTTCTTTGTAATACTAGCTTGACTTTTCTTTTTAGTGGAACACACAAAGGTAGTTTAATATGCCATAGGTGTGTACATGCCATGACTGTACTGGAATGTCAAATGCCTTCCATGTAGATCTTTAGTATCTAGCCCAGATCTTGTCAATGCCCAGCTGGTGCTCTGGAGAGGGTCCAGGGTAGTTTTGCTCTGGGGTTGGATTGCGGGTGCCCTTCTTGTTCACTTTATCTCTTGGATGACCAGAGCTGATGGCTCAGGCAACCCATCAAGACTGAAAGAAGAAAAAGGAAGAAAGGGGAAAAAGAGCCCAAGGTTTCTTCTCTAGGGACTGGCTGTACTGCGGCTGAGGAGAACTTAAACTGACCACCTTTTTTCCTATGGCTGAGGCTGTAAAAGTGGCTTCTGGCTAGAAACTGCACGGGGTAGTAAAAGGAGGCTCTTCGATCTGTAGATAGGCCTCTTTACGGAGATCTCCAATAAGTTGGTATAAACGTAGGCTTATTAGCTGTAGAAGGCTGATGGCCTAGTCTGCTAACTTATTTGCGAATCTACAGAGAAATAAGAAGTAAGAGAGAGATAGAAAATAAACCACTCACACACATACATTCAAGAGAAGAGGATCAGGAGAAAAGGTGGATGAAATCAGGCATCTTAACTTCAACTGAAGTTGAGCTGCTCCATTTTTTCTCTCCTCTGTTCTCTGTTCTCCCTCTCTCTCACGTTTATTGTGGAAGACCATACTTATACTTCTGAGAACAGGGAATTACCTCATAGTCAAAACAGTACAATTAATCACAAAACAGATGCATTCTAAAAATACAACAGGTTACATGTTTTAAATATAAACATTTCTTATCTATGTATCCATTACATAAGTTCATGGTGAGTTCAGAATGACGAAGGCTGGCAGGGTCTAAGGATAATAGGGTCTGAAACTTACAAGAGTATACAACTTATCAGTTAGGATGGACCTGACTATACATTATCCAGCTATCTCGCAGTTCGCTATGAGCTCAGGACAATAATTTTGTCTGTCTTTCATTCTAAGAAACAGAGTAAATTCAGACATCTCTAGGTAACTTCATTCCACATAGGTTCACTTGGAGTTTAAACAAATTTGGGTATATTTATGGTCAAATACCAGGATTCGTGGTGCCATCTGCGGTGGAGGCTTATCTGAAGCCACAAATCTGCTGGTAGGCTATCCTAGTGAGGCATCTGGAGGTCCACAAAGGTATTTATTGCAGCCATAAACTAACTTTAACTTTTAAAACTATTTGAGCCAAATCAGGAATTCCATAATCAGGGATTAATTCATCTGGATAACTAAAAGTACATCTTCAATAAGATCCTCTAGGAAGTTTGCTCAATCAAAGCTGGTCAGTACCCAGAAAATAACAATTCACACCAATGCCAGATGTATTTATTTTTGGTTTTTCGAGACAGGGTTTCTCTGTGTAATCTTCGCTATCCTGGACTCGCTTTGTAGACCAGGCTGGCCATGAATATAGTCCTAGCTGTCCTGGACTCACTTTGTAGACCAAGCTGGCCTTAGACTCACAGTGATTCACCTGCCTCTGCCTCCCTGGGTGCTGGGATTAAAGGCATGCGCCACCATGCCCAGCTCTAATGCCAGATTTCAGAGAGATGCAGCAGTGCACAATTGACAGGGTAGTCAGAGGTTGGAAGCAATTCTGGGGCACATCACGATACAGACCTTGCAAATATCGGATCACCTTCAGAGATCTCTCATGCCTCCTGGACTTTCCCAAATCAATGGCTCCTGACAGCATGTTAGAGGCTGGAAGCAGTTTCGGGGTACATCATGGTATAAGACCTCATAAACACCAGATCACCTCCTAGACAGCCCACATGCCTAGTGAGCCCCCTTAACAGGGTGGCTCTTGGCAAGATCTCATACCCCTAAGACTGTAAATAACAATCAGGCATCGAGTATTCATTATCTAGCTTCTGGAAAAGGAAATTTCTGTCTTTAAATTCTGAAGTTTGCTCTGGCATCCAACCTGAGACAATTTTTTTGGAGGGGCATTGTATTTTACTTTTCACTTGATGCTAAAGATTTAGATCTTTTCTTTTGAAATCCATTTTTTTGGGAATATCATTATGCTTTGGTCATCACTTAAAACTATAAATCTCTACTGCACTTGTGGGGTTTGTAATTCCAGAGTTCTCTCTAGACCTGGAAGGATATTCTACAACCATCTACACCATCAAAAAAAATAGCTACTTCTTTACTGTTCTTCAGGTAAGGAAAACTAGGTTATGATAAGTAAATATATGGAACATTTTAAACAACGATTCCTGACTAGTTTCTGTGTCCCTTCAAGATTATTTGATCATACAGAAAGATAAAATAACGTATTATTAACCTTATGATAGGGCACAGAAAGAATAATGTAGTACCTACTATTTAAAAGCAGTGCAGAACGTGGAAAATGAATATGGAAAATCAAGAGCTTAAGTCTTCTTAATAAACCTAGCCATTTTTTCTTTTTAATAGGTGATTTCAGGACCATTTATGTAAAGACAAGAAGGATAAAGGAATTAAAAGACACTGCACCCTGTTATTTTTAATTTAACTGGTATGGCCTAATAATGTTTATTATTAGGCCTATACCTATTACCACATCAGTATAACCCGCTATCAATCAATTAAGACACAGACACCTGTTATATTTTAAAATAGCCTTAGTTAACCTGGGGCAGGGCAGATATCAACCCTGTAAACTACTTCCTATAGTGGAGCAGGTATCCCATACCTGCCCCAATCCCATGCCATCTGCTTCTAATAATTTCTATCAAGCTACCTCCCATCCATAAAGCCAAATACTTGATAATGTTCTTCATCTGGGCCAAATCCCCATCCACACTGGCCACATGCTTCTTTTTCATTTAACCCATGGTGGCCTTTTTCTTTTCCTCTCTCCTCTGGTCTCTCTTCTTCTTCCCAAAATTCTCTCTGTCTCTCTCCAAGCCCAGGAAATTTAGCCACACCTATCTCATTTGCCGCGCCCAGGTGATGGACTTTTATTGGTCAAAAGGTGGGTCACAGAGACAACAAGCAGTAATTAGCATCAAAATACATCAAACCATCCTCCAACAGCATCCACCTGCTACAAGATTTTTGGGATGCACCCCCATCTTGTCCAAGTAATTTCCCACTCGTAAAATTCTATAGTACATACAGTTTATTTCTTCACAGTTTAAAATACTCCCTTTCTCATTTAATCTATCCATCATCATTCCACTTTCTCAGAACAATGCTCTTTCTTGACACCTACCAGCCACCTCATTTATTTTCTTCCATAAATATTAATCCTGAACCACAATCTCCCTCTCACCTTCTAGGTCTGTTATTATTCTGGGAAATGTTAAGGATCTATCCAGTACACTAGCCCACATATATTATTAATGTCCCCAATCTTTCTTTTTATAAACCATGCAATTAAAAAGTGTTGTTACTAATTCAAAGAATCATAACTCCCCAAATTGTGGAAATCCTAATTCTCATGCAGCAGATAACAAATGTGTCTGTTCTCTTTCCTTCATTACTCCTGGTTCCTAACCAGAACATTTATTGCAGTGTAAAGTTGCTCAAATTTTGACACCAAGTCATTCACTGTACCCCTTTCCACAATCTCTCTTTTTAATGGAAAAGAACTGATTCAAAGACAAGAAATTCATTGCTAGTTGTCAGGCAATCAGAGTGCCTGTTAGGATTCTGCATTAAGTGCAGTCATTTGTAGCTGAAACATATCCTGGAAGTTGAAATATCTGCTAAAGTGAAATCCAGAGTGAATACTGTGACAAGCCAAAACTGTTTATATGCCAAAGTTATGAAGGAACAAACATTAAAATCTTTTCAGACATGGGCAGTTTCCCCAAAGCACAAAGAAAATGATAATAAATAAGCATGAATAGAAAACTCGGTAAATAAAAGGTGAAAAATAAGAATGTACATGTTTGATAATTTTTCCATTCTTGTGCAGTTCAGTAGGATTTTCTGTTTGGTAGCTCACTGAGAAGCACTTATTTTTTATATTAAACCTTTTGTTTACTTCAACTGCCCTAATAAGGATTTCTGCATTTTCTCCATTCATAATCTCTGACAAAGACACGAATTCTGTTTTCTTCCACTATGCTTAGACATTTGAGGCACCAAGATTGGTGATACAGAGGCTTCCTCAGGTTTTTTTTCCCATGGTAAAGGGGAAAAGCAATGTAGTTAGTCATATGGTTTTAACCATACAATCCCTAAACAAATTGAGTTTTTCCTGTTAATTGCTAAAGCTATGGAGTGTTATTTATAATTTCAGTTATCTATAAAGCAATGTTTCTCCCCCTTCCTCATTCTGTGATGTTTAACGTCATCCTCTGTTCTTCTGTGCACCCGGGGAGCTTACTAGACTAACAGCTCCCAGGCTCCACTGTGCTATGAGGAAGAACCTGAGGAACAGAGGTAGGGTCATTGAGTCTAAAGCCAAAGGACTATAAAGGAGACTGCTGGATCTCAAGAATGGGGCACAGCAGCAGCTCTACTGGAGTGAAAGCAGGCTGTCACCTAGACTCCTGCTCTCAGGAAGAAAGAATCCAGTCCTCCTGTATCTCTGAGGGAAGAGGCCCTGCTGTGTCTGACAAGCAGGAAGGGAATCCTAATAGCACTGCGATTTGGAAAGTGCTGAAGGCAGTCTCTGGAATCATGAGCAGGAAAGAGACAGTAGGTGAAGCCAGGAGTTAAACTTTATTGTGCACCTAAGCCTTGTTCATTCAGGGTAAAAATGAAGTCTAAGCTAAGCCAAAAGCCAAAAAAACCAAAGGGGGGAAAAGAACCAGAAAGTCGGATCAGAAGAACAAAAAAAGAAGGACCACAAGGACCAAAAAGAACAAAAAACGACCACAAAAAGGATCACGTCCCCCACTAGTGAATTAGGGGAGTATTAAGCCCTGAAATTTGTAAAAAGGGGAGGTCGCAAGATATGTCTTCTGTTTATAGTAAATATCTTGAGAGTCTTATCTCACAAAGGGGAACTAGCCCTTGGCAATCTGGAGGTGACTTTGAAATTTTTATCAGAGCAAGACCTGGTAGGTGTCACCTTTAACCAGATGGGATTAGGAGCCTGCTGGGATCAAAAGGGAGTCACCTGCTTTTCCAAGCATCTTAGAATGGCTAACCAGAGGAAGTGAACTTCAGGCAATGACCCACAGTTTAATACATTTCCTCGTGTTGTGGTGACCCTCAGCCATAAAATTATTATGTTGCTACTTTCATAACTATAATTTTGCTTTTATAAATGTTAAAAACCTCATATGCAGGATATCTGATATACAATGCCTGTGAAAGTGTCATTGACCCTCAAAGGTGTCATGATTCATAGGTTGAGAACCACCACTGTAGAGTAAATGATCACCTTATACAAGTTTAATTTTGAACAAGTATTCTTTAAATAATACAATGTCTTTTTCTTGTGCATATTTCTAATATATGAGATTGCTAAATTGAAGATAATGATATCAGTTCCAGTTTTTATTATGAAAATGATTACTAATACTCATCATGATTATTAATATTCATAATTTCATTTCAATACCAGAAATTATGCAGAGAGTTTTATCAAGCATTTGATGCTATACGACTGGTGTACAAACGGAGTCTTCAAAACATGCTATTTGGAGATGTGGGGAGATGGTCCAATGGGTAAGAGTTCTTGCTGAAAAAGCATGAGAATCTGATTTCAAACCCTGGAATGAATTTAAGATGCCAGGGTTGGTCATGTTTGCTTATAAACTCAGCTCTGTGTGATATATGGGACAGATGCATCCTTAAAACTTGTATGCTGCCAACCTATTTACAGGCTCCTTAAGAGATCCTGTTTCATGGGAATAAAGTAATTGTTGGTGGTTCTGAAGCCTAAAATCTTTTCTGGATTTCGCCTGAGCCTCCACACATGCGCACATGCAAACAAATATATAAACACATGCTCTGTGGATCAGAACTAACCTTGTGTCATTTGTAAATAAAATTATATCGGAATTAAGTCAGCCATTTTATGAATTTTTTGTGGCTACTTTCATGATATGATAGTTGAGCTGAGCAATTGCTTCAGAGTAACATGCTTCCTGTCTGTGCCTGTACAGAAAAAAATTAGCTTATTGGTGATGTCTGCTTAAGAAAATATTCTGTAAAAGACACGTGACTTAATTTTTCATATGTTCAATTATACACATGATACTCAACTTCTACTAAAGGAACATTGAAATGAAAAGATTTCCTTTTGTAAATCCATTTAAGCAGAGAAGAACTGACTGGTACTCATACATAGAATGTATCTTTAATAAAAATGATTACAAGAGATGGTATTTTATACCTAGGATGAATAAAGTTATCAAAAACAAAGGCATCAGTTCAAAGAAATGGAATTCATTAAGGAATATAAGAAATGGAAGAATGAGGTTGTATTTAAAGGTGCCAGATGTCTTCAAAGAACTTAATAATAAGCCAACAATGATCTAAAATTCAAATGGACTGATCAGTTGAATTGAAAGTAAGCTAGGGGATTAAAAAAGAGAACATAGATATTTTAGGACTAAAATTAAGGTCAATTCATTTAAAAATATGAAGTTGTAGAACTGAAGAAACAAACTAAAATATTTAGTTTATATTTCTAAAGTAAAAAATAGCATAACATGAATATAACTATTTGTAAAAAATATTGTAACATGATGGTAAATAAAACACACAATCATGGATGTAGTTGATGCAGCTCAGGCTTCACGTGGGTTCTCTTATAAGGAGAGCAAGACCCTCTCTGACATGGATTCTGTTGCCTGCTTTTTGATCACTTCCCCCTGACAGGACTTCTTGCTAGACCACACAGGAAGGGGATAAACTCAGTCCTGATGGAACTTGATGAGCTGAGGTGAGTGGTTAGTGGGGTTCCCCCTTTTTGAGGAACGGGGGAGGAGGGAGGAGGGAGGGAAGGTGGAATTGGGATGACAGGAGGTAGGAAGGGTAGGACTGGGAGGAGAGCAGGAAGGCATCTAAGACTGTGGATAAATAAATAAATTTATTTTTTAAATATTGTTTCCACTTTCTTTTTATTATTTTTAATTTTAATTTTATTAATTTATTCAGATTACAACTCAATTGTTATCCCATCACTTGCATCCTCCCATTCCTCCCTCACTCCTGCTTTCACCCTATTCCCCTCCCCTAGGTCTATGACCGAGGGGGACCTCCTCCCCCACTATATGGTCATAGGCTATCAAGTCTCATCTTGGTACTCTGATTATTCTTTCTCTGAGTGCCACCAGGCCTCCCCACCAAGAGGAGGTGGTCAAATATTGGGCACCAGAGTTCAAGTCACACACAATCACAGGTGACATATTGTGTAGGCATGAAAAATTATAATATTCTATTACTTGTTTTCTTTGTCTTCAAACTCATTCTTCTAGTGTCCAGACTATTTACCATTTCTTTTGTTGTCAGTTTTCCGTGTCAGAATCTTCAATGACTTAGCATTCAGCCATGATATTTCAGAGCAAATAGTACTAACTAGTGTCATGAACTGAGTGCTGAGTATATCTTCCTGCTGAGGTTGTACAGTTGAAACACAGGACAAATTCTTCTGTGTGGTGTAGCTCAACAACAGAATAATAATTGAATTCCAAGCACCCTAACAACCATACCTGTACTTTCCAGTAGCATGGGCATGACTGTGAACACAGCTTCCATAGTGTTTTTATAATGGTCTGATTGACTAACAGGTTCCTTTTTCTCTCATCTTTGCCAAAACTTCTTTTTTTAGGAACCATTCTAACATGGATGAATTTATAAGTCTTTTTAAATTTGATTTTCATTTCCAAGGCAAGTAGAGAAATTGAACATATTTTTATATGTTTATTGTCAATTTCTTGGCGTTCATGAAAAATTATGTGAGACGCAAATAATAGATATATTGTATTGGTGATAATTTAAATAATGAATATTGGTAGAAAATACATACTTACCAAATTAACCCATGACTCTAATAAAATTTTCACTAAAATTACAATTCAACTTTCCACTATAAATTAAATTATGCTAACAATTAGATGGAAGCACAAAATATCTGAATAGATACTAAAGGAACCTTGAGAATGAATGAAGCTAGGAGCATTATTCTTGATTCTAAAATATGTTACAAAGCAACAGTAAACAGTACAATGTGGTACTAAAAATTAGATAAATTAAGCAATAAAGCACAAACTAGAAACTAACAATTGCATAAATAGTTCTTCACACATTATCCAAAATATACAATTGCAAAGCAACAATCTCTTCAACAAATGATATGGGGGAAATGGATAGAGACATGGAAAAGAATTAATGTAATCATTTGACTTACAACAGACACAAAAAGAGCTAAGATCAAAGATTTAGTTATAAGATTTCAATTTCTTTAAATCCTAGAAAAACATTGAGAAATAAGCTCTGTAGAACTGATTTTTATAACATCTAGGGAAGTTGAAACCCAAAAGTATCAGTCATGAGAGAGAGAGAGAGAGAGAGAGAGAGAGAGAGAGAGAGAGAGAGAGAGAGAGAGAGACAGACAGAGAGAGAGGCAGACAGAGAGAGAGAGACAGAGAGAGAGACAAAGACAGAAAGAGACAGAGAGACAGAGACAGAGAGACAGAGACAGAGAGAGACAGAAAGACAGAGAGAGACATTGAAACTACATCAAACTAAATGTTTCTGTGCAGACAAGAAAGTTCTAACATAATGAAAATGGAACACAGGCTTTGTGAAAGACTAGATGAAGCTATTTTATAAGATTATAAAACTGCCTTTATAAGATTATAAAAGCCACCTATCTCTTACCTTGTATTAGAATGAGACAACTGAGATAGGGATTACAAAGTGATACTTGCTCTATTATGTTTGAAAGAGCAATATTTAAAATAGGAAGAAACATTAATGCAATAACTAAAAATAAAAATGTGTTATAAAGATGTAATTGGATATTATTTAGCATTAAAGGGAAGGAAGTCACGTTTGGATGGATTGGTCAACAATTAAGAGTTCCCACTGCTCTTGTAGAGGACCTGAGTTCATTTTCAGTGCCCACATAGGGTGGCTCACAACTGCTTGAAACTCCAGTTCCATGGGATCCCAGCACCCTCATCTGGCTTCTATGGGTAATGTAGTCATGTGCACCAACACACACACACACACACACACACACACACACACACACACACACACACACACACATACACATACATTCTCTCACACACACATACTCACATACATTCACACACACACACACATGCACAATTTAAAAAATAAGGCTAGAGCCGGGTGGTGGTGGCACAGGCCTTTAATCCCAGCATTCGGGAGGCAGAGGCAGGTGGGTCTTTGTGAGTTCAAGGCCAGCCTGGTCTACAAACCAAGTCCAGGACAACCAAAATAACAGAGAAACTCGGTCTCAAAAAACAAAAACAACAACAACAACAAAAGGCTAGAGGAATGGTTCAACACTTAATAGCATCTGCTGCCCTTCCAAGACAATTTCCAGGCCCCACATGGCAGGTCACTGCTATATATAACTACAGTTTCAAAGAATTTGACTCCACTTTCTGCCCTCTGCAGGTGCTGCAGGTACATGGTTCAAATGCATGCCGGCAAAAACTCACACACATAAAATAAAAATAAATATGTTAATTTTGGAATAGAAATGGAGGCTGAGAATCTGAGAGGATTTAGTGATTGGGAAAGAATATAATACAAATATACTATATAGAATTATCAAAGAATAAATTAAAATATGCATATGAGAATTTAAGAAAAACAGTAAGATATTTTTTTAAAAATTAAGGAAGTTATGCTATGTGTAATTACATAAACAAAGGAAGGTGTGCCAAATGAAGTAATTTGGGATAAAAGTAAATAACACACAATCTATATGTGGAATGTGAAGTAGAGCATATAAAGGTTGTTATTGGAGGCTATGGAACAGAACTTATAAGTAGTTACTGCTTAATAGATAAGGTTTTTTTTAAACCCAGGATGAATTCAAGATGAGATTCTGTTCTAATGCAGAACACTGTGTTATTTGTATTTATTTCTATAACCATCAAGATGACATATTAAAACCTAATGTCCATTGTGATTGTTTTAGGAAGTAGCACCTTAGGGAGTTGCATGGATTTAAAAATGGGTCTCTCAAAATGCAATTAATCTTACCAGAGACCTTGCATAATTCTTTATGACCTTCTGTCATATAATGGTAGAAGGAAAAATAGGAATTGAGCCACCACGGTGACTTCACATGCAAACTCTACTCATAATAGCTATAGGTAATACTACTTTACCATATATTTGAAACATGAAAGTGGGAAAATGGAGATTTAAGTATGGAAGAATGGGTATACATTTTTGTTAGGGCTTTATTGCTGTGAGGAGACACCATGACCAAGGCAACTCTTATACAGGTAAATATTTAATTGTGGCTGGTTTACAGTTTCAGAAGTTTAGCCCAATTTCGGCATGGCAGGAAGCTTGGTAGTGTGCAGGGAGACATGGTGCTGGAGAAGCTGCTGAAAGTTCTACATCTTGATCCACAGGCCGCAGAAAGGGCCTGGGTTTGTTTCACACTGGGCAGAGTTTGAGCATATATATGAACTCAAAGCATTGTCTTTACAGTGACACCCTTCCTCTAACAAGGCCACACCTCCTCTAACAAGGCCACACCTCCTCCAACAAGGCCATACCTCCTTATAATGCCACTTCCCATGGGCCAAGCAGATTTAAACATATGAGTCAATGGGGGCCATATTCAGATCACAACAGTATGGTAATAGTTATGTAGTAATTTTTAAAAATAAGGATAGCTATGCCAGTTTCTTCCTTCTCCTTTCCTTGAGACCCCTTTCTATGATTTAATTAGCATGAAATGGTGGCCATGAATGAATTTTCATCAATGTTTAAGGATAAACAGGAAATCAGTTGGACATGGCATGATGGAACGTTGCTTTTGATCTAAGCACTAAAAAGGCAGAGTCAGGTGGATCTTTGTGAGTTAAAGGCCAGCCTGGTTTTCATAGTAAGTTTCAGGTCAGCCAGGGCTGCACAGTAAAACCTTCACTCAAAAAAAATATCATTTTTAATTTATAATCACAGTGTGAAAGTAGAGCGATCTATTCTCACATTTCATTTTAGTAACAAGCATCTGAAAATATCTAGAGCTGCTGTAATACGATAATAAAAAAATTCTTCCAAAAGCAAATTTAAAACATTGTCTGGACATACACACATGTATGCAGCAAAAATTATTGTGGAAATAGTTGGAATTATACTGTAAATGTGTTTATACTATACTATGTGCATTTCATCTTGCATGGCATCAGAATGACTCTATCCTACATCTTCTAAGAATATAGATATTCTCATATATAATGCTCATATAAGTATTACACCTACCAAACCCAACAGTGATGTAATTATACTCAATGGAGTCTCTATTCAAACTCTGTAACATTGTCTCAATTTTTTTATTTTCAAAAACTTTATATCCTTTTTCCTATGTTTCATGATGGTAATATTTTAAACTGTCCACAGAAGTTACCCTATACAATGCCAAATGTTCTGGTTCATTTAAGTGATTCCTAATAACTAGGCTTATGGTAATATTGTTTTACATGAATTTCATATCTGTAATATAACTATTTTATATTATAATATATTACAATGTACATAATATACTCTATCCCAATTTTGGTCATGCCATTTGAAGATCGCATTGAAATGGTATTTTCTACTTGTCTTCATTAGTGAGGTATTTTACCATTGTTATGAATAGTAAGCATCTTGTGGCTTCATACAATGAGAACATAATATATGGCTCTCCCATGGCATTTCACATAATGTATTGTTGCATTTAAACTTATTAACTAACATTATTTTCTGCCACAAGTAGCTTCCTGTTATCTCTATTTTGAATACTAATATAAGTTCAGTAATTATTCTTATATTCAATATAAATTTAGATGTATTTTTTTCTTTTCTTTATTGCTTCCTTTTGGGGGCAGGCTGTCCTGGACTTGCTTTGTAGAGCAGGCTGGCCTTGAACTCACAGAGACCCACCTACCTCTGCCTCCAGAATGCTGGGATTACAGGCGCGTGTCACTGAACCTGGTTTTAAATGTGTTTCTTAAAACATTAGGACAAAATTTATTATTGCAGTTAAAAACTGTCAATTGCTTTGATAGTATCTACAATAAATGAAAAATGATATATCTAAAATATTTATTCACTTAACGTAGCAGAATGTGTAAATTAAAAAAGAATTGAGCCACTTTATGTACAATAAACTATTCTGGACAAACCAAACATCAAGCACCTGTGTCTTAGTTGTTCTCAGCTGCATTTATGCCGTTTGTAATTCTTCTGACAAAGCTACAGCCTCTTAATGAGGGCTAATTATAAAGGAAAAATTGTCACAGAGCCCTTGAGAAGACTACTAATGTCCTAGAGTGGTATTATCTTATGAGTAATGGTGATTTATCACTTGACAGACTGCTGATAAACCATTCCTTACTAAAGCCTTGACAACTTCTTTTCATTTATACAATATTTTAATATTTTAATTGGCCATGACATCCATCACTGACAAGCAATCCTCACTACCAAGTAGAAATGTTGTTTAAGAATGATGGTGTATGCTGTACTATGTATTTTATCTTTAGTTTCCCCTGGCTACCAATGTTGACTATTTTACACTTCTGTGGAGGAAAAATAACAAACAAAACAAAACCCACATTCTTCATTCTTCTTGTTTAAGAAAGAATTTCATTACTTAGCTCAGCCTGAACTCAATGTCTTGATCTTCCAACCTCTATCTCCTGAGGGCTGGGACTACAGGCATGTGTCATCAAACTGAGCCCAAGAAACTTCATCATTTTAAATAGCTGTTTTTCTTGATATGTTGTATAATTATGTTGAATATTTACTTCCATATACTTAAGTACCTGAATTTGCATTTACCATTTGAGTATTAATTTCTCAAGGAAATAAATTGTTTTCCAGTTCCAGCTTCACGGAAAGTAATCATAGAAATTCAAAAACAGTTACATAAGAAAATGGATGAAGATGTACTACAATATCATTGTTTCTAACAAAGATTCCCTTTGTAATCTTGGCTAATCTTGTCTCATAGCCAGAGAGCTAAACCTCCTTTCCTCATTACTTCATTGTAAAGACTAATTCTCGTTAAGCCAAAGTAGTCTAGTAGCCAGTGTGGGAGATGTGGCAGATAGTCAAATAGAACCTTAACTTGATGTGAAAGAGACGGGGGTCTGCATACAGGCTATGTAAAAAAATCACTTAGTTTTCCTAACTAAAGAGTATCGCCAAGTACACAATATATGTTATCCTAGAGTTAGGAGATTCACCATTGGGAATTAGCCCTTCTGAAATATTTATTGTAGGAACCAGGATCTAGGAGCAGATGAGAGACAGAGTCACCAACCCAGAAATAGACTCCTGAGACCAGCATCAAGAGTACATCTACTTTACTAAGCAGAGGAAAGCATTTTTATACAGCATTTGGACCATTGGGGAGTTGACACAAGCTACGGGTAGCCAACCATCCCACTATCACTATGGGGAGGTGCCAGGCCTGCCAACACCTGAGGTAACTTCCATGCATACTGGGAAAGCAGTTAGGGTGCAATTTGTGGCTCTACCAGTTTGCTGGGATCCTTCTTCTTTTGTGTTACATGGTTTGCCAGCAGACATGGGCACTCCTATTATTGAGTGTCATGGAAGCCTCGCTCACTGTTTACCGTGCTCCATCACACAAGTGATGACCTGATGCCAAATATTTTCCATTGCTTTCTGTGCTGTTTTTCTCTTCTTATCTTTAGGAGACGTTGTGTCCTTGTTGACTCAATTTCATATAGGAATCTATAAAGCTTAAATTTATCACCATTCTACTGGACAGAACAACTTGGATATCAGGATGATTTCTTTCTAATTTGTTTAACATTGGAAAATTATTGAACTACTTCAACAGGATTAGGCCCTTTCTTAACTCTATAAAGACATTACATGCAGCCGGGCGGTGGTGGCGCACGCCTTTAATCCCAGCACTCGGGAGGCAGAGGCAGGCGGATCGCTGTGAGTTCGAGGCCAGCCTGGTCTACAAAGTGAGTCCAGGATGGCCAAGGCTACACAGAGAAACCCTGTCTCGAAAAACCAAAAAACAAAACAAAACAAAACAAAGACATTGCATGCACATAAAGTATTTCAGATTCCTCCTACAGTGAAGGAGGATACAAAGTGATGTATATGTTTTTTCTCCCAACCTGTGAATAGTGGTCCTGTGTTTCTGTTGAAGAAATCAAAAACTCATGTGAGATGTACTTCTTTCTGATTTGTAAACATATAGATGGTTTACTTAGCAAGTTAGTATCAATATCTATGCTGAACTATTGACTATTTGGGGGGGTATGATACAGGGTTTCCCTACGTAGCCCTGGCCTGTCCTGGATTCAATTTTTTAGACCATGCTGGCTTCGAACTCACAGCAATCTGCCTGCCTTTGAGTCACTGAATTCTGGGAATAAAGGCATTTGCCACCACAGCTATTGAATCTTATTAATGGAATGTTTTCATTGCTCTCCACTACTTGATATAATGTTGGTATTTTTAATACATTATACTCATTTAATTTCCTGATTTATTTATTGGTCCTATCTTCTATTACAGTAATGGTTTTAGGAAGGCAAGATTTTTTTGTTTCCTATTATGGTACAAATACCAGAAAAAGTTGTATGTGACAGAATGAATATGTAGTCAACATTTTTATGTGTAACACTGTCATTATCTGTTTATGTGGGCTTAGGAATGTGTAGGATCTACTCTGATATTCCTAGAAATCATTTATCTGAAGCAGAACAAAAATGTTCTCCCTATAGAAAAAAAAAATGGCAGCGAACAGTATTTGAGAACGAGTATGAACTATGGACTGAGACCAAGCTGTCATCAGGGAATTCACCATCTATATTCTGAGAATTTCACATTTTACACTATCCTTTCAACTCCAAACTTTAATATGTTAAGTGAACTGTTGCATGTCCCATCATATCTATTATTTTGATATTCTGTATGTATGTAAGGAGGCAAAAGAAATAGATTTTTACTCTACAAAACTCATTATTTACGTAGATCAACAACTTGTTCTATAGCAAATGGGTCTTTTTTTAATTGGACCAGTGAAAGAAAGCATTTAAATCTTTCCCCTGCAGCACAGTCTAATAAAGTTGTGTGGAATTAAATGTGTTTCTATTATTATAGGCATCAATGTACAAATTATTGTATATTTACTTTAGCTCTTATTACACCAGTGACAAGTTGGTCACCAGACATAGCTATGCCCATGGTAGGAACCACAGATAAAGGTAATATATGGTATTATGAAGGTAGGAAAAAAACCTCTGGAGACCCAGTAGTAGAGGGCAGGTAATAGAAGTACTTACAGAAACTAAGTCCTAGAGAGAATAGAGATATATATCAACATAATAAAAGCAATTTACAGTAATACCACAGCCCATTTCCACAAAAACAGAAACAAGACAAACTTGTCCACTCTTTCTGAGTACCTATTTAATTTAGTACTTGACTTCTCAGAGCAATAAGACAACTAAAAGAGATGAAATAGAAAAAGAATCAAAGTACCCTTTTTCAGATGACATAAATTTATATATAAAAGACTATAAAACCTCTACCAGTAAATTTATACAGCTCATAATCACTTTTAACATAGTGGCAGGATCAAAATTAATGCATAAAAATCAATATCCTTCTTATATAAAAATCACAAACAGACTGAGAAAGAGGTCCTGGAAATAGTACCTTTCATAGTAGCCTCAAAATAAAAATCTGGATAATTCTAACAAAGCAAGCAAAATATTTGTATAATAAAAGCTTTAAGACATTGAAAAAAATTGAGGAAGGCACTAGAAAATGGAAAGATCATCTATGCTCATGGATTAGTAGTATTAATATTGTGAGAGTTACCATCCTACCAAAAGAAATCTACAGATTTAATAACCTACACCAAAAATTTCAATACAATTCTTCACAGTAATTTTAAAAAATCTTTGACTTTATATGGAATGTCACACACACAAAAAAAACCCAAGATAGCTAAAGTAGTTTTCAATAACATAACAAGTTATGTAACATAAATGGTATCACTATCTCAGATTTTTAAAAATTACATAAGTGTAACACAGAGGCATAGTTATAATAATAAAACCATATGGTATTGGAAAAAATAGATATACTAATCAATGAAATCAAGTCAAAGACCCAAATATAATTCCACACACCCAAAAACCACAATTTTTTTTAAACAGAGAAGCCAAAAACACACACTGCATAAAACACAACTCCAAATGTATTAAAAACCTCAACATTAGATCAGATACCCTGAATCTGACAAAAGAGAAAACAGGGAATGATCTAAAACTCAATGGCCCAGGAAAGGACTTTCTAAAATAGGGTGCCAATAGCACATTGATTAATTCAAACAATTAATAAATTGGATAGCTTGAAGCTTAAACTTTCTGAATGGCAAAGGCCATCATCGTTGTAACAAAACAGCGTCAGACAGAATGGGAAAATCTCTTTACCAAATCTATATATGTATGTATGTATGTATGTATATATATATATATATATATATATATATATATATATATATATATATTGTGTGTATTGTGTGTGTGTGTGTGTGTGTGTGTGTGTGTGTGTGTGTGTGTGGTACAGAACTAAGCAGAAAGTTCTCAAAATATGAAACACAATTGGTTGACAAAGAAATGTTCAACATCCTTAGTCATAAAGGAAATGCAAATTAAAATATCCTTGATATTTTACCTTACCCCAGTCAGAATGGACAAAAACAAATGACATCACATGATGGTGAGGCTGAAAAGAAAGGGAAACAATTATTCATTGATGTTGGGAATGCAAACTGGTACAGCAACTAACAAAATTCAGTTTGCTAGTTCCTCAAGAAGCTGGATATTGCTTTACCTCAAGATCCAGCTATACCACATTTAGGCATATACCCAAAAGACTCAGCATCGACTACAGATATACTTTTTCATCCATGTTCAATGATGCTTTATTCATAAAAAACAAAAATTAGAAACAGCTTAGATGTTCATCAACTGATTAATGCATAATAAAATGGGGTACATTTACACAGTGGAATATTATTCAGCTATAAAGAAAAATGAAATTTGCAAGTAAACGGATGGAACCAGAAATAATCATGCCTAGTGAGGTAACCCGGAACTGGAAAGACAAATAATGGTTTCTCTTATATGTGGATGTTAGTTTTTAAGCTTTTGGTATGTGTGTTACAGTCTGAATAACCACAAAGATTTGGAACTGAGTAAGGTTGAAAGGGAAGGAAAGGATTCTCTAAAAAAGAGGAAATAAAATAGTATTATGGAGAGATAAATGGGAAAGTAGGAAGATTAAATGAGGAAAAGAACAGAAGAGAAAAGGATATAGAAAAGAAATTGGGGAGAGACAATAATAAAGGCCATTTAGAAAAAACATACGGGAACCTATTAATGTATAATCTTCCTAAAATATATACATATATGAAAAGAATTTTAAAAAGGAGTCACCATATAATTGGGGAGAAAATACCCCAACTAGACATGTTACCCAGTGAAAACTCATAAGTTATATCTTGTTGAGTCATTGTTCAAAGAGGTCCCATACCCCCCCACACAAAAAAATATGAAAATTAAACGAACAAGAAATATCACAATTTATTCCTAAGGTTATTGGTTGTTCTCCACCACCCAATGGTAAGACCCTATTGCTGAGATCAACACTTATTTCATCAAAGAACAAGTCAAACTGATGCCCAGCTTGAAAACTTATTCTTACTGATTAGCATTTATGGTGCTGTAATATGCTCTTCACACTACTGAAGGAGAAAGGTAGTAGTCAGTTACCCAGCTACAAATATGTGACCTACAGCAATGACTTGCATGCAAAATGTACTGGAATAATAATGGCATAAATGTTACAATAATAAGTAACAACCTTTTAAAAATTACATGTAAGGCTCACTTCTTGAAGTAGAAGCCATTCCTGGTACTGCTAAAATAGGAAAGAACCTGGGACTATATAAACCATGAGCTCAGGGGAAAACTTGATGGCTTATACTCTGCTAATGAAACATAGCAATGAAAGGACTCCTACTGGCATTTTCTTCTTAATGCGCACAGTAGATGGGAACTAACACAGAGACCCACAACTGGACAATGTACAGAAAATGAGAGACTCTGAAGCATACAATAGGATGCCTTTATCAAACCCCTTCCTTCAAGGCCCAAGGATCTGGGCAGAATAAAAAGTGGAAAGATTACTAGAGTCAAGGGTAGTGAATGACTACAAGGAAACAGTATCTTTCAGACATACAGGGACTGATGTACATATGAATTCAGAGAGTTTGTGGCAACATGCGTAAGACTTGCAGAGGGGTAAGCCAGAAAAAATGCAGCAATGAAAAGAGAAAATAGACACAAAGCCCGCTATGCCAAGCAAGAAGTGATTGGCAATTAGTACCTATAAGGAAAGGGAAAATCAGTTTTGTCCAATGGAGTGTCACCGTAGATATGAAGCACAGTCCAGATCAGGCTTTGTGGTCAGGAGTTGTTGGATAACACAAAATAAATTCCATGGGTTTTTGTGTGTACGGAGGGAGCTTTTATTTTACTTTTTGTTTTGTTTTGTTTTAGATTTTTTTTATCTTATTGGGTTGTTTTATTATTTCTTTGTTTTGATTTTTGGTTCATGGACTGTTATTGAAAGTGGGAGAGAGAAGGGGGGAGAATTTGAAGTTGGCTGGGTATAGAGGAGGGAAGGATCTGGGAGGATTTAGAAGATGATTAAAACCATGGTCAAAGTAAATTGTATGAAAAATGTAATTGAAATAGTGGACTTCATAATAAAATTTGTGTAAGAGGTTTTGAAAGAAAGTAGTATTAGAAAAAATGGGCACATGTGTTATTAAAGAAGGAGTAGACTCAAAGGCACTAAAACATACTATACATCTGCATATATACAACATACATAATCACAAAATACACAAAATTAAATTAGAATATATTCTAAATAAAAACATAAAGTCTTCCACATGTTATTGATATAAATGATATATTTTCACATCATCCAAAGTATTTTATATTCTAATATAAAATTTTTATATGGGGGCATAAAGCAATGATTCAGTAGTTAAGAGCAATTATTGCTCTTGCAGGGGACCCAGGCTTGGTTCCCACAATCCACATGGCAGATCACAACTGTTAGTAATTTCAGACCCATTGGATCTGATGGCCTCCTCTATGCTCTGCAGGAAACAGGCATGAACATGGTGAACATACATATATCCAAACATATACACATAAATGATAATAAATAGATCTTTTTAATTTTATACTGACGATTTTAAAATAACATCATTACTCCAGTTATATTTTAGACTATTTTAAATATATAGTTATTTATGTTTATCGACATTTGCAAGTTATATTTCTTCTAATTCTTTCTGTACATTCTTTCTTTTGTGAAATCATCTTATATTGAAATTTATATGAGGTTCCTATTAATTACTTTTCATTTACGCATGTAACGCATAAAGGTAAGAAACAAGTCTTTTCTATTAATAATTGTTTTTAGTAGATATATATTAGCATAAAGTAAAATGATTAATTTATCTAATGTTAGAGTAGCTATTTTTACTTGTTTCTTACTTTCAGCTGTTTGGATGCCATTTCTCATCCCTTTCCTCTAAGGTGATGTCTGTCACTGATGTGAAGTGTGTGTGTCTTTTTATCAGAAAACAAAGACTTAATATTGAGAGTTATTGTTGAAAATGTTTATTAATTCCTGTTGTTTTCTTGTTGTGTGATTACTTTCTTAGACTTCCTTTGTTTATCTTTTCTGGGATTATTTATTCCTTGTGTTCTCTTGAATATTAATTTTTTTCTTCATACCAAAGTATTTTTCTATTATACTCTGTAGAACTGCTTTACTGGCCATCTGTTTGTATCATGAAATTTTATTTCTCTTTTGATTCTTTATAATTTTTCTGGATGTAATAATCTATGCTGGTATTCACGGTCTTTCAGAACTTAGAGAACATCGGTCCAGGCTTTTCTGGCTTTCAAAGTCTCCATTTAAAACTAAGGTGCCTAAAAACATCTTAACTCCTCAACAGCTAAGGTTAATTGTAAGCTGACAGAGATGAGACATGATAGATATTGATTCTCATCCAGAATTTTAGAATCACCAAGATAGGAAAGATGTTTTCTACAAGATTGTCAAAAACACCATTAATGAAACATTCATATAATCTCTGATTGTTTCATGGTTCTTGCTGTATGTGAGTTTATTTTTTATTTATTAATTTATTCATATTACATCTAAGTTGTTATCCTATCCTTTGTATCCTCCCATTCCTTCCTCCATCCCTCTTTCACCCTATGCCCCTCCCCTATGACTGTGAGTGAGGGGGACCTCTTCCCCCTGTATATGATCATAGGGTATAAAGTCTCTTCTAGGTAGCCAGCTATCCTTCCCCTGAGTGCCACTGGGCCTCCTCATCAAGGGGACATGGAAAAATATGTGGCACCAGAGTTCATGTGAAAGTCAGTCTCCACTCTTCACTCAACTGTGGAGAATGTCCTGTCCATTGGCTAGATCTGGGTAGGGGTTTGATGTTTACTGCATGTATTTTCCTTGGTTGGTGCCATAGTTTGAACATAACTCCTGGGCCCCAATCTGCCAGTCATAACACCAAACCAAATAACCTAATTGAGAAATGGGGCACAGAACTAAACAGAGAATTCTCAACAGAGGAATATCAAATGGCTGAGAAACACTTAAAGACATGCTCAACGTCTTTAGTCATCAGAGAAATGCAAATCAAAATGACTCTGAGATTCTATTTTACACCCATCAGATCCAAAACTCAAGCGACACCACATGCTGGCAAGGATGTGGAGAGAAAGGAACACTCTTTCATTGCTGGTGGGAAAGCAAACTAGTACAACCACTTTGGAAATCTATCTAGGACTATTTCAGAAAACTGAGAATATGGCTTCCTCAAGAACCAATTATTCCACTCCTTGTAATATACCCAGAAGATGCACCAGCACACAACAGGGACATATGCTCAACCATGTTCATAGCAGCCTTATTCATAATAGCCAGAATCTGGAAACAACCTAAATGTCCCTCAGTAGAAGAATGGATAAAGAAACTGTGGTACATTTACACTATGGAATACTACTCAGCTATTAAAAACAAGGAATTCCCGAAATTTGTGGACAAATGGATTGAACTAGAAATGATCATAATGAGTGAGTTAACCCAGAAGCAGAAAGACTCAAATGGTATATACTCACTTATATCTGGACACTAGCCCAAGGGGCATGCCCCATGAAAATCTTCACCTACCAGGAAAGTGGGATAGATGTGAGGACATCCTATTGGCACCCTAGGTGAGAAAAGTATAGGAGATATGGAAATAGATGGATCCAGAGGGTCCTAGAAACCTACAAGAAGAACATTATTTTGGGCAGATCTGTGCCCAGGGGTTCTAATGTGAGTATAAATGTGAGTTCTCATCTTGCTGCCTCAATCACCATGCCTACCTGCTGTCATACTTTTTGCCATGATGATGATGATGATGGGTAAACAAAAGTTGTTTCAAATGTGCTTCAATAGTGCCTGGGTCCGTTTTAAACTGTTAGCTAAACTTGTTAGTGTCATCCATGTGATGCTGGCCTTAGAGTCATCAAGATTGCAAGAGTAAAGGGCTCATAGAATGTTATCAGTTTTTTCATCCATTCTTCGACTGAGGGACACTTAGGCTGTTTCCATGTTCTGGCTATTATGAGTAAGGCGGCTATGAACATGGTTGAGCATATGTCCTTGTTGTGTGGTGGAGCATTTTCTGGGTGTATTCCAATGAGTGGAATATCTGAGTCTTGAGGAATCCCTATTCCCAGTTTTCTGAGAAAGCGCCAAATAGATTTCCAAAGTGGTTGTACAAGTTTACATTCCCACCAGCAATGAAGGAGTGTTCCTCTTTCTCCACAACCTTGCCAGCATGTGGTGTCACTTGAATTTTTGATCTTAGCCATTCTGATGGATGTAAGATGGAATCTCAGTGTGGTTTTGATTTGCATTTCTCTGGTGACTAAAGACGTTGAGCATTTCTTTAAGTGTTTCTCAGCCATTCAATATTCCTCTGTTGAGAATTCTCTGTGTGGTACATTTACACTATGGAATACTACTCAGCTATTAAAAATAAGAAAATCCTAAAATTTTTTGTAGACAAATGGATGGAACTAGAAATGATCATACTGAGTGAGTTAACCCAGAAGCAGAAAGACTCACATGGTATATACTCACTTATAATTGGACACTAGCCCAAGAGCCATGTCCCATGACTTCACTTACCAGGAGATTGGGATAGATGTGAGGACATCCTACTGAGACTCTAGGTAAGAGAAATATAGGAGATGGGGAAATAGAAGGACCCAGAAGAACATCGTAACAGGTGGATTGGGGCCCAGGGGGATCTGCCCTAACTATTGCACTAACCAAGGACAATACAAGTAGTAAACATTGAACCCCTACTCTGATCTACCCAATGGACAGGACATTCTCCACAGTTATGTGGAGAGCATAGACTGACTCTGACATGAACTCTGGTGCCCCATATTTGACCACCTTGCCTTGGTGGAGAGACCTGATGGTAATGAAAGGAAGAATAAGAAGGCTACTAAGATGAGACTTGATAGCCTATGACCATACAGTGGAGGAGAAGGTTCCCCTTGGTCTTAGACCTAGTGAAGGGGAATAGGGTTGAAAGCGGGAGGGAGGGAGGAACCGAACAATGCAAGTGATGGCATAACAATTTAGTTGTAATCTGAATAAATTAATTAAATATTAAAAAAGAAGAATGTTATTCAAAGGCTTAGAGAGCCAATGAGGCTAGGTGTGTGGAAGAGGAATCCCTGCATGAAAGTCCTGATAGGGCAAGAGGTCCAAAGATGTAATTGCATGAATCTGTGGAAGTGAAGCCTGGCTTGCATTGCAAACTCTAAGATGTTGGAGATGCCAGAGACAGTATATCTGACATGGAGTGATGAACACAGGAAGAAGAACCAACTTAAGGTAGTGATGTATCTTGTGGGCAGCAAAGCTGTAGGAGAAAAGATAGCTAAGCCCTTCTATACTAGACCCTGAAGATTTAGTGTTTGGTTGCTGGACCTAAGTCTCATCTTGGTCCATTATTTCTTCACTGTTTTATTATTCCCCTATTTTGGGATGGTAATGTATATTCTGTGCTATTAAATGTTAGAAGTGTGTAGCTTGTTTTTTAATTTTATTTTAAAGGGATCTACTGTTAGGGGATTGTCTGGAGTCGAAGAAGAGACTTGAGACTAGACTTTTAAACTGTGTCAAAACTGAAACAGTATAGGAACTTTTAAAGTTGGGCTAAATGCATTTTCCATTACACCATGGCTATAAATCTTTGGAGTTCAAGGTATGGAGAGTGGTAGTTTGAGTACCCTTCATAATTTCAAAAGTTCAGATACTCAGTTTCCAGTTAGGGGAGCTATATGGTTAAGTTTAAGAGATGTGGTATTGAAGGAAATATATCACTGGGATTGAGCTTGGAGAGTTCAAAGACTTATACCATTCCTAGTCTGTTCTGCTTCCTGCCTGCAGCTTAAGTTGTGAGTTCTTAGATTCCTGTTCAGTTGCCATGTCTGCATATTACCGCTCTTGTGAACCATGCTGGTAACAGACTCTTATTCCTCTGGAACTGAACCCAAATCTTTAATTCATGCTTAGCAATTGTGTTTTGCCATAGCAATAGAAGGTAACTAATACAGAAAGTGGTATGGTGAGTTGGATTTGGGGATCTTTATCTGGGGTCATGTTTGCAAGATGCCACATGGTTCCTAGAGTGAATTGTGAGGTTGGGTATCTGGAGAATAGGCAAACTGGGTTTGAGGGTTATAATCTTATATACAATCCAAAGGACACCATGCAGGGACAGTGCTGACTTGTAGATGAGGTGACTGACTGGTAGACAGGTAGGTGTACTGGGCCTGCCCCTCCCTATCAGAGGATCTCCCTTGGAGTCTCCATGTTATTGCATAGTGGCATGATATGCATGACCAAATTTTTTAAATTTAAACACATTTCTCAATAGAGAAGCTATGCTCAATAAAATGAATGAAGAGTGATCTTTTGTCTATTGTTTTTCCTTGAAACAACTATTGTTAAATCATCAGTTCATTAGGTTTTGAAAATAGCATGAATCTCATGTACATTGGGATCCTCTGTTTTCCCTTTAATTTATTCAAGGCACATACTTTCATTGTTGTGAGAGTTGTTTTGTTTTATCTTGCTCTTTTGCTTGCTCTTTGCCAGTTGCTAGAAAAAACAAGAATAAATGGTGCCCAGTATTGTGCTATGGTTTGCATTTTCCCCTTTTATGGGGGGAATAACACTCAAATAAAAGCAAATTGGCAATCAATGCAGTTAATAAGAATAACTCTAATCTAATATGATGATAATCAATAAAAGATGCACAAAATTTCCTCATTCTGAGGTTATTATCTTTTTCATTTCCATTTAATGTTAAAGAGAATTCTCTTTGAATGTCATTTACATTTTGTGAAACAATGTTTTCTCTCTATTACAACAAGCCAAGAATAATTTAGGAAAGTAAAACCTGCAGAATTGCTTTAAAATAGTGAAATTTGTTTGTCCTTTTAAGCAATGACTTTATTTTAAAAATACAATTGACAGTTTATAAATGAATAATAGTTATGCTACAATGGAACAGTGAATTTAAACAAAGATGAGCATGCTACCCAAATAGAACTTTATCCAACAAAATTTAATTGTAAGGAAATTAACATTTAACCTATTTATTCTAAAGTGATCTTGGGTTATTTTTTTCATCAACTATTAGTATGCTCATGTTTCCTATTGACAAAAGCTGTCTAAATATTATTCCAGTGTAATTTTCTTGTAGCATTAATTATAAATGTCTCACTAGAATAATGTGAAAGCAAAATCTCATTTGGAAAGCTGATCACATTGAGTGCATACGAATAAATTAAAATTAACAGCTGAGAAACAAAACCCTTTCCCACAAATGGAATTATCTTTCTTTATTCACTAGAGCTGACATGTCACAAATTCACAGTCTAGCTTTTCACTTCTGTAACACATTAATATTGTTAATATATTAAAATCACTGTTCCAAACAATATAGGGTAATGTAGCATATTATCTCCATAGCAAAACTGTTAAATTATAGTTATGTGATCAAGATAACATACTTACATGTTTGTTGTTCAGTACTTATTTAAGTTTAAAGAAGGAGAAAAGATGGATGCAGTACACATTGAAAAATACTTAGAAAAATGAACAAAAATTATGTAATATATCAAGATAGATTTTCTGGTTTTGCTTTGCAAGATGCTATTGATGAAGGAAGCTTTTGTGTTCAGAAGCTCTTTCTATATTGTTTTTCATAGCTGCATGGGTGTAAGGTGGAATCTCAGTGTCGTTTTGATTTGCAATTCTCTGATGACTAATGAGGACGAGCATTTCTTTAAGTGTTTCTCAGCCATTTGATATTCCTCTATTGAGAATTCTCTGTTAAGTTCTGAGCCCCATTTCACAATTGAGTTGTTTGGTTTTGTGGTGTTTAATTTCTTGAGTTCTTTATATATTTTGGATATTAGACCTTTGTCAGATGAAGGCTTGGTGAAGATTTTTCCCAGTCTGTAGGCTGTCACTTTGTTCTATTGACAGTGTCTCTTGCCTTACAGAAGCTTCTCAGCCTCATGAGGTCCCATTTATTAATTGTTGACCTTTAAGCCTGGGCTGTTGGTGTTCTGTTCAGGAAGTTCTCTCCTGTGCCTATGTGTCCCAGACTCTTCCCCACTTTTTCTTTTAACTGACTTAGTTTCTCTGGTTTTAAGTTAAGGTCTTTAATCCACCTGGACTTGAGTTTTGTGCATGGTGACAAATAGGGGTCTAATTGCAATTTTCCACATGTAGACATCCAGTTAGACCAGCACCATTTGTTGAAGATTATATCATTTTTCCATTGAATAGATTTGGCTTCTTTGTCAAAAATCAAGTGAGCAAATGTGTGTGGATTCATCTCTGGATCTTCAGTTCGATCCCATTGATCCACCAGCCTATTGCTTTGCCAGTACCATGCTGTTTTAAAAATGTTTCTTATTGTAATGTCAATTAAAATAAGAAGATTACCTATGAGAGAAATCATCCTAATATGTGTATCAAAATTCTATATGGAAATAGAGAAAATAATGTGAGAAGTGACAAATACTTAAAAAGGAAAAATATTTAACGTATGTTTTAAACAGTGCATGTTGCACCATGCCTATTACCCTATTACATAGGAGAGAGAGAAATGATTATCAGAAGTTCAAAGTGAGACTCAGATAAATAAGTAGTTAGCTTAAGGTCAGTAGAGAGAAAGAAAGAAAGAAAGAAAGAAAGAAAGAAAGAAAGAAAGAAAGAACTCATGCTGAAAGTGAATTCTCAAACAGAGGAATATTGAATGGCTGAGAAACACTTAAAGAAATGCTCAACATTCTTAGTCACGAAGGAAATATAAATCAAAACAACTCTGAGATTCCATCTTACACCTATCTTGATGGCTGAGATAAAAAAAAAAACACTCACCTGACTGTACATGCTGGCGAGGATATGGAGAAAGGTGAACACTCCTCCTTTGCGGGTGGGAGTGCAAACTTGTACAACCACTTTGTAAATCAATCTAGTGTTTTCTCAGGAAATTGGGAATAACTCTACCTCAGGACCCAGACATACCACTCTTGGGAATATACCCAAAAGATGCTCCACCATACAACAAGGACATTTGCTTAACTATGTTCATAGCAGCTTTATTCATAATAGCCAGAATCTGGAAACAACCTACATGTCCCTCAAAGGAAGAATGGATAAAGAAACTGTGGTATATTTACACAATGGAATGCTATTCTGCTTTCAAAAACAAGAAAATCTTGAAATTTTCAGGCAAATAGATGAACTAGAAAAAATCATCCTGAGTGAGGTAACCCAGACCTAGAAAGGCACACATGGTATATACTCACTCATAAGCAGATATTAGCCACATTATACAGGATAACCACACCACAACACAGAGACTGAAACATCAACCAAGGGCCATGTATGGTGTGGACCTAGACCCTCTACTCAGATGTACTAGCACAGTCTCCTTGTGGATTCCTCATGTGGAGAATACAGACATGCACTTTGGCCGCTGAACTTAGATCACTTCCCCCTGGCAGGGCAATCTTGTCAGAATATAGAGGAAGAGGTTACAGGTAGTACAGATGATACATGACCGGCTGAGGTCAGATGTTAGGGGAAGAGGGCTTCTCTTTCTGAGTAATAAGGGAGAGGGGATGGGGGGAATGAGGGAGGGCGCTACAATCAGGATGTGAAGAATTTAAACTGCAGAACAAGCAGGTAATTTATATTGCTAATCCTACTATATGGAAATAGCTCTGATACTGGCTGAGACATGAATATCAAGGCATAGACAATGCATCTTGTTGGCTACAGAACCCCTGTGAACTAGATGCCATCCTTTATATGGAATGAATGAAGATTTACAGATGTCTTTTTTTTTCCTGCTCATACAAAGAACAGAAAAGCAGCCTTAATTGTTCTGTGTATCACGCATACCTTATACACTTACAATTTGGGGACTGTATAATGCTCGTGAGAAATTATATGTTTTCAGAACAAAAGAACTGGACACTGACTTTGGATCAGATCTGACAGGATGTGTTTCTCTCAGCATGCTGGACACTGACATCCTGTATCCTTCATATTCCAACACCAAGTGCTTCAATTGCTGTTCCTCACTAGAACAAGACAGCTCCCAGGACACTTTCAAAGAAAGTGTCCAATCGCAATTGTCCAGCATTTCAGACTGTCCTACACAGGACTCTATTTAAGCATATAATTTCTCAACATTTAGAAACTGGACCACAACTGTGATTCCTAGCTTGTTTAACCATTTCCCCAATTTTATTTGGCCCCCTACTAGGTATTATTAGCCCCAAATCAGCCAGAAGAAACATTAAGAGAATGATGCCCCATCTCCTTTAAGGGGAATCGGGTAGGTTTTTTGTTGCTTTCATGTACTATTATCAGTGGGAGTTGGTAAAAAGTTATTATTGGTCTTATTTAGAAAGAAAACAAGGTTAGGCTCACTGAAATCTCTCTTTTCCCGTATTTTACACTCTTATGTTTAGAGATAAGGATTGAAAATAAAGAAGAGGGGAATATAGAAATATATAGGGAAGATAGAACAAAAAGTAGATTAGTGAATCTACTCCTCAACTTAATGCCTCAATTGTCATTCACAAGGTTATTTTTATTTCACTAGTATAGAATTTTGTATACAGATGCAAAATAAGTTTAATTCTAGATATAGCGCTATGGAATTCAAATGTAAGTTTATTCTACACACACACACACTATATATATATATATATATATATATATATATATATATATATATATATATATGTACTCTAATATGAGATATTGTACTCATATAACTCAATTATAATACAAGGTTTACTTCTAATACTTTGAAAGTACTATTGCAGGGTGTAAATAAGTTATACAAGTTAATTGTTAGTTGATCCGATCTTGGTCATGTCAATTACTAGTCTACTTTTATCACAACAATATACTTCTTAGGTGCGGCATAGATATGATTCTACAGAACAATAAGGTAGGATAGTTAGATAAAGTCTTCAAAAACCTCAGAGACTTGCATAATATGGCATTGAAAATATTTTTATTATTTTAAAGATTCACTGAATATGAGACAGGTTAGCTCCTGGCAACACACAGCCTACCTCAAAGAGGATAATGAGCTTCAAAGAACCTTTTTATGGAGATGGCTTCAAATGTGGCAAAAAAAAGCCCCAGAACCCACATTTTAAAAAGTAGCCAGCATACTATAGTTAAATAATGTAGCCCTTTTGATATTCTATAGATGTCTCTTCACTTGAATTACGGTGTGCTTTGCTGTACAGAAGCTGTTTTTTGTTTTGCTTTGTGCCATGTGGTCCAATTTGTCAATTGTTGGTCTTAAGGCCTGTGCTTTCAGGGTCCTGTTCAGAAAGTCTTTTCCTGTGTTCTAAGTTTAAGTATACTCCTTTTTCCTTCTTAATAAGATCGAGTATCGGGTCTTATATTGAGCTCCTTGAGACTATCAACAAGGCTAAGGACCTGAGGCCCAAGAAAAAACCTATTATTCTGCTTAATAGGCATAGCAATAAGATGACTCCTAAAGACATTGTTATACACATAGACTGGAATATAACTCAATCCTCATCAAAAGAATATTCTTGCAGTTGATGGCCAATAACACTGAAACCCAAAACTGGTCAACATGCAGAAAATAGGACTGTCAAGTACTTAGTTGTACTTGGTATATCTCTATCACATCTCTCTCATCAGGCAAGGCTCAGAAATCTTCAACGAAGAGATGAGGAAAAGATTGTAAGACTCAGAGGTGGTACATGACTTCAAGGTGACAGGATTTTACAGACCAAACAGGAAAAATGTATATATGAACTCAAAGAGACTGTGACAGCATACATAAGACCTATACAACCTCAAAATAAACATCACAGGGTAGGGGAGAGGAAGTAGGCACAAAGTCTCACCCATAGCTAAGGAACTAGTGTTTGCTGGAGGAACGGGAAAAGTCAGTATTCTTCAATGGACTGACACCTGGTGAACCACTCACACTCCAGGGCAGGTCCCAGACCTAGGAATATTTAGCCAAAGCAAACTTGACTCCATGGTTTTGTTTCAGGTATTTCATTATTTGTGTTTAGTTTAGCTTTTAAAGAAAGAAAACGCGGTGTTGGGTGGGTAGGGAGGCAGGAGAATATCTGGAAGGAGTTGAGGGAGGGAATGACTAAAACAAAATATGTTTTATGAAATTCACAAAGAATAAATTAAAAAGCCTTATTTTTTTTGAAGTCTGCTATGGTTTTAATCTCAATTCTAAGGAAGTAGAGATGGAAAGATTCCTTTAGTTCACTAGCCAGCTAGCAGGGGGTGACTAAAAGAGCTCCAAGCCAGCCAAAGAAAGACTGTTTTGCGAAAAGTCGATGGAACCTGAAGAATTACATTAAGGAAGTCTTCTGCCTCAGCATGCATACATATGTTCACATGTACTGGTACACACACACACACACACACACACACACACACACACACACACACACACAACTTGGTACCATTTTAAAACTGCAAAGTAAAAGTAAAAACTCATAATAACATTCTGAATGTACTCATCTTCCTTAATAAAATACCAGTAAACATAGTCATATACAAGAAAAGATTAAGATATGAATTTTGGAAGAACATGAACTTTTTTTGCAAAATAAAGCATAAAATATATAACTAGTTAGTAAAAAGAAAACAGTAAAATTCTCATATTCTTAAGTAGTAAATTTTAGAGAGAAGATAGATTTCTGGTTGTGATTTGACCATGGAGACTCACTCCCACATTTAAGCCAACATTTTAGATTTGTTTGTGTAACATGTTATATTATGTCTGTGCATGCATTTGTGCACATATACATGTGTTTGCATATGAAGGGCAAAAGTCAAAGTCAGATGTCTTTCTCAACCACTCTTCACCTATTAAAAAAAAAAAACCCAACACTCTTTTTCTAAGATCCTAGAACTCACAAATTCAGCTAGATGAGCCAAGTAGGCAGGAAGCTCCAGGGATCCTGCTATCTCTGCTTGCCCAGTGTACTCTATTATGTACACATTTTTACTTGAGTGCTGGAAGTACAAACTGGCTTCCTCCTGCTTAATTCACCTCCCAGGCATTGTGACATTTTGAATCTATATTTGCATATCTTGAATGAAAGTACTGAGTGGTATCCTTTGCCAAAACAACAAGAACCAAAAAAATTAAGCCTTTGAAAAACAAAATGCAGAAAAGAATATATCATAACAACATGGAAACTTCCATGTGCAATGGAAGATAATCTTTTTTTGTTTTACTTTTTAAATAGATATATATTTATATTTATATATAAAATAGTCGTTTACAAAAAAAACCCACCAAACAAAAAATTAAAACAAACTAAAAAAAAAACAAAAAAACAAAAAACAAACAAACCAAAAAAACAAAAAACAAAAACAAAAAACAATTGAACAATGATAACCAAAAAAACCAAACAGGAGCAGAGATGGGGCTGAGGCATAGGGTAGGCCGCTGGCGCTGTCCTGAGAGCAGGGCTAGATTTGAGCTGAGGAGAAAGTTGGGGGGCTGAGGTGCTCAGTCATCCTTTCCACACAGAGGGTCGTGGAGGAAAAAGCTCTAGAATTGACAGAGGGAGAGGCCTAGGTTACATCCAGGCTGGCACAGCTCTGCATGCAAACTCCTGGCAGCAGGGCGGGGTGAACACAGCAACAGGTGCAGGATGGTGCTGAAGCCCTCTTTGTACAGCAGGCGGCCAGGTTCTTCTGCCTGCTCTTCAGCAAAGAGCTCAAAGGCCAGGCGAGTCAGCTCCTCCAGGTTCCTGGCCCCATCCAGGGCTGCTAGGGCAAGAGCCACATTTCCGGAGTCCAACAAACCCTTGGCTTCCTGCTGGAAGTAGCTGAAGGCACCAGCCACCGTCTGAGGATCTGAGATCTGTAGCTGCTTGGCAAATGCCTCTTGGATAAACATTCGACTTCGGCCTGGCTCTGCCCCCATATCCACGCAGCGCTGCGTTCTGTAGTACCTTTCCCAGCTCCCAGAGCCGTGGTTCTATGGCCACCTTCAGCTGGTCCACCACAATCACAGGGAAGCTCCCTACAAACGCACATTCAGTGGCTGGAATGCCCAGGGCTTGTGCCATGACTCTCTGGACATTGTTGGTGTAAACGGTGGGGTCCTTACTCTCCTCAGGGCTGGGTTGATAGACAGGGAGGAACTCTACTTCCACGATGCTGCAAGGCTGAGAGGCTGTGAGCCAGAGGACTTTGAACACTCCAGGGTGTCCAGATTGTTGGGGTATCAGACGAGGACAGGCTGCACGGGCACCCCTACGATGAAGGCTCCTGGTTTGAACTTCAGCAGGGCCTTCTTTTTGGAACAAGCACCTGAGGCCACTTGCCTCCTTAGGTAGCCCGCCTCCTGACCTCTTCAACTACTCTTCTGCGGGAAGCAGGGTCCTGCCAGGAGACTAGGATGGCTTGATTGAATCGAAGAAGGGCTCCGATGACAGGCACAGAAAGATTCTCATCTCGAGACACAACCTTGGGCAGATCACAGGGTAGCAGGATGATCGGGTGGAAGAAAGTAGTGTTAGGGGCGGCGACCAGGACGGGGGCTTCTAGGCGAGAGGCCCTCTGGCCTCAAACTCGGATCCGAAGGAAGCCAAGCAGGAAAAATAACAGGGGGCTCAGACCAAGAACCCCATTGTGGCATACAGTCTTCCTCCATCCTGTAATTGGTTCCTGAAGCTGCTCCTCAGTGAGACCTTCTACTTGGAGCCAGGCGAAGGGCCAGAGAAGAAAGAGGACAATAAAAGCCAGAAGCACTCCTATTGGGACCAGCAGTACCCCCAGGAGGCAGAACTTTCCAGGTGCTGTGGACACCGCGGGAACGAACTCCGGTGGAGCACTGGGTCAGGGTAGGGTGCAGAGGCCAGCAGCTGCAGAGGGAGGTTGGGCCACCGGGTCCCAGCCTCTCCTCCACCCCAGTATCCCCATCTCTGAGGCGGACCACCTCTTTCCTTCCCGGGTTGCGGCAATGGAAGATATTCAAAGTATTCAAATGATTGCAATCTGTAAATGCTTGTACTTCAATTCTTTGCCTACAGGTTTTAAAGATTTCAGACCTGGGGTAGTTAGAGGCCAGGGGTAAAGGTGCTTGTTCTTAGGCCTGAGAACCTGAGTAAAATCCCCAGGCCACACATAGTAGAAAGCAAAGAATACTGATTCCTGAACATTCTTGAATGGTGCATTTGCATGTGCTCACATGTACACACACACACACACGCACACACGCATGCGCGCGCGAGCACATGCATGTGCGCAAGAGAGAGAGCAAGAGCGAGCGAGCAAGAGAGCCTTTATATGCTTGTATATAATCTTTCAGCAATAATATAAAAACTGAGTATATGTGATGAATAAATGGAATACATTAGCAGTATGTATTTTTTTTAATGAAAGCCACCTCCTATTTTATGCTCTCTGCCTTGCTATTTTCCGTGGTCACCCCCATAACTTTAAAAACATACGACTACTTTTTCTAATATTTGAAGGCACAACTAACATTTGCCAAGATGTGTCATTTGCCAGGAAATCTTTAAGAAAATGGGAACTACATGAAGCCTGAGGTGCCCATTGGCTATGTCTATGTAGGGGGCTTAGGTCCAACCCAAGCATGGCCCTTGGTTGGTGCTTCCATCTCAGCAGGCCCTTCTGGCCTTCATGTGGGTCTTCTACTAATGGGAAGGAGGACTGTCTCTGACATGGACTTTGTTCCCAGCCTTTTTTCAAATCACTGCCCCCTGGTAGGACTGCCTTGGCAGGACACAGAGGAAGAGGATGCACTCAGTCCTCATAGGACTTGTTGAGCTGGGATGGATGGCAAAGGGGGCTCTGCTTTTCTGAGGTCCTGGGAGGCTGAGGAGGGGTGGGGTTGGGCTACAACCAGGATGTAAAAGGAATCAACAATGAAAAAAATTGAATGGAGACCTACACAAAAAGAAAGACAGACGGAAAGAAAGAAAAAGAAGGAAAGAAAAGAATGGGGGAAAAAGAAATGGGAACTATGATATGAACCAAGATAATTATGTCCAGAGAATATTGCATCGCTTTCTGCAGACTTTTTCAGGTACTCCTTTGGATGAAAAAGAAAAAAAAAAGCCTCCTTCAGAAAGACTTCTACCAGGAGACTCTCAGATAGCTGAGGCCTTGGCCCAAAATGTTATAAAGTATCAAATGAGGTCCTCTGCGAGGCGGAGGAGGGCATAACAAACCTCCCCCTCCCACCCCCCGTGTCAGGGGAGGCGCCAGAGGCGTGGAACTCCCAGCAGGCCTCTCCCCAGGATGTTCCCATCAGTCTTTTCGTGGGTGGTCACTTCCTACTTAATGCTTCAGAGGCCCGTGGGTTAAGGCAACGTGAGGACGCCATAACGCTCTCTGTCCAAGACTGGCTGCTACCCTAGCAAGAAACAAGACCAAAAATCTGCCAGAGTCAAGGTAAGGAGGTGAATGAGTTCGAGTGCCGGTGCGATGCCCACGATAGAAGAGAAATATTTTTGTTCTCAGTCTATGATCCCCAGAAAAGTGCTCTTTCCCAGCCCTGGGGCCCAGGAAACTGGATGGTGTCTGCAGTCTCTCCTCATATCCCTCAAGCCAACTCACGGAAGCCGCCTCTCTGTTGGTGCTGGCTTTGGACTTTTTTTTTTTTTTCCGAGACAGGGTTTCTCTGTGTAGCCTTGGCTGTCCTAGACTCACTTTGTAGACCACGCTGGCCTCGAACTCACAGCGATCCGCCTGCCTCTGCCTCCCAAGGGCTGGGATTAAGGGCGTGCGCCACCACCGCCCGGCGCGCTGGCTCTGGACTTTAAAAAAGGAATCTTCCTTGTCCCCCAGCTCTGCTCCTGCCCCCTCTTCCCACACCCCCCACCCCCCACCCCCACCCCCGCCAAATCCTGCCCACTCCTGTCTCCCAGGCTAAGCTTTGTTCTAACCTAAGAAGAGGTCCTCCTCCTAGATGGGGATACTGCTATTCTTTGTATAGAATATCATTGGGAGAAAAGATGCCCCCTCTGTCCTCCTAATCAATCTCACTCATCCCTGACTCTTCCTCCCTCCATCTTCTACCATTCTCATCCTCTGCTTCTCTCCCATCCTAGCTCCTTCCCTCCACATCTAATTCTTCATATCCTGCTTTAGGCAGTCCTTTATTATTATTATTATCATTATCATTATCATTATTATTATTATTATTATTTACTTTTTCTTTTTCAAGACAGAGTCTCTCTGTGTTAGCCTTCGCTGTCCTAGGCTTGCTTTGCATTTCAGGCTGACCTCCACCTCACAGCTATCCACTAACCTCCTCCTCCTGAGTACTGGGATTAAAGGCACACACCACCACTCCAGGCTTCAGCTGTCTTCTTCTTTCTTTTTCTTTTTTCTCTTTCTGTTTCATTCTTTTGTTTTTGGATTTTCATGACAGAGTTTCTCTGTATAGCTTTGGCTATCCTGGCCTCACTTTGTAGACCAGGCTGGCCTCAAACTCACAGCAGTCCACGTGCCTCTGCTTCCCGAGGACTGGCATGTGGCACCACGCCCAGGTTACGATGTCTTCTTCTTTTATTTCTTTTTCTTTTTCTGTTTTTTTTTATGTTGTTGTTGTTTGAGACACGACATCTCCGTGTAGCCTTGGCTATCCTGGCCTCGCTTTGCAGGTCAGGCAGGCCTGGAGCTCACAGAGATCCTCATGGGATTCACAGCCTGTACCACCATGCTCAGCTTCTGCTGTCTTCTTTTTTTTTTTCTTTAAATCTTTTTCCTTTTTTCCTCTTTCTCTTCCTATTTCTTTCTTTTCTTCCTTTCTTCCTTCCTTCCTTCCTTCCTTTCTTTCTTTCTTTTTGGTTTTATCGAGACAGGGTTTGTCTGTGCAGCCTTGGCTGTCCTGGACTTGCTTTACACTTCAGGCTGGCCTCCAAAGCACAGCAATCAGCCTGTCTCAGACTCAGGAGTACTTCTATTAAACGCCTGCAACATCGTGCCTGGCTTTGGCTGTTTTTTCCTTTATTTCCCCCTCTCTTTCTACTTCTTTCCTTCCTTTCTTCCTTCCTTCCTTCCTTCCTTCCTTCCTTCCTTCCTTCCTTTTGTTTTTGGTTTATCAAGACATGGTTTCTCTGTGTAGCCTTGGCTGTGCTGACCTGGCATTGCAATTCAGGACTGCCCTCAACTCACAGGGATCCAGTTGCATCTGAGTCCTGAGTACTGGGATTAAAGGTGCGTGACCAAGCCCGTGGTTCCAGTTCCCCCTTCAGCTGGCCCACCACAATCACAGGGAGGCTCCCTACAAACGCACATTCAGTGGCTGGAATGCCCAGGGCTTGTGCCATGACTCTCTGGACATTGTTGGTGTAAACGGTGGGGTCCTTACTCTCCTCAGGGCTGGGTTGATAGACAGGGAGGAACTCTACTTCCACGATGCTGCAAGGCTGAGAGGCTGTGAGCCAGAGGACTTTGAACACTCCAGGGTGTCCAGATTGTTGGGGTATCAGACGAGGACAGGCTCCTGGTTTGAACTTCAGCAGGGCCTTCTTTTTGGAACAAGCACCTGAGGCCACTTGCCTCCTTAGGTAGCCCGCCTCCTGACCTCTTCAACTACTCTTCTGCGGGAAGCAGGGTCCTGCCAGGAGACTAGGATGGCTTGATTGAATCGAAGAAGGGCTCCGATGACAGGCACAGAAAGATTCTCATCTCGAGACACAACCTTGGGCAGGTCACAGGGTAGCAGGATGATCGGGTGGAAGAAAGTAGTGTTAGGGGCGGCGACCAGGACGGGGGCTTCTAGGCGAGAGGCCCTCTGGCCTCAAACTCGGATCCGAAGGAAGCCAAGCAGGAAAAATAGCAAGGGGCTCAGACCAAGAACCCCATTGTGGCATACAGTCTTCCTCCATCCTGTAATTGGTTCCTGAAGCTGCTCCTCAGTGAGACCTTCTACTTGGAGCCAGGCGAAGGGCCAGAGAAGAAAGAGGACAATAAAAGCCAGAAGCACTCCTATTGGGACCAGCAGTACCCCCAGGAGGCAGAACTTTCCAGGTGCTACGGTCACCACGGGAGCGCACGCGGTGGAGCCCTGGGTCAGGGTAGGCTGCAGAGGCCAGCAGCTGCAGAGGGAGGTTGGGCCACCGGGTCCCAGCCTCTCCTCCACCCCAGTATCCCCATCTCTGAGGCGGACCACCTCTTTCCTTCCCGGGTTCTGGCAATGGAAGATATTCAAAGTATTCAAATGATTGCAATCTGTAAATGCTTGTACTTCAATTCTTTGCCTACAGGTTTTAAAGATTTCAGACCTGGGGTAGCTAGAGTCCAGGGGTAAAGGTGCTTGTTCTTAGGCCTGAGAGCCTGAGTAAAATCCCCAGGCCACACATATTAGAAAGCAAAGAATACTGATTCCTGAACATTCTTGAATGGTGCGTTTGCATGTGCTCACATGTACACGCACACGCACACACACGCATGCACGCGCGTGCGAGAGCGCATGCACGTGCGCAAGAGAGAGCGAGAGAGAGAGCCTTTATATGCTTGTATATAATCTTTCAGCAGTAATATAAAAACTGAGTATATGTGATGAATAAATGGAATACATTAGCAGTATGTATTTTTTTTAATGAAAGCCACCTCTTATTCTATGCTCTCTGCCTTGCTCTTCTCCGTGGTCACCCCCATAACTTTAAAAACATACGACTACTTTTTCTACTATTTGAAGGCAGAACTAACATTTGCCGGGATGTGTCATTTGCCAGGAAATCTTTAATGAAATGGGAACTACATGAACCCTAAGGTGCCCATTGACTATGTCTATGTAGGGGGCTTAGGTCCAACCCAAGCATGGCCCTTGGTTGGTGCTTCCATCTCAGCAGGCCCTTCTGGCCTTCATGTGGGTCTTCTACTAATGGGAAGGAGGACTGTCTCTGACATGGACTTTGTTCCCAGCCTTTTTTCAAATCACTGCCCCCTGGTAGGACTGCCTTGGCAGGACACAGAGGAAGAGGATGCACTCAGTCCTCATAGGACTTGGTGAGCTGGGATGGATGGGAAAGGGGGCTCTGCTTTTCTGAGGTCCTGGGAGGCTGAGGAGAGGAGGGGTTGGGCTACAACCAGGATGTAAAAGGAATCAACAATGAAAAAAATTGAATGGAGACCTACACAAAAAAAAAGACAGATGGAAAGAAAGAAAGATAAAGAAGGAAAGAAAAGAATGGGGGAAAAAGAAATGGGAACTATGATATGAACCAAGATAATTATGTCCAGAGAATATTGCATCACTTTCTGCAGACTTTTTCAGGTACCCGTTTGGATGAAAAAGAAAAAAAAAAAAGCCTCCTTCAGAAAGACTTCTACCAGGAGACTCTCAGATAGCTGAGGCCTTGGCCCAAAATGTTATAAAGTATCAAATGAGGTCCTCTGCGAGGCGGAGGAGGGCATAACAAACCTCCCCCTCCCACCCCCCGTGTCAGGGGAGGCGCCAGAGGCGTGGAACTCCCAGCAGGCCTCTCCCCAGGATGTTCCCATCAGTCTTTTCGTGGGTGGTCACTTCCTACTTAATGCTTCAGAGGCCCGTGGGTTAAGGCAACGTGAGGACGCCATAACGCTCTCTGTCCAAGACTGGCTGCTACCCTAGCAAGAAACAAGACCAAAAATCTGCCAGAGTCAAGGTAAGGAGGTGAATGAGTTCGAGTGCCGGTGCGATGCCCACGATAGAAGAGAAATATTTTTGTTCTCAGTCTATGATCCCCAGAAAAGTGCCCTTCCCCAGCCCTGGGGCCCAGGAAACTGGATGGTGTCTGCAGTCTCTCCTCATATCCCTCAAGCCAACTCACGGAAGCCGCCTCTCTGTTGGTGCTGGCTTTGGACTTTTTTTTTGTTTGTTTGTTTGTTTGTTTGTTTTTCGAGACAGGGTTTCTCTGTGTATCATTGGCTGTCCTAGACTCACTTTATAGACCAGGCTGGCCTCGAACTCACAGCGATCCGCCTGCCTCTGCCTCCCAAGTGCTGGGATTAAGGGCGTGCGCCACCACCGCCTGGCGCGCTGGCTCTGGACTTTAAAAAAGGAATCTTCCTCGTCCCCCAGATCTTCTCCTGCCCCCTCTTCCCACCCCCCCACTCCCCACCCCCACTCCCGCCAAATCCTGCCCACTCCTGTCTCCCAGGCTAAGCTTTGTTCTAACCTAAGAAGAGGTCCTCCTCCTAGATGGGGATACTGCTATTCTTTGTATAGAATATCATTGGGAGAAAAGATGCCCCCTCTGTCCTCCTAATCAATCTCACTCATCCCTGACTCTTCCTCCCTCCATCTTCTACCATTCTCATCCTCTGCTTCTCTCCCACCCTAGAGCCTTCCCTCCACATCTAATTCCTCATATCCTGCTTTAGGCAGTCCTTTATTATTATTATTATCATTATCATTATCATTATTATTATTATTATTATTATTACTTTTTCTTATTCGAGACAGAGTCTCTCTGTGTTAGCCTTGGCTGTCCTAGCCTTGCTTTGCGTTTCAGGCTGGCCTCCACCTCACAGCTATCCACTAACCTCCTCCTCCTGAGTACTGGGATTAAAGGCACACACCACCACTCCAGGCTTCAGCTGTCTTCTTCTTTCTTTTTCTTTTTTCTCTTTCTGTTTCATTCTTTTGTTTTTGGATTTTCATGACAGAGTTTCTCTGTATAGCTTTGGCTATCCTGGCCTCACTTTGTAGACCAGGCTGGCCTCAAACTCACAGCAGTCCACGTGCCTCTGCTTCCCGAGGACTGGCATGTGGCACCACGCCCAGGTTACGATGTCCTCTTCTTTTATTTCTTTTTCTTTTTCTGTTTTGTTTTTATGTTGTTGTTGTTGTTGTTTGAGACAGGACATCTCCGTGTAGCCTTGGCTATCCTGGCCTCGCTTTGCAGGTCAGGCATGCCTGGAGCTCACAGAGATCCTCATGGGATTCACAGCCTGCACCACCATGCTCAGCTTCTGCTGTCTTCTTTTTGTTTCTTTAAATCTTTTTCTTTTTTTCCTCTTTCTCTTCCTATTTCTTTCTTTTCTTCCTTCCTTCCTTCCTTCCTTCCTTCCTTTCTTTCTTTTTGGTTTTATCGAGACAGGTTTTGTCTGTGCAGCCATGGCTGTCCTGGACATGCTTTACACTTCAGGCTGGCCTCCAAAGCACAGCAATCAGCCTGTCTCAGACTCCGGAGTACTTCTATTAAAGGCCTGCAACATCGTGCCTGGCTTTGGCTGGTTTTTTCCTTTATTTCCCCCTCTCTTTCTATTTCTTTCCTTCCTTCCTTCCTTCCTTCCTTCCTTCCTTTCTTTCGTTTTTGGTTTATCAGGACATGGTTTCTCTGTGTAGCCTTGGCTGTGCTGACCTGGCATTTCAATTCAGGACTGCCCTCAACTCACAGGGATCCACTTGCCTCTGAATCCTGAATACTGGGATTAAAGGTCTGTGACCAAGCCCGGCTAAAGATGTTTTCTTTTTCTTATTTACTCTTTTTTTCTTTTCTTTCTTTCTTTTTTTTTTTTTCCCTGAGATATGGATTCTCTGTATAGAATTGGCTGTCCTCTCCTCCCTTTGTAGTTCAGGCAGGCTCCAAATTCACAGCAATCCACCTACCTCTGCCTCCCGAATACTGGGATTAAATGCATGCAACACCATGCTCAACTTCAGCTGCCGCCTTTTTTTTTTCTTTTTCCTTTTTTTCTTTTCTTCTTTCTCTTGATGTTTTTTTCTTTATTTTTCTTTTTCTTTTTTTATTATTTATTTATTTATTTGTTTGTTTATTTATTTATTTATTTATTTGTTCCAGACAAAGTTTCTCTGTCTAGCCTCAGCTATCCTGGCCACACTTTGTAAAACAGGCTGGCCTCTAACTCAAAGAGACCAACCTGCCTCTGCTTCCTGTGTACTGGCCTGTGCGACCAAGACAGGCTTCAGATGTCTTCTTTTTTTCTTTTTTCTCTTTCCTTTTGTGTGTGTGTGTTTTTTTTTTTTTTTTACTTCTTTTTTTCAAGACAGGGTTACTATGTGTAGCCTTAGCAGTCCTGGCTTTGCTTTGTAGTCCTGAACTCACAGTGATCCACCTAGCTCTGCTTCTTGAGGACTGGGATTAAAGGCCTACACTACCATGCCAATGCCAGGTTTTGGCTGTCGTCGTTGTCGTCTCTTCTTCTTCCTCCTCCTCCTCCTCCTCTTCTTCTTCTTCTTTGTCTTTTTCTTTCTTTTTCTCTTACTGTTTATTACTTTCTTTTTTTTTGGATTTTCAAGACAGGATTTCTCTGTGCAGCCTTAGGTATCCTGGCTCGCTTTGTAGACAAGGCTGGCACCCAACTCACAGAGTTCCACTGTCCTCTACTTCCTGAGTACTGAGATTAAAGACCTATACCACCATGCCACACTTCAGCGCTCTCTCTCTCTCTCTCTCTCTCTCTCTCTCTCTCTCTCTCTCTCTCGTCTTTCTCTTCCTGTCTATATTTTCTTTTTCTTTCTTTCTTTCTTTCTTTCTTTCTTTCTTTCTTTCTTTCTGATTTTTTGTTTACCGAAACTGAGTTTCTCTGTGTAGCCTTGGCTATGCTGGCCTTGCTTTGCAGTTCAGGCTGCCCCTCAAATCACAACAATCTACTTCCCTCTGCCTCCTGAGTACTGGGCTTAATGGCCTACACTACAACGCCAGGTTTTGGTTGTCTTCTTACTCTTTTTTGAATCTTTTTTTTCTCTTTCTCTTTCTTTCTTTCTTCTTCTTCTTCTTCTTCTTCTTCTTCTTCTTCTTCTTCTTCTTCTTCTTCTTCTTCTTCTTCTTCTTCTTCTTCTTCTTCTTCTTTTAGCTTTGGCTTTGTTTGTTTGTTTGGTTGGTTTGGTTTTTGTAGACAGGATTTCTCTGTTTAGCCTTGCCTACCTTGGCTTGATTTTGCAGCTCGGGCCAGCCTGGGACTCACAGCAATCTATCTGCCTCTGCCTCCTGAGTACTGGGATTTAAGGCCTACACCACCATGCCAGGCTTTGGCTGTCTTCTTCTTCTTCTTTTTTTATCTGCTTCTTTTATTTCTCTTTCTGTTTCATCCTTTCTTTCTTTTTTTTTTCCCCGAGACAGGGTTTCTCTGTGTAGCCTTGGGTGTCCTGGTCTGTGTTTGTACAACAGACTGGCATCCAACTCACAGCTATCAGCCTGTCTCTGCCTCAGGAGTACTAGGATTAAAGGCGTGCACAACCAAGCCAAGCTTCTGCTGTGTTCCTCTTGTTCTTTTCTTCTTTCTTTTTCTTTTCATTTTCTTTCTTTCTTTCTTTCTTTCTTTCTTTCTTTCTTTTGTTTTTTGTTCAGCAAGAGAGCATATCTCTGTGTAGCCTTAGTAACCTTGCTCTGCTTCATAGACAAGGCTGGCCTCCAACTCACAGTGATCTACCAGTGTCTGCTTCCCTCCTACTGGGACTAAAGGCCTACAGCACCATGCCAGGCTTAGGCAGTCTTATTCTTCCTCTTCTTCTTCTTCTTTTTTTTGTTTGTTTTGTTTTGTTTTTTCTTTTTTCTGTTTCTGTTTCTTATTTTGCTTCTTTTTTTAATTTTTTTTTTAAAAATTTTTGAAGGATGTTTCTCTGTGTAGACTTACCTGTTTTGGCTTTGCTTTGCAGTTTATCCCTGCCGTCAACTCAGAGAGATCCACCAGCCTCTGCTGCCAGAGTACTGGGATTAAAAGTCAGTACCACCATGCCTGGCTTCAGCTGTCTTCTTCTTATTAGTTTCTTTTTCTTTTCTTTTTCTATTTTTCTCTTCTGTTTCTTTCTTACTTTCTCCCTTTCTTTCTTTTTTTTGTTTCTGAGTTTTGGAGACAGGGTTTCTCTATGTAGCTTCAGCTCTCCTGGCCTTGCTTTGTAGATCAGCATGGCCTCACATTCACAGCAATCCTCCTGCCTTTGCCTCCTGACTACTGGGATTAAAGGCCTTTGTGTCCAAGCCCCTCTTGAGTTGTCTTCTTTTTCTTCTTTTTTTTCCTTTTTCCTTTTCTTTTTCTTTTTTACTTTTTTTTTCAAGACAGGGTTTCTCTGTGTATACTTATGAGTCCTTGACTCGCTTTGTAGTTCAGGCTAGTCCTGAACTCAACAGTGATCCACCTAGCTCTGCCTCCTGAGTACTGGGATTAAAGGCCTACACCACAATGTCTGGCTTTGCCTGGCTTTATCTTCTTCTTTTTTCTTTTCCTTTTTTTTCCCTCTCACTTTTCTTCTTTTGTTTGTTTGGATTTTGGTTTTTCGAGACAGGATTTCTCTGTGTAGCATTAGCTATCCTAGCCTCGATTTGTAGACAAGTCTGGCCTTGAACTCACAGAGCCTCCACCAGCCTTTACTTCCTGAGTTCTGGTTAGAAGTGCTTCACCACCATTCCAGGCTTTGGCTGTCTCTGTTTTCTTTTGTTTTTTTTCCCCTTTCTCTTTCTGTCTCTTTTTCTTCCTTCCTTCATTCCTTTCTTTCTTTCATTTTTTGTTTACTGAGACAGGGTTTCTCTGTGTAGCCTTGCCTATTTTGGCCTTGCTTTGCAGTTCAGGCTGCCACTCAAATCATAGCAATCTACCTCCCTGTGTCTCCCGAGTACTGGGGTTAAGGGCCTACACCACCAAGCCTGGCTTTGGCGTCTTCTTCTTTGTTTTTTAAATCCTTTTCTTTATTTTTTCTTTCTGTTGCTTTCTTTCTTTCTTTCTTTTCTTTTCTTTATTTTTATTTTTGAGACAGGGTTTCTCTGTGTAGCCTTGGCTGTCCTGGCCTCGTTTTGCAGCTCAGGCCTGGCTTGAACATATAGTGATCCATCTGCCTCTGTCTCCTGAGTACTGGGATCAAAGGCCTACACCACCAAGTCTGGCTTTGGTTATCTCCTCCTCCTCCTCTTCCTCCTCCTCCTCCTTCTTTTTCTCTCTTTCTGTTTCTTAGTTCTTTTCTTTTCTTTTTTCTTTTTTTTTTTTTTTTTTTGTTATTTGGTTCTTCGAGACAGGGTTTCTCTGTGTAGCCTTGGCTGTCTCGGCCTCACTTTGTAGTTCAGGCCTACCCCCAACTCACAGCAATCCACCTGACTCTGCCTCCTGGCTTCAGCTGGCTTCCTCTTTTTTTCCTCTCTGTCTGTCTGTCTGTCTGTCTGTCTGTCTGTCTGTCTGTCTCTCTCTCTCTCTCTCTCTCTCTCTCTCTCTCTCTCTTTCTGTCTGTCTTTTGGTTTTGGTTTTGGTTTTTTGAGACAGGGTTTCTCTGTGTAGCCTTAGCTATACTGGCCTTGCTTTTGTAGTTCAGGCAGGCCCTGAACGCACAGTGATCCACCTGCCTCTGACTCTGAATACTGTGATTAAAGGCCTACACCACCAAACATGGCTTCAGCTGTCTTCTTTTTTGTCCTTTTTCTTTTTTTCTCTTTCTTTATTTGTTACTTTCTTTCTATTTATTTATTTATTTATTTTGGTTTTAGAGACAGGGTTTCTCTGTGTAGCCTTAGCTATCCTGGCCTCACTTTTGTAGTTCAGGCCAGCCATGAACTCACAGTGGTCAAACTAGCTCTGCCTCCCAGTACTGAGATTAAAGTTCTACACCACCTTGACCAGCTTCAAATGTCTTCTTTTTTTCCTTTTTCTTTATTTCTCTTCCTGTATCTTTCTTTCTTTTTATTATTTATTGGTTTGTCTAGACAGGGTTTCTCTGTGTAGCCTTGACTATCTTGGCCTCCCTTTGCAGTTCTGGCAGGCCCTGAACTGACAGAGATCCACCTGTCTCTGCCTCCTGAGTACTGGGATTAAAGGTCTACACCACTATGCCAGGCTTCGGCTGTCTTCTTTTTCTTCTTTTTTCTTTTTCTTTCTTTTTTTTCTCTTTCTGTTTCTTAATATCTTTGTTTTTTGTTTGTTTGTTTGTTTGTTTGACACAAGGTTTCTCTGTTTAGCCTTAGCTCTCCTCGCCTCACTTTGTAGACCAGGCTGGCCTCCAACTCACAGCAATCCTCCTGCCTCAGACTCCCAAGTACTAGGATTAAAGGCCTGTGCCACCAAGGTAGACTTCTGCTGTCTTCCTCTTCTTTTTTTCTTTTTTTCTCTTTCTTTTTCTTTTTTTCTATTTTTCCTTTGTTTATGGTCTTTTGAGACAAGGTTTCTCTGTGTAGGCTTAGCTGTCCTTGCCCAGCTTTGTAGACAAGGCTGGCCTCTAACTCACAGCGATCCACTGGTATCTGTGTCCCTAGTACTGGGATTAAAGGCCTACACCACCATGCCAGGCTTCCTCTGTCTTCTTCTTTCCCTTTTATTTTCTTTTTGTTTCTTATTTTCTTTCTTTTTTTTTTTTTTTGTTTTGATTTTTTGTTTTGTTTTATTGTTCAAGACAGGGTTTCTCTGTGTAGCATTGGCTGTCTTGGCCTTGCTTTGTAGTTCAAGCTGGCCTCCAACTCACAGCGATCTACCTGCCTCTGCCTCAGGAGTACTGCTATTAAAGCCCTACATCACCATGCATGGCTTTGGCTGTCTTATTCTTTTTTTCTTTCTCTCTTTCTCTCTTTCTTTCTTTCTTTCATTTTTGGTTTATCAAGACAGACTTTCTCTGTGTAGCCTTACCTATCTTGGCCTCCCTTGGCAGTTCAGGACTGCCCTCAACTCACAGCCATCTACCTGCCACTGTCTTCTGACTCCTGGGATTAAGTGCCTATGCCACCATGTCTGGCTGCTTCTTCTTTTTCTTCTTTTTTTTTAACTTTTTCATTTTTCTCTCTCTTTCTGTTTCTTTCTTTCGTTTGTTTGGTTTTTTGTTGTTGTTTTTTTTGTTTGTTTTTGTTTTTTTGTTTTTTGAGACAGGGTTTCTCTGTGTAGCCTTGGCTGGCCTGACCTGGCTTTGAAATTCAGGAGAACCCTGAACTCAAAGCGATTCACCGGCCTCTGCCTCCTGAGTCCTGGGATTAAAGGCCTATACGACCATGTCTGGCTTAGGCTGTCTTCTTCTTCTTCTTTTTTATTATTCTGTTTTTCTTTTTCTTTGTTTCTTTTCTTTTCTTTTTTTTTTTTATTTTTGTTTGTTTGTTTTGTTTTTCGATACAAGATTTCTCTGTGTAGGGTTAGCTGTCCTGGCCTGGTTTTGTAGATCAGACTGGCCTCTAACTCAAAGTGATGCACTTGCCTCTGCTTCCTGAGTACTGGGATTAAAGGTTTGTGGGACCAAGCCCATCTTCAGATGTCTTCTTTTTCTTCTTTTGTCTTTTTCTTTTTCTGTTTCTTTTTCTTTTTCTAGACAGGGTTTCTCTGTGTAGCCTTGGCTGTCCTGGCCTCACTTTGTAGTTCAAGCCTACGATGAACATACAGCGATCCATCTGTCTCTGCCTCCTGAGTATTCATATTAAAAGCCTACACCACCATGCCTGGCTTTGGCTGTCTTCTTCTTCTTTTTCTTTTTCTTTTCTTTCTTTCTTTCTTTCTTTCTTTCTTTTCTTTTCTTTTTTCTCTTTCTGTTTCTTAGTTTTCTTCTTCTTTTGATTTTTGGTTTTTCGAGACAAGGTTTCTCTGTGCCTGGTCTCGCTTTGCAGTTCAGGCCTGCCTCTAACTCACATCATACACCTGCCTCTGCCTCCCGAGTACTAGGATTAAAGGCCTATGCCACACAGCCGGGCTTCATCTGTCTCCCTCTTTTTTTCTCTTTCTTTCTATCTTTTGGTTTTGGTTTTTTGAGACAGGTTTTCTCTGTGTAGCCTTAGCTATTCTGTCCTTGCTTTTGTAGGCCAGGCTGGCCTCGATCTCACAGCAATTCACCTGCCTCTGCTTCCTGAATACTGGGGTTAAATGCCTATGCTACCAAGCTGGGCTTCGGATGTCTTCTTTTTCTTCATTTTTCTTTTCTGCTTGTTTCTCTTTTTTTTTTTCCTTTTTTTTCTCTTTCTTTTTCTGTTCCTTTCTTTCTTTCTTCCTTTCTTTCTTTTATTTTTGGTTTATCAACACAGCATTTCTCTGTGTAGCCTTGGCTATCCTGGCCTCACTTTGTAGTTCAGGCAGGCCCTGAACTCACAGCAATCTACCTGCCTCTGCTTTCAAGTACTGGGATTTAAGGACTACACCACCATGCATAGATTTGGCTGTCTTCTTTTTTCTTGGTTTTTTTTCTTTCTGTTTCTTTCTTTCTTTTCTTCTTTTTGTTTGTTTTGTTTTGTTTTGTTTTTTGAGACAGGGTATCTCTGTGTTGCCTTAGCTATCCTGGCCTTGCTTTGTAGACTCAGCTGTACTGGAACTCAAAGTAAATCTATCTGCCTCTCCTTCTGAGTTCTGGGATGAAAGGCCTTGTCTTCTTTTTCTTCTTTTCTTTTTCTTTCTTTTTTTCTTTTTTTTTTTCCCAGACAGGGTTTCTCTGTGTAGCCTTGCCTGTCTTGGCTTTCCTTTGTAGTCAGGCCGGCCTCCAACTCACAGATATCTGCCTGTCTTTACCTCCAGAGTTCTGGGATTAAAGGTCTACACCACCATGCCTGGATTCAGCTGTCTTACTCTTTTTCCCCACTCTCTTTCTGTTTCTTCCTTCCTTCCTTCCTTCCTTTGATTTTTTGTTTACCGAGACAGTATTTCTCTGTGTAGCCTTGGCTATGCTGGCCTTGCTTTGCAGTTCAGGCTGCCCCTCAAATCACAGCAATCTACCTCCCTCTGTCTCCTGAGTACTATGCTTAATAGCCTACACTACGCCAGGCTTTGGTTGTCGTCTTCTTCATTTTTTTTAATCTTTTTTTTCTCTTTCTGTTTTTTCTTTCTTTTTTGTTTGTTTGTTTTGTTTTTTGTTGTTTTTGTAGACAGGGTTTCTCTGTTTAGCCTTGGCTATCTTGGCCTGGTTTTACAGCTTGGGCCAGCCTGGGACTCAGCAATCCATCTGCCTCTGCCTCCTGAGTACTGAGATTTAAGGCCTACACCACCATGCCAGGCTTTGGCTGTCTTCTTCTTTTTATTAATCCTTTATTTTTTTTCTCTTTTTCTGTTTCTTTCTTTCTTTCTTTCTTTCTTTTTTCTGTTTCTTACTTTTTTGTTTTGTTTTTTGAGACAAGGTTTCTCTGTGTAGACTAAGCTATCCTGGCCTCACTTTGTAGCCAAGACAAGCCTCTTAAGTCACAGTCATCCACCAGCCTCTGTTCTCCTGTGTACTGGAATTAATGGCCTACACCACCATGCCAGGCTTCAGCTGTCTTTTTCTTCTTCTTTTTCTATCTTTTTCTCTTTTTTTCCTCTTTCTGTTTCTCTCTCTCTCTCTCTCTCTCTCTCTCTCTCTCTCTCTCTCTCTCTCTCTCTCTCTGTCTTTTGATTTTTGTCTTTGGCTGTCCTCACCTCCCTTTGTAGACCAGGCTTGCCTCCAACTCACAGCTATCTGCCTGTCTCTGCTTCTTTAGTACTAGCATTAAAGGCCTGTGCCACTAAGGCACACTTTGCTGTCTTCCTCTTGTTTTCTGTTTCTTTTCCGTTTTTTCTCTCTCTCTTTCTCTTTCTTTCTTTTGTATTTGGTTCTTTGAGACAAGGTTTCACTGTGTAGCCTTAGCTATCCTTGTCCTGCTTGATAGACAAGGCTGTCCTCCAACTCACAGCGATCCACTGGTATCTGCCTTCCTGGTACTAGAATTTAAAGGCCTACACCACCATGCCATGCTGCCATGCTGTCTTATTCTTTTTTTTTTTCTTTTTCTGTTTCTTATTTTCGTTTCTTTCTTCTTTTTTTATTTTGATTCCTTTGTTTGTTTGTTTGTTTTCGTTTTTCGAGTTTCTCTGTGTAGCCTTGGCTGGCTTGGCCTTGCTTGGTGAAGGAACCAGCCCCCTTAAGGACCCCCATTAAATCCAAAGTCTGGGAAAATGTAAAAGTCAGCCTACTCAGTCCTCCCTTAAAGACCCCCATTAAGGCTAAAGCGTGTACATTTCTAGGGGGTCCAGCTTGAACCAAGGACAGACAGATATCAGATCACTGTATGTGTGTGGCAGGGACAGGAAAAACCTTGAAGAGTCCAACTTGACTCAAGGTCTCAGTCTGCTCAGACTCAAGGACAAGCAGCTGTGTTTAAAATTTCCACTACCCCTCCCCAACTAAAAGAAGTTCCTAAACGCCCCCTGTGACTGCTTCAACCAATCTTTCCCATAGGTTAACTTGCCCATCCACCCATTATCCAACCACCAAACGCCAAGGCTTGTAACTCCCTGCTTGCAGCTTTTCTGCCCAAATGCCAACCAATCACATACTATAAAACTCATTTCTTTGTCTAAAACTTATAAAAGGCCCGTGCCTCTGTTGCTCAGGGTCTGCAGCTTGAACGAGCTGGACAGCCCCCATCGTGCGATGGCTCAATAAATTCCTATTCCTATGCATTTGCATCAACAATGGACTCCATCTCTTAGTGGGGACTCCGGGAATAGACTAGAGATCTCTTTAGAGGTCTCAGTCTTACATTGGCAGGTTAGGTCTGCTTCCATTTCACAGAGATCTGCCTGTCTCTGCCTCCGGAGTAATGGGATAAAAGGCCTACACCATCATGTCTGGCTTCACCTGTCTTATTCTGTTTTTTTCTTTTTTCTTTTCTTTTTTTCCCTCCTTTCCTTCTTTCTTTCTTTCTTTCTTTCTTTTGTTTTTGGTTTATAGAGACAGGGTTTCTCTGTGTAGATTTAGCTTTGTTTGCCTTGCTTTGCAGTTCAGGCCAACCTCCAACTCATAGCCATCCACCTGCCTCTGTCTCCTGAGTATTGCAATTTAAGCCCTACACTACTATGCCAGGCTTCGGCTGTTGTAGGCTCAATTTTCTTATCCAATATATTTTATTAACAACTTATTAACTGCATGTATGTCACTTATAACCTGACTAACCAAAACAATTGGGAAAGAAGATTAAGGAAGACAATAACAAAACCGTAAGGATATCATTTCTGAGGAATGATTCTCCTGGCATTGCCAGCAGGATTTCTTCTTCTGGAACCTGGAGTAACCAGAACCCGGAACCTCAGCAGCAACCAGATTCTCGAAGCCTTCCCTATGGCTGTTCTCTCTAAGGCTGTCAGTTCCAAGGAACAATTCTTCTGGTGTTTTCAGCACGAGTTCTTCTGCTGGAACCTGGAGTAACCAGAACCCATAAGCTAAGCAGGAGCCGGAGCCCCAAAGCCTACTCTTGAGTGGTTCTCTCTAGGAGCATCTAGAAGTGGAGCAATGAACAGCCAAATCTATCCCAAGTCTCCAAAAAGCCCTGCCTCCAGTTCTGGGCTCATTTATGTCTCCTCCCAGAGTCTGTTCACAGGGGATCTTTTCAGCTGGCAACAATCAAGCGCCCCCACGAGGTGGTTGGTCTTCTAGTGGATTAACCTCACCTGTTCTCTCACAAGACCATTTCGATCCCACACCTGGCATCCTAAAAATCAGATTTTTCTCTCCTTCAGGCTGTCGTCTTCTTCTTCTTCTTCTTCTTCTTCTTCTTCTTCTTCTTCTTCTTTTTATCTTTTTATTTATTTTCTCTTTCTGTTTGTTTGTTTGTTTCTTTTCTTTTGGTTTTTCGAGACAGGGTTTCTCTGTGTAGCTTTACCTATCCTGCCCTCACTTTGTACACCATGTTCTCCTCTAACTCAACGTGATCCACCTGCCTCTCCTTCCTGAGTACTGGGATTAAAGGCCTGTGCAACCAAGCCTGGCTTTGCATGACTTCTTCTTCTTCTTTTTTCTTTTTCTTTTTCTTTCTTTCTTATTTTTTTTCCCCGAGACAGGGTTTCACCATGTAGCCTTGGCTGTCTTGGCCTCACTTTGTAGTTCATGCTGGCCTCCAACTCACATCTATCCTCTTGTCTCTGCCTCCAGAGTGCTGGGATTAAAGGCCTATACCACCATGTCTGGCTTTAGCTGTCTTATTTTTTTTCCATTTTTTCCCTTCTGTTTCTTTCTTTCTTTTGTTTTTATTTTATCAAGACATGGTTTCTCTGTGTAGCCTTGGCTATGCTGGCCTCACTTTGGAGTTCAAGCCGCCCCTCAAATCACAGCAATCCACCTCCCTCTGTCTCCTGAGTACTGCGAATAAGGGCCTATACCACCATGCCTGACTTCGGCTGTCTAAATTTTTTATTTCTTATCCTTTTTTTCTCTTTCTTTCTTTTTCTTTTTTTTTTTTTTTTTTTTTTTTTTTTTTTTTTTTTTTGGTTTTTTGAGACAGGGTTTCTCTGTGTAGCCTTAGCTATCCTGGCCTTGCTTTGTAGATCAGGCTAGCCTGGAACTCACAGCAATCTACCTGCCTCTGCTTCCTGAGCACTGGGATTAAAGGCCAGTGCAACAAAGCCTGGCTTTGGATGTCTTCTTTTTTCTTTTTCTTTTTCTATTTTTGTTACTTTTTCTTTTTCCTTCTTTTTTGTTTTTGTTTTTGTTTCTTTTTTTGTTTTGTTTCAAGACATGGTTTCTCTGTGTAGCCTTAGCTGTCCTGACTTTGTAGTTCAGGCCAGACTTGAACTCACAGTGATCCACCTAGCTCTGCCTCCCTAGTGCTGAGATTAAAGGCCTACACCACTATGTCCATCTTCCACAATCTTCTTTTTGTTTTGTTTGTTTGTTTGCTCTTTATCTTTCTATTTATTTATTTATTTTGGGTTGTCAAGACAGGGTTTCTCTGTGTAGGCTTTGCTATCGTGGTCTTGCTTTGCAGTTCAGACCGATGCTGAATTCACAGTGGTCCACCTGCCTCTGCCTCCAGAGTACAGGAATTAAAGGCCTACCCCACCATGCCAGGCTTTGGGTGTCTTCTTCTTCTTTTATCTTTTTCTTTTTTTTCTCTCCTTTTCTTTCCTTTTTTTTTTTTTCTCTTTTTGTTTATCTAGACATTGCTTCTCTGTGTAGCTTTGGCTATCCTGGCCTTGCTTTGCAGTTCAGGCCAGCCTCCAACTCACAGCAATCTACCTGCCTCTGCCTGCTGTGTACTGCGATTAATGGCATGCACTGACAAGCCTGGCTTTTGCTGTCTTCCTCTTTTTTCTCCTTCTTCTCCTTCTTCTTCTTCTTCTTCTTCTTCTTCTTCTTCTTCTTCTTCTTCTTCTTCTTTTCTCTCTCTCTCTCTCTCTCTCTCTCTCTCTCTCTCTCTCTCTCTCTCTAGTTTTTTGAGACAGGGTTTCTCTGTGTAGCCTTAGCTATCCTGTCCTCCCATTGTAGACCATGCTGGCCTCGAACTCACAGCTATCCACCTGCCTCTGCTTCCTGAGTATTGGGGTTAAAGACCTGGGTGACCAAGCCCGGCTTTGGATGTCTTCTCTTTTCTGTTTCTCTCTTTCTTTCTCTCTTTCTTTCTTTCTTTCTTTCTTTCTTTCTTTTGAGACAGGGTTTCTCAGTGTAGCCTTTCCTGTCTTGGCTTCACTTTGCAGTCAGGCCAGCCTCCAACTTACAGAGATCTGCCTGTCTCTGCCTGTGGAGTTAGGGATTAAAGGCGTACACCACTTTTCCTGGCTTTGGCAGTGTTATTCTTTTTTTCCTCTCTCTCTCTCTCTCTTTCTTTCTTTGTTTTGGTTTTGGTTTATAGAGACATGGTTTCTCTGTGTAGCCTTGGCTATGCAGGCCTCACTTTGCATTTCAGGCTGGCCCTCAAGTCACAGCAATTCACCTGCCTCTGCTTCCTGAATACTGGGATTAAAGGTCTACACCACAATGCCCAGCTTTGGCTAACTTCTTCTTTTTTATATCTTTTTTTCCTCTCTTTTTGTTTCTTTCTTTCTTTGTTTCTGTTTCTTACTTACTTTCTTTTTTTGCTTTTTGCTTTTTTCAAGACAGGGTTTCTCTGTGTGGCCTTAGCTAACCTGGCCTCACTTTGCTGACAAGTCTGTCCTCTAATTTACAGTGATCCACCAGCTTCTGCCTCCCATGTACTGGGATTAATGGCTTACACCACCATGCCAGGCATTGGCTGTCTTCTTCCATCTTTCTTTCTTTCTTTCTTTCTTTCTTTCTTTCTTTCTTTCTTTCTTTCTTTTGTCTTTATTGAGAAAGGGTTTCTCTGTGTAGCCTTGGCTATGCTGGCCTTGCTTTGTAGTTCAGGCTGACCCTCAAATCACAGCAATCTACCTCCCTCTGTGTCCCGAGCACTGGGCTTAATGGCCTGTCCCAATAAGCCAGGGTTAGGTTGTCTCCTTTTTTTTAACTTTTATTTTAATTTATTTTATTTTTTCTCTTTCTCTTTCTTTATTTCTGGTTTGGTTTGTTTTGTTTTGTTTTTGTTTTTTTGCTTGTTTGTTTTTTTGGTTTGTTTTGGTTTTGTTTGATTTTTTTGTTTTTTCTAGACAGGGTTTCTCTGTTTAACCTTGGCTATCCTGGCCTGGTTTTGTAGCTCAGGCCAGCCTGGGACTCACAGCAATCCATCTGCCTCTGCCTCCAAAGTACTGGGATGTAAAGCCTACATCACTATGCCGGGCTTCAGCTGTCCTCCTCCTCCTCTTCTTCTTCTTCTTCTTCTTCTTGTTCTTCTTCTTCTTCTTCTTCTTCTTTTCCTTATTCTGTTTCTCTCTTCCTTTCTTTATTTCTTTCTTTTCTTTTCTTTTCTTTTCTTTTTTTTTTTTTTTCATTTTTCAAAGCAGGGTTTCTGTGTGTAGCCTTGGCTGTCCTGTAGTCGCTTTGTAGACCAGGCTGGCCTCGAACTCACAGCTATCTGCCTGCCTCTGCCTCCCGAGTACTAGGATTAAAAGCCTTTGCCACCAAGGCAGTTTTTGGCTGTTTATTATTCTTATTTTTCTATTTCATTTTTCTCTTTCTGTTTCTTATTTTCTTTCTTTCTTTGGTTTTTGATTGATTGATTGATTGATTGATTGATTTAAGACAGGATTTCTCTGTGTAACCTTTGCTATCCTGGCTTCGCTTTGTAGACCAGGCTGGCCTCGAACTCAAAGCGATCACCTGCCTGTGCTTCCTGATTACTGGGATTAAAGGCCTGTGCAACCAAGCCAGGCTTTGGATATCTTCTTTTTCTTTTTCTTTTTCTTTTTCTTTTTCTATTTCTATTTCTATTTCTCTCTTTCTTTCTTTCTTTCTTTCTTTTTCCCCCAAGACAGGGTTTTTCTGTGTAGCCTTGGCTGTCCTGGCCTCACTTTGTAGTTCAGGCCAGCCCTGAACTCATAGAGATCCACCTAGCTCTGCCTCCCTAGTGCTGGGATTAAAGGCCTACACCACCTTGCCTGGCTTCAGCTGTTTTCTTATATTTTTCACTTTTCTTTTTTTCTTTCTCTCTCTTTCATTCATTCTTTCTTTTGTTTTTGTTTTATGGAGACAGGGTGTCTCGGGGTAGGCTTGGCTATGCTAGCCTCACTTTGCAGTTCAGGTTGACCCTCAAATCAAAGCTATCTACCTCCCTGTGTCTCCCAAGTACTGGGCTTAATGACCTGTACCACCATGCCAGGCTTAGACTGTCTTCTTCTTTTCTCTTTTTCTTTTTTCTCTTTCTCTTTCTTTCTTTCTTTTGGTTTTGATTTTTCAATACAGGGTTTCTCTGTGTAGCCTGAGCTATCCTGGCCTCGCTTTGTAGACTAGGCTGGCCTCGAACTCAAAGTGATCCACTTGCCTCTCCTTCCTGAGTACTGGAATTAAAGGCCTGTGCAACCAAGCATGCCTTCAGATGTCTTCTTTTTCTTCTTTATTCTTTTTCCTTTTCTTTTTCATTTTCTTTCTTTCTTTCTTTCTTTCTTTCTTTCTTTTTTTTCTGAGACAGGGTTCATCTGTGTTGCCTTGGCTATGCTAGCCTCGCTTTGGAGTTCAGGCCAGCCCTCAACTCACAGCAATCCACCTGCCTCTGGGATTTATGCTCTATACTACCATGCCAAGCCTTTGGCTGTCGTCGTCGCCGCCTTCTTCTTCTTCTTCTTCTTCTTCTTCTTCTTCTTCTTCTTCTTCTTCTTCTTCTTCTTCTTCTTCTTCTCCTCCTCCTCCTCCTCCTCCTCCTCCTCCTTCTCCTCCTCCTCCTCCTCCTCATTCTTCTTCTTCTTCTTAATATTTTTCTCTTTCTTTTTATTACTTTTTTTCTTTTTTTGTTTTCTTTTCCTGGTTTTTCAAGGCAGGGTTTCTCTATGTAGCCTTGGTTGTCCTGGCATCGCTTTGCAGTTCAGGCTGGCCCTCAACTCACAGCGATACACCCACCTGTTTCCTGAGTAATGGGATTGAAGGCCTGTGCAACAAAGCCCAGCTTTGGATGTCTTTTTTTCTTCCTTTTTTTATTTTCATTTTCATTTTCTTTTTCTTTTTTTTTCTTTTTCTGTTTCTCTCTCTCTCTCTCTCTCTCTCTCTCTCTCTCTCTTTCTCTGTCTCTCTCTGTCTCTCTCTCTGTCTCTCTCTGTCTCTCTCTCTCTGTCTCTCTCTCTCTGTTTCTCTCTCTCTCTCTCTCTCTCTCTCTCTCTCTCTCTCTCTCTCTCTCTCTCTCTCTCGTTTTGTTTTTCAAGACAGGGTTTCTTTGTGTAGCCTCAGTTTGCTGTTCAGGCATGCCTGAATTCACAATGTTCCACCTGCCTCTGCCTCCTGAGTACTGCCATGCCTGACTTTGGCTGTCTTCTTCTTCTTCTTTTTTTTTTTTCTTTTCTTTCTTTCTTTCTTTTTTTTGATTGTTGTTTTGTTTTGTTTTTTGTTTCCTTTTTTTTGAGACAGGGTTTTTTTGTGTGTAGCCTTGGCTATTCTAGCCTTGCTTTGTAGTTCAGTGTGGCCTCGAACTCAAAATTATCCACTAGGCTTGGCCTCCAGAATGCTGGGATCAAAGGCACGAGCCACCATGCCCTTGCTTGGCTGTCTTCCTTTACCATTCCCCCAATCCTTTCCCTCTAACAAAGCCTATCTCTTGCCAGATCCTCCAACTTCTGACCATTCCTGTCCTGTGCTGCTGCGCCTCATCTTTTCCTTTAACCCCTCATCTTCCTGGCCTCTTTCTCCCACTATGCATCCATGCAATTAACTTTAACTTTCCTATCTATGCCTTTCTTTGCCCCCCTTACCTTTTTTCTCCTGGATCCCATCCCTCTTACCTTCCTCCCTTTTCCTTGTTCTCTTCCTCATAACCTTCCCATTATCTCTCCCATTACTTTTTCCTCACTCTTCTTCCTGAGTCCCTCCCTTCCCCCTCTCTTCTAGCTTCTACCTTCTTATATCCTTACCTATTTCCCTTCCTTTTCTTTTAGTCTCTTCTCTGCCTTCTCCCTCCTCCCTTTCCCTATTCCTCCTCCTTTCCTTTCTTATTGTTCCTCCTTTTCTATCTCATGTCTCTCCTTGTCCTCCCTTCCCTATTTTCCACCATCTTACCTCTGTTCCCTTTCAATCTTTCTCCTACTCCTAAGCTTCCTATTTTACCTCCTATCATTTCTTCCTCAGTTTTCTTCTCTCCTCAATCCCTTCCCTCATGTCTTTCCACCTACCACCTCCTTTTCTTCCCCGTCCTCCTTCCTTTCCCTCCAGTCTCTTCTCAGTCTTCACCTTCTTCATTTCCCTACCCCTCCTTTTGTCTTTCCTTATTGTCCCTCCTTTGCTCCTTCCCTTTTGTATACCTCCTGTCTCTCTTTCCTTCTTCCATTAGCATAACAGCTTCACTCTCTTACCTCCTCTGTTGCTTCTCTCGTCACTTCTTGCTCCTTTCTGCCTTTCTTCTCTCTTCTTTTCCCTCCTCCCTCCCACCCTTCCTCCTCCTTTGCCATATCCCCCTCTCTTTCCCAATTCTCTCTTCCTTCCCCTTCACCCCTTCTCTCTTCTTTTCTCCCTCCTATCCCTTCTCCCACTTCCTCTGTTTCTCTTTTTCATCCATTTCTCTCTTCTCCCTCGATCTTTCCTCCCTCTCTTCTCTCTGCCTTCACTCTCCCACCCTAATTTCCCCTCCTCCCTTCCCCCTTCCACATTTCCTCTGCTTCCCTGTTCTCCCTACTTCCTCCCTTTCATCTCTTTTCCTTTCTCTTTCCCTTAACTCCTCCCAGTTCCTCCATTGCCCCGTTGCCACCCCCTTTCCCTCCTTCCCTTCCTTTCCGTCGTCCCTCCATTTTCTCTCCCCTCCTCACTGGACTCCCTGTCTTACTCCTCCCTCTCCTTGATCCCCCTCATGGTTTCTTTCTCAGTTCTCCTTTCCTTCCTCCCTCCTTAAACATTCCTACCTTTCTCCCGACCACCACATCACCTTTTTCTTATTCTCCTATCTCCCTTTTTCTGTTCTTCCTCTTTTCTCTTTTTTCCTCCCATCATTCTCTCCTCTTACCTCCCCAGTTTTCTCATTTCTTCCTCCTGCTTCCCTTCCTTGTTCTCCCTTCCTTTCCTTCTGCCTCTCTTCTCTTTTACTCCTAGCTGTATCCCCTCCATGTACTTCTTCCTTTTGTTTCTTCCCCTCTCCTCCCCTATTCTCCTTCCCTCATCTGCTCCCTCCCTTCCCTCTTTTTTTTTGTTGCCATCTTTCCTCTAACTTCACACCTTTCCCTCTTCTCCTTCCTGCCTTTTCCATCTTTCTCACATTTCCACCTTCTTCCCTTCTCTCTTCCCTCCTTGTTCCCATCCCTCTTTCCTCCTCTCTTTCCTTATTTCTCCTTTCCACTTCTCTCCCCCATCTTCCTGTCTTCCCTCCATGTGTTCTTCTTTTATGCCTCTATTCTCCCTCATCCTTGCCTTCCCCTTCTACATCCCTCTCTCCTCCCTCCCTTCTCTTTTCCGTTTCCCTCCTTTGCTTCCTCCCATCTACTCTTTTTCTTTGTCTACTCTTCCCCTCCTTTTCCCTGTTCTCCTTTGCTGCCTCCTACCTCCTACTTTTCCATTTTCTCCCCTGCACTTCTCTGTTCTCCCTTCCCTCCTCCCTCAATTTTTCCCTCTCCCCTCTCTTCCCTGTTTTCACCTCCACCTTTCCCTCCCCTTTCCTACTCCCTTCCTAGGTCCACTTTGCTCCCCACCTTTGACCTCCTGCCCTCTTCTTCCTTTCTTTCCCATGTTTCCTCTCTTTCCCATACCTCTCTTCTCCCTCCTCTTTTCCACTTCTCTCATGCTCAATCTGCTTACTTTCTTTATGACTCCTTCCCTTCCTTTTTTCTCTTTCTCCTCTTTTAACCTCCCTTCCCCTTCCCTGCTTCTTTCTTCCTTCTCCTGATTTCCATTTACCCACTGCACTCTTGCCTCCCTCCCTTGCCCATCATCCCCCATGATCATTTCCCCTCACTATATATTATGTTTCTCCCACACTTCTACTCTCCCCTGTCCCTTGTCTTGTCACTCCCCAGACCCAATTTCATTCAGTCTCCTCTACTCTCCCTGCTACAGTCACCTTCTCACAAAACAAATCTTGTTATTAGTCTTGGAGTACCTCAGCGAAGATATCACCCAAAGATGTGCCCTAGATAGTAGTATTCTTGTATCAAAAGAAAAACCTTTCTATCCTGTACCAGAGTTGCTAGCCTACCTAAAAATCTCAGAATTAATCACAAGCCACATTATTATTCTCATTTTAGGACTGTTGTAGAACTATGATATTAATTAGTAGAAATCTTTTCTAGTAGCTGCCTTAGCTTTCAAATAATTGACAGAGACCTATCAGATTTATTCAACAAGCTTTAAGCTCTATAACTGGGCAGATATTTATCTATTCTAACCCAATTATTATAGTCTGGCTACTACCTGCCATGTACCCCTTTACTTGCCATATTAGTCTAACTTGGTCTTCAGCTGTAACTCTCTGCCTGGTGGCATATTCCCCCTCATGGTGACTTCTCTCCTCCTCTTCCTTTGGTTTTTCCCTCTCACTGTATACCTGAGAGGCCCAGACTGGGACAAAAGTCCTGCCTGCTCTCTCCTCTGCCCAGTCATTGGATCATAAGCTTCTTTGTAAAAAAAAATTAGAGATAATTTGGAAGCAAGTTTTACCCAACATTGAGACAGGAGATTCTTCATAGATATTACATTACCCACATCTGGACTGTAACCAGATCTCAAGGCATAGAAATCAGCATCTGAATACACAGTACACAGAAACATCCTCCAACAGACATCTCAAAGCCAACACCTGCCCAATCACAAAAGCTATGTCCCTGTCTTCCTTCTGGCTTATCCCACTTTAGAGGATAACAGTCACATATTTGGTATGCCCACCATTTGGAATATCTATAAAACCTACACCCTGTCTAAAATATGTTCTTATTCTCAGCCTAGGGAAACCTCAGAGGATATCCTAAGAAGAACGGAGTAGCTGCCTCTATAGTCTCAGAAAGACCAAGGCAAGTAAAAATGAGGGGCCCCATTTAGTAGAGCAAATTCCTATTGTAGCCTACTATAACAATAGAAAATGGGAACACATAGAAATAGAGATAATAAGCAAGACCTTATTTTGTTTGTCAGAACCAAACATATCACTAGAATGTACCTGAGTACTCTGTTCTTACTTGATGATATTAGAAACCTGAGTATTTTGGAGTAAAACAATAGGGACTTAGTTCAGCCAAAGGAGTACCACATTCTGCACAGAAGTAAAAGAGGAATGCTCCATGAGTTCTGAGGGAATCACCCTTTCCAGAAGACTCAAAGTCCCAGTGCCTTCTCTTGTTATCAGCCCTGAGAGGCACCAGTAGGGATATTGGTCTAATTTTGACAAGAACAGTCTCAAGGATTTGAGAGGGCTTTGCTGTGAGAAATATCCCAGTTATGGAAAGAAATCTATGTAAAGACAATGAGGAAGGACCCAGGGAACCTACTTTTTCCCTACTGGCAACCCGCTTTGTCCATACAATAATGATGAGAGCAGTGAAAAATTGCCTCCCATGGTGGGGTAATTCGAAAGGATTTTCTGAGTGTTGCTATGAATTCCACTATATGAGAATTTATAGATATTTTCAGGAGATAAGGAATCTTGTATATTTGGTATACCACAAAAGCCATCCCCTATTTGTAGTCAATGGGCAAGTGAAGTGGCCACCATCTCCTCCTAGGAAGTCTCAAGAGATACTAGCAGGAAGAATGTATTTCTAGGAAAATGAAGTGTTTATGGGCCAAGGGAAAGTGTAAAATAACCCTTAGTGTATTCAACATTTGAAGGTCCTCTATGGAGCATTTCAGGATAAGATTGCCTGTCAATTCTATTTTAGTTCAGTTTTTTGTTTGTTTTGTTTTTTGTTTGTTTGTTTGGTTGGTTGGTTGGTTTGGTTTGCTTTTCACTTCGTTTTCTGCTACTACATGCTAAGAAGCACTCTACCACTCTACCTATCCTATGCCCTTCTTTTACATTTTTATTTTGTGATAGAGTATCAGTAAGTTGTTCAGGCTGGCCTTGGAGTCTCTGTAGTTAAGACAGATCTTGAACTTGGGATCCCCTTTCTTCAACTGAACCACTAACCCTAGATCTTTGTGTTAAGCATAAAAGAGTGTAAATCTTCAGTGTGTTATTGTGCTACTAGTGAGCAGAAGGAAGCTTTATCAAGTGCTGTGGGTAGAATAGGTGAGCACTCTTAATAAGAGACAAAGCCATATCTAAGCAACGTATGACAGAAAGGGTCCTGCATACATTAGTCTCAGTTTTAAAATGGCTCATAGGGATGATAGGTTGATAAACTTCACCACTGTCTCCTCCAAGGTCTCAGGGACATGTTGATATTTTGGTTTGTGGTAACAGTTTCAAACAGCAGAAGAGGCAGACCCAGGACTTGTCAACAACTGATGTAATCATTCTGATTGAGAAGGTAGAGGTTCCTTTTATCTCCAAGCAAGGGGTCTCCACTGTTGATCTTTGCCACCACTCCTGTACATTAAAGGCCAGCCTAGCAAGCAACAGCCTAAGATGCACTTTACTCCTTGGAGTATGAACTAATAGTCACAGAAGCTGTTTATGTACCTAGAGCAGTATTTTCATAGCAACCTGGAAAAGCAGAATTAAATACAAGGAGGCCTCCTCCTGGTGAAGTTGCTCATGCCGCCTTCTTCTGTCTTCATTAGGTACTTAAATCTCCAGCATCCTGCTGTTGTCCTTGATCAGTCATCATGCCTCGGGGTCAAAAAAGTAAGCTAAATGCCTGTGGGAGACGCCGCCAACGCCGCCGCCGAGCCCAAAATAGTGCTCAGGCTTCTGAAAGTGCTAAGGAAACAGTAGAGGCAGAAAAAGAGTCCTCTCCTGAATCATGTGGTGCCTCTGAGATATCAGATGACGATTCAATTTCCAGATTAGCTACCTACATCCTTGCGTGTGATTTTTCAGATGAAAGTTCTATTGATGATCTTGATGAGGAAAGCTTTTTTTGCTATTACCACTCCATTAACCGCCAAAATATTCTAGCCAGAAAGGTCTTTCTGCTGTTGCAGATGATGCTTGACAACTACAAAACAAAGCAGCTTACTACCATGGAAGATATAATGCAGGTTATTGATAAGAGGGAAATCGATGTCCTCCCTGAGATCCTCAGGGAAGTTTCTGAGAGACTTGCAGATATCTTTGCAGTTGAACTGAGGGAAGTTGAATCAAGCCGGGGGGCATATGATCTTATCAGTAAGCTGAAACTACCCAACAATGGGAGGGTTCGTGCTGGCAAAGGCTTTCCCAAGACTGGTTTCGTGATGACTGTTCTGGGCATCATCATTTGGAAAGGCAACTGTGCCAGAGAAGAAGACATCTGGACAATACTAAGATCTATAGGTGTATATCCTGGGAAGAAGCACCGCATCTTTGGTGAACCCCGGAAGCTCATGACCCAGTATTTGGTGAAGCTGCAGTACCTGGAGTACCGCCAGGTGGCCAACAGCGATCCTCCACGCTATGAGTTCCTGTGGGGTCCCCAAGCCTATGCTGAAACAAGCAAGATTGCCGTCCTAAAGTTTTTGGCCAGGATCAATGAGCTCTCCTCTAATTACACTGCTGATCTTTATGAAGAAATTTTAAAGGAGGACCAAGGGAAGAATTGAAACAACCATGAAGTCAGCCGTGCTACTCCTCTCAAAGCTAGTGGATTTCGTTGGTGATATGTCCACAGAGTTCTCTCTCCCTTTCCCAAGTTTAAACATGTTTTATTGTCCATAAAAATATAGCAACACAATAAGGATTTCCTTGGAAATGTGAAAGAAGGCCAGAGAAACAGAGTAATATAGTGAAAGGATAGAAAGAAATTAAAACATGAGTAAGGCTTGTTTTCTGTAATTATGTTTGTTCTGTTTGATAAAGTTAAATGTTTGAAAACTTTCACCTTGTTTTTTGTAAGGAAATAGAAGAAATTAAAGGTTTATTAATTAGATTTCATTTATTGACTCTTATTTGTTGAAAATTTCTATTCCCTTGTTTTATCTTATTTTTGTGACAGGGTTCCCGGTAGTCCAGACTGGCCTCCAGCTTTCCACATAGCTGTGACTGGTCTTAAACTTCTGATGTCCCTGCCTTTATATCCCATGTATTAGGATTTTAGGTATTCACTGCCACACCTAACATACTAAACTTTTCACAAATGTGTGTTATTTGCTAGAATTTATAGCAATTTGGGGATTCTAAGATGAAAAGCCCAGGTTCTCCTCATAGAATTTGTTTTCCTTTCATTGAAAATAGATGTTTTTTTTCACATACAACATGTCCTGTTATAGTTTAACTCCCCTCTACCACTCCCAGCTCTTCCCCCACCTCTCCTCCCATTTGGAACCATCATCTGTCTCATTAGAAAATGAGAAAGCTTCTATGGAATATAATATATAATGTAATTTAATAAACTAACACATCAGAAATTGGGAAAAACAAGTAGAAAGAAAGGAGCCCAAGAGAAGGCACAAGAAACAGAGACCCACTTGGTTGTATACCTAAGGATCCCATAAAAACACTAAACTGAAAGTCATATACACAAAGGACCTAGAGATCAGAGACGGGGGGAGGGAGGGAGGGAGGGAGGAAGGGAAGGGGAGGGAGAATGTAAGTAAAAATAATTTCTTTGAAATTTATTTTTTTAAAGGAAGAGCCCTAACATGACATTATGACACAAGGAACCTCCAAAGATGCCACTGAGTTGATTTTCTGTTAGCCATCTACTTCTGTGCATGCAGCTTACCCCTAAATGTAGTTTTTTCTCCAGTGAGAGTATCTTGGAGAAAACTAATTTTTCATTTGCAAGTGGTTATCAACTTCTTCTCATAGATTTTTTAATGTATGAACATTTGATAGAGTAAAATGATAAAGATCTTTTTTTTTAAGGTAAAGTGAAACTTTGCTCCCCAGTTGTCCCCCTGATATGTCAATCAAGTAGCTTACACCCAATCGATGGGCAGGGAAGAGAATAGGGCTGGACTTCTTTCCAGCCAGAGGAGGAAGAGTTAGGACTTTAGGGGATTGAGTGAAAGGATTTAGTTATAGGCAGACAGAGGTGCTGGAGAGGTGAAAGATTCAGCTGGAAGAAAGAAAGAACTAAAAACCAAGTAACTTGGGGATTTTAGCAAAGATGGAGTCAGGATAACACAGAAGGTTAAAGACAGATATAAACTTCTCAAGATTGTGCTGTGAAGCTTATTATTAATCAATCATAAAAGAATCTCAATCATTTGTGTGATAATGAGGAAGGAAGGAAACCAAGAGGGGAAAAACCCCACAGTTTTGTAAAAAATAACCTTTAACAAATGGCATACCAAGTTGGACCGCAATTTACAGTAATCTAGCAAGAACTTACGCAGAAAATAAATCTACAGAGCAGTTTCTTTGTTCTCTTAAAGAAAGGAACCAAAGTTTCTGAGAGCTTATGGCTTCCTGATTAGACAGACACCTCCTGCCCCCTTGCCCCTCCCCTAGAGCAGCAAGGCCTCCAGCCTGCTGCAGAAAAACTGATACATAAACCCCACAGAGGCAATTCTTTTAACCCTTGCTAAGAAAGAAAAAAATGTGGCTCTTTAACACAAGCAAGCTTCTCAAATCCAGACTTTTCCTAGCCAAGACAGGAAGCAAAATCCCTTTGAGAAGGGCCTTTTGCTGGCCTGACTCTTGCAGGCCAGAGGAGCAAGCACTTGTGGACCCAATAACTTCACAGAGCCGGGGAAGGGTCAGGATCCAGAGAGGGAGGCAGAAAAAACGCCTCTCTCTAGAAGCGGGAGCCAGATACAAACCAAGAAGCCTCAAGCATCTGAACTGGTATGGACTAGAAAGAAAGCTGGGTTAAAAATGTAGTAGTCCTTAGGGAAAGATTTTGAGAGCAAAGAAAAAGTTTATTTCCTATGTTGGAAGTGAAGGAAGACACAGTGCTTCTGGATTTCATTTGAGTTTGTTTCTGTTAGCATACAAATACTGTTTTCAGTGTTGTGTATGTTCTTTGGGAGAGATCAGAGTAAGGAATATTTGGAGAAAGAAGAGACTAGGAAATTAGATGCTAAATTAAAGGCCATAGAACAGACGTTGGAAGACTCTTTGACTCAAATAGGGAACATTTAGAGAAATCCAATCTGGAACTTACAATAACAGCAAAAGCAAATGAGGAAAATCCACAAAGACTTTAAGAACTTGTGAAATGGCAGCCCACTGAGATGCTCTGTATAATGTCTTCAGCTATAGTCAACATGGTCAGAATGGAAATTGTGTATTGTCAGGGTTCAATTACTAGATGAAGATCTACATGCTAAAGCAGAAATGCAGATCCTGTTTGGTGTTGCCTTGGAAAGAGGTCATACAGTGGCTTGTGTGCTCCATTTTACAGAGACTAGAGAGCTGAAATATAAGCACCATGCCATAGGTTCATATTCAAAATTCCATTGTGTTTTGCCTTAAGTTCTGAAGAGCATGGCTCTAAATTTATTAGAGGTGGTGACTATCTCAGAGGTGTGTTTGCAAATTGGGCCTGATGGTGCTTGCTTCAGCATGTGTTACCATTGTCATACAATGATTTTTTAAGACATTATGACATGAAACATTTAATAGCTATGCAACACATTTCCTGTCTTTCATTTTGTAATTAGGACCACTAATGTTAATCTAATTCAGCAGTCAGTCCTCTCTAAAATTGAGTATATCTTAGCAGGTGTGCTACTTGTCTCATTAATTTTTTTTTTCGGGACGGGGTCTCTCTGTGTAGACTTGACTGTCCTGGACTCACTTTGTAGACCAGGCTGGCTTCGAACTTACAGCAATCTGCCAGCCTCTGCCTCTCAAGTACTGGGTTTAAAGACATGCACCACCATGCCTGGCTTTAGATTTTTTAATGAATAAATCATTATTTAATCTATTTTGGGTAGATATTATATTTCCCTTTTGTTTTATGACCACATTTTAAAAAATAGTGTTAAGTCTTTTAATACTTGCTACTAAGATTTCAGGTTCTAACAATTCTAAAAATTTACAAGTATATATTTTAATTAATATATTATAGTTACAGACTTTAACAGTGAGGTCTTGCATTCTTACTGAATATTTTTTGTTTCAATCATGTATCAAATTAAACCCATTTATTCACATTATACAAAGGAAAAATGCTACAGGCACACACGTTCACATACAATAAAGCATACCTACTGGAAAAATAGAGTAAAAAGTGTGCAATGAAAGCAGGAGCAGAGGAGTTCAAGACTAGCCTTGGAGAAAAAATAAGTTCCAGCCCAGCTTGAGACACATATGTAAGGACACCCCTGTCAAAGGTCTACGGGAGGGTGAAAACAGGAAGACAAGAGCAAGGGGATTACAATCCAGATGTAATATGAATAAATTATAATAAAACAGAGAAAAAGAAATAATAATTAAAAACAGAAAAGCAAAATGCAAGGATCAAATGAAAAACTGTGTTTGTAGATTTTCATTCCTTATTTGTCATTGTCAAAGTGTTTTATATATAAAAAAAAGGGCAAGTATATTTGCCAAATCAGATATAAAATTTTATTCCAGGAGCTGGAGAGATGACTCCATGGTTAAGAGCATTGTCAGCTCTTCCAGAAGGCTGGAGTTTAATCACAGCACCCACATAGATATTCATACAGGGCTGTAACTCTAGTTCCAGGGAAATCAATGTCTTCTTCTAACCTTAGTAGTGACATCATTCATATGGTGCTCAGACACACATGCACAAATAAAACACTCATACACATAAAAATGCAATGGAAAAACTGTTTCATTTTTCCGCCCACACTTGGAGTTGTAATATACTGATTTCCAGCATAACCACACTACCATTATGGTATTTTTTTTCTTTTATATTGATTTCATTCATATTTCCTTTGCCGTGTCACTGGCTTAAAGACTGAGATCTAAGGCACTGGGTACTAAGGACCTGCACACAATAACCCTAAGTCTTTATGTTTCCTGACATTGAATTATTCTCATATCCATAAGACAGATGTACAAGAAAAATAAAACTCCAAACTCAAAGGCAGGTGGATCGCTGTGAGTTCGAAGCCACCCTGATCTACAAAGTCCAGAACAGCCAAGGCTACACAGAAAAATCCTGTCTCAAAAAAAAAAAAAAAAGAGAATGAATGAAAGAAAAGATTCTAAATGCTACTTATATGGACACAGCTAGCAATATCATAAAATCTATTAGTGAAAAAAAATCCAGATTGAAAATGAGAAAGGGGAAGTGATTAGCACATAAATTGCCATTGAGGCATTGTACTCTTGGCCACGTACACCCCCCATGCTCTCTCTCTCTCTCTCTCTCTCTCTCTCTCTCTCTCTCTCTCTCTCTCTCTCTCTCTCTCATATTCAGACATATAAAATGAGTATTACCTGAGGCATTTAGTCCAGTTCTCCCTCAGTTATCAGTTATTAAGTACAAGTGTTTTCATTTTGTCAGATCTTAATCTTAGGGTTTAAAACAATGATAAAGGTCAAGTTCCATAATTAATGTTATTACAAAGATGCAAATTCTTTTTTATTTTTATAGAATTCTATAATGCAATTACTTTTTGTTATTAACATTATTTTTTCTTTTCTTTTTTTAAAATTTTATTTTAATAATTTATTCTTTTTACATCTCAATGGTTATGCCATCCCTTGTATCCTCCCATTCCTCCCTCCCTCCCATTTTCCCCTTATTCCCCTCCCCTATGACTGTGACTGAGGGGGACCTCCTCCCCCTGTATATGCTCATAGGGTATCAAGTCTCTTCTTGGTAACCTGCTATCCTTACTCTGAGTGCCACCAGGTCTCCAGGGGAGGATATCCTATTGAGACTCTAGAGGAAAGAAGCATGGGGGAATAGCAAAATAGAAGGATCCAGAGGGTCCTAGAAACCTACAAGAAGAACATTATGATAGGCAGATTCGGACCCAGGGGTCCTGCTCAAACTATGGCTCCAGCCAAGGACAATACAGGCCGTAAACTTCAAACCCCTACCCAGATCTAGCCAATGGACAGGACATTCTCCACAGTTGAGTGGAGAGTGGGGTATGACTTTCACACATACTCTGGTGCCTCATATTTTTCTTTTTTACATATACATTTCTATTATTATACATAAAATAAGATACATACAGCAAGAAGAACCACAAAACAATCAGGAAATATATAAACATCACATTCATAGTGTTTTGGCTATTTGTATTTGGCAACCTTGAAGAAAATATCTTTCCTATATTGGTGCATCTAAAATTCTGAATGTAATTCAATATCTAGGATATCTCATCTCTATCAACTTAAAACATCTATCTGGACCTAAAAACATCTTAACACCTAAACAACTAAGCTTAATTGTAAAATGACACTATTGGTCTTCAATCCTATCAGAGACTTGAGAAGGAATAAAATTAATTATCTGGGTAGACAGGAAGTACAGGTTATCAGCTTCCAAAATGAGAACACGACAGAGACAGATTCCTGCCTGAATACTCTCTATAACATTGGAGCATCATCTTCAGCCTTCCAGCCCAATATATCTGGCAGACATATTTGTGAGGCAGGAACTATTGAGGACTTGCTTACCCTGTCTTGGCAGAGTTTGGCTATTGACTCTTCCTGCATCCAAGCTTGCCCCCTTTTAGGTGGAATTCTGCCTGTGGCAGAAACAAGGACATTTTGCCCAGTGGTTTGTTTGCCGCATTTGAAGCCATCTCCATAAGTGGATTCATTGATGCTCATCATCCTTTTTGATATAGGCTGGGTATTGCCAGGAGTTATGCTGTCTTATTATCAAAGAATATTTAAAATAATAAAAAAATCTTTAAATCCTATATTCTGTAGGTCTCTGAGGCTTTTGAGATGTTATTTAACTATTTTACCTTATATAACTATAGAATCCTATCTATCAATTAAACCCAGGATATATATATTCTTGTGATAAAAATGGGCTAGTAATTGACATGACCATGATTTGATCAACTAACATCTAACTTGTATTACTTAATTATCCTAAGCAGCCTGCAGTAGAACTTTCAAAGTATTAGAAGTAAACTTTGTATTATAGTTGAGTTGTATATGTGCAATACTTCATATTAGAGTAGAAATATAGATATTTGTGTGTGAAGAATAATCTTAAATTTGAATTCTATACCAGTGTATCTAGAATTAAACTTATTTTGCATCTATATACAAAATTTTATACCACTTAATTAAAAATAACCTTGTGGGTAACAATTAAGGCATTAAATTGAGGAGTAGATTCAATAATCTACTTTTTGTCCTATCATCCCTATATATTTATATATTTCCCTTTATTTCTTTTTGACCCCATCTCCGTATCTAAGAAAGATAAAGGAAAAGAGAGACATCCCTCAGTCCAACCTTGTTTTCTTTCTGAATAAGACCAATAATAACTTATAACCAACACCTAATGAAAATAAACATCTATAGTCCAAAAAAGCAACAAAAACCTACACAACCTCCCCTTAAGGGAAATGGGGCATTGTTCTCTTAAGATTTTTTTCTGGCTGATTTGGGGCTAATAATATCTTTGCAGGGGCAAAAAATGGGAAAATGGTTAAACAAGCTAGGAATAGCATTTGTGGTCCAGTTGAGGAATTCCAGGCTTAATCAAAGTCCTATGTGAGACAGTATGACTTTGTGGATCAGTTGGGATGGGAAGCTTTCTTTGAATCTGTCCTGGGAGCTGTCCTGTTCTGATGAGGAACAACAACTGAACCACTAGGTGCTTTAGCAAGAAGGATGAAGAATGTCAGCATCCAGCATGCTGAGAGGAATGAATCCTGTCAGGTCTGATCCAGTGTCAGTGTACAGTTCTATTGTTCTGAAAACATATAATTTCTCACAAGCATTATACAGTCCTAAAATTATAAATGTATGAGGTGTGCATGATGCACAGAACAATTAAGGCTGGTTCTCTGCTCTTTGTATGAGCAGAAGAAAGACATCTGTACATCTTCATTCATGCCATAGGAAGAAAGGTAACTAATGATAAATCACAGGGATTCTTTGACCAACAAGAAGTGTTGCCTATGCATAGACATTCATGTCTCAGCCCGTCTCAGAGCTAGTCCTATGTATTGAGATTAGCGATATAAGTTACCTGTTTGTTCTGCAGTTTGAATTCTTCACATCCCAATTTTAGCCTCCTCCTTCATCCCTTCTCCCTCCCTCCTCTAGTCCTCAGAAATGGGAGCCCTCTTCACCTAACATCTGACCTCAGCCTATTAGGTATCATCTGTACTACCTGTATCCTCTTCCTCTGTGGCCTGTCAAGTGACTCATACTCTTTTTAAAGGAGTGAATGGTGTCACAAACATGAGAATTTTAGCATTAAACTGTGCATCATTTATGTAAGTGACTATATTTTACACAAGAGATGACTATATTATATATAACAACAGAAAGTGATTTAAAGTCTGACACTTCATGGCCAATTTCCGTGTTTATTGTAAAATATATGACTAAAATTAATAGCTACTTTCAGAATAAATGTTGAAGGGATTGGAGAGTATGACAAAAAATTAATCTATACTATATGTATGTAAATATATATATATATATATATACAAGGACAGTGTGTATTTAACTGAATGGAAAAAGAAAAATGTACATATATATTTATATTATACAGCCTATATAATTATAAAGATATAATTTAATTTCCTGGTAAGTGAAGGCTTTTGTGGGACATGCAACTTTAAACCCCTACCCAGATCTAGCTAATGGGCAGAACATTCACCACAGTTGAGTGGAGAGTGGGGCATGACTTTCCCATGTACTCTGGTACCTCATATTTGACCATGTCCCCTGGAGGGGGAGACCTGGTGGCACTCAGAGGAAGGATAGCAGGTTACCAAGAAGAGACTTGATACCCTATGAGCATATACAGGGGGAGGTAATCCCCCTCAGGAACAGTCATAGGGGAGGGGAATAAGGGGAAAATGGGAGGGAGGGAAGAATTGGAGGATACAAGGGATGGGATAACCATTGAGATGTACCAAGAATAAATTAATAAAAAAATTTAAAAAAAGAAATTGCACCTCTGTAGCTAGAACACAAGGACCAGGGGCAGAGGCACAAAAGGAACCACCTGACTCTGCAGGCAGGTGATCCAATCACCTGGAACTCTATTCACTATTGCATTGCATCACTACAAAACAGGCCTTGAAGGAGCCTGACCTAAGTCCAAGCATTGGCAAACTGAAGCCACTGCACCTCCTCAGGTGAGCTCACAAGCTACCTTAATGGTGTTTACAATTATCAGGCAGTGACCAAGAAGCAGCTAGTTCCAAGTGGAAAAAAAAGGTTATACGAAATTCTCAAATTAATAAAATAGTTTATTATTTTAAAATGTGGTTTCAGAAAAATATGTGGGGATAAAATAAACTGAAGAACTAAGATGTAGGCATAATGGTTTTGAGAAAACACTGGTGAAGAGAAAAAGGAACTGAGAGGACGGCTTGATAAGAAAAATGTGCCTCCCTTGCAAGCATGACATCCTCTTTTTTGCTTTTATGAATTTTATTTACATGGGACATGATTGAAAAGAAAGCATTTTAAAATGCTTTTTCTAAAAAAGCATTAAAGCTATAAGGTCATGAAAGCTAGCATTTTTAGATACAATTGATATAATATCCCTTTTAACATTATTTAAAACATAAAATCATCAATTACTTAACAATTAATAGTACAATTGAACATATTTGCCACACTTCTCCAGTTATGAACACAAATCATTTGTGGTTTTACCATAAGGCTTTTCCACATTGCTTATTTATAAACAGAGATGAAAAACTTTTGTTCTGAAAATTAAGTAACATTTCTTTTTTTCTCCTTATACTCTAGTATCATCATCATCATCATCATATCATCATCATATCATCATCATCATCATCATCATCAAGTCACATTATATCCTGATTGTAACCTCCTTGCTCTTGGAGACTATCAAAGCTTGAGAATCTGGACCTAGGGATCCTGCACAAACTGATGCATCAACCGAGGACATTGCAAGGAGAGGACCTAAACCCCTTGTTCAGATATAGCCAATGGACAGCTCATTCTCTACATGGGGATGGGGGAGCAGGGGACGGCCTTTGAAATGAACTCTAGTGTCTGCTATCTGATCACTGCCCCTTAGGGGAAAGGCCCCTGGGAACACAGAGGAAGGAGATGCAGGCTATCAAGATGAGACCTGATAGGCTGTGGTCAAATGGTAGGGGAGGAGGTGTCCACCTATTAGAGTTCTAGTGGAGGGAAATAAGACAAAAGAGGGAGAGAGAGAGGGGAACTGGAGATTACAAATGAGATGCAAACTGAATAAATTATTTTTTAAAAAATAACATACTGATGTGGTCGGTGACATGGTTTAACATATCCTAGTAGTCCAAATTTCAGTCCCAGGACTCAAGCTATGTGATCACTCTACTATTAAACCATATCCCCAACTTGTGTTCATTGTATTCTCTAAATATTTCATTTTGGAACTTGAGGCAGATAGTAGGAAATTGAATAAAACATAATTCGCTGTGACAAATTTACCAATTAAAATCCATATTCAACATTTCCAAAATTTAATTATCAAAACCTACATTTTAAAATTTGTGTTAAAATTCCAAACAGCAATTTTGAGTCTTGTTTTCCTTCTTTATGTTTTCTTATTCTTAATTTTATTTTATTATAATTTATTCACATTACCTCCTGATTGTAATCCTCTCACTGTTATCTTCTTGTCCCCATCTTCCCTCCCTCTTCTGCCCTATTCACCTCCCCTAGAGCTCTAATAGATGCGGCCCTCCTTCCCCACCAGTGTTTTTGCTGCATTCTCTAGTCTATTCTCTATATAAGGTAATGCCATTCAAGTTGGGGCAATAGCTCAGTCAGAAAAAAATCACGACACACAAGCCTAAGGGCTGAGTTTGATACCCTAGGACCCATGTAAAAAAACCCAGAAGTAGTAGTACAAGCTTGTAATCCCAGCGCTGGGATATTGAAGACACACTGTGCAGTGCGGCTTGTTGGGGCTGCGAGAGCACAGGGTCAGACATTAATGTCTCCTATACCCTTCTCTATATTCCAGAACCTGCTTTATTTGTGCTTCTGGGAATTTAATGTCTCCTTCAGTCCTTCCCTGACAGGAGATGCTTAAACATTAACTAAGGAAAATTGGTACTATAAATACCCCAGCCACCTTGAGGCATGATGAGGTAGCCACCTCTCAAAAGTTATCATTATCTCTGAAATTTTTTCCGTGAGATTTAGCTTAAGGTATCCTACATTCAGCTTTGCTTGGTATTATACCCTTGCTTAAGCCTTTCCCATACTAGACCTCTTTTCCCATTCTCCTACTACTTTACCCAGGAATACTTTGAAGCAAACCACTTTTATCTGAGTCCATATTCTAGAGGGAGTTCCTGGAGTACAGCAGGAGCAATTTTGCTTTTGGTTATCTAACAATGTTTTCTGTGAGGATCAGAAGATGATTTTCATATAGAAATCTTTAGGCCATATAAGAATTTGTCAGTTTTCTTCTACAACATGCATAAATTTTAGAGAAAGTTACTCCCTGAAGATCCCTTGATTTGGAATGTATAATTGTAAAAGTAAATTGGGAACATATAATGCTTTGGTTTATGAAATATAGCTGGATATAATTTTATCATGTTAAATTGGAGAATTCAAATTTGAGGCTTTTATGAAAACAGAATTTTGCATTATAAAAATCCATTAGAATTACTTTATAGTTCCCCAGTAGGACTTAAAGTAGTATAATTATCTTTCCCTGTTATACAGTGTCCCTAAAATCATAAGAAAGATTCCCTTAGTAAAAGTAAAAATCAGTTTTATTATTTAGGATTTATCTCATCACTTAAAAGTAATGTGTCATTCTAGGTATTTTCTTTACTACGCAAGAGTCAATGGGAATCTTCATATTTTCAATATACTATTTTAAGTAAAAACAGTCATTAGGTACATGGACCTAAATTATAGATAGATATTAAAAGATAAATAGATAGATAGACAGATGTATAGATAGATACTAAAAGACAAATAGAGAGGATATGTATTTTCCATTGTAATGAAGAATTTCTAAAGCAAACTGTCTATAGGTTGATAAGCTAATATTTAAAGCAGCAGGAAAGAAATGGTAAGGAAATGATATGATAGGAAATTTATCTCTGTCATTCACTTGCTACTGTATTCAATGTACTGGGAGTTATCTGTGCATATATGAGTATGTAAACATGTATTATTTTTAAGACTTGCAGTAGTTCACTATAAGGTAAATGCAACAAATACTATTTTTAACTGACAATCAGAAAATTAGGGAAGTTTGCAAATATACATAATAAAACAATAAGAAAGCCAAATACTTTGTACAATTCTTTGTGAATTTTAAATATGCTATACTATACTACTATATCTATATTATTTTATTAAACAAGAAATTCACTACTTCAAGAAATCAGTGCTGATATATATTAAAAGCATACCATATTTTCAGTTTAGTCTGAGAAGTATGGTCAGAAAGAACAAGAAGCAAAAAGGGAAATCAAGCAAACTGGCATTGATGGATACAAGAGAAAATAATCCATAAGTGATCCAGGCAAGGGTTCATATTACCTTTGTAGCCTACACTTTTGGTTACATTTGTTAATGCCTTAGTAGTTAGGAACTCAGAAGATAAGTTAAATATTAATTTCTCCTAGATATCACTGAGCCCCAGAAGAAGCTTCATGAAACTGCAATGGCAAATCTAAACTGCCATTTGAATTTCACAAGGCCAGAATACAAAATGTCTCAAAGAAGAAACAACTTGATTACATATATGCCATTTCTTAAAATGTACTTCTTATACGTATGAGTGTTTAGCCTGCATGTGTACCCGTGAACCAGGTGTGTGCCTCGTGCCTGAACAAGATCAAAAGGGGCATCATATCCCTTAGGGCTGAAGTTACTAACAGTTATGAGGCACCATGTGTGTGCTGGGTAACCAAACCCAGGTCCTCTGAAAGAGCAGCCAGTGCTCGTAAATACTCAGGCATCTCTCCAGCCCCAAATATATACAACACTTAATACTATTTTTACTGACAATTTTATACATTTGTATAACATATTCTTACTATATTATTATTTGGATAAGGTATATATCTGGAATTACAAAGAGTTGATACCTTCCATGTTGATGCTAGGAACTGAATGTAGGTTCTTTGGGAGAGCAGCAAGTGCTTTTAACCCCTGAGCCATCACTAAACTAGCTTTTTAGGCAGTTCTGGACTACTGACTGTGAAATGGTTTTGCTTAGGCTGGGCTGGAACCCTTTACATTAATTAACAATCAAGACGATCTCCCCCAGATATGTCCACAGGTAAACCTGATCTAGACATTTCCTCAGTTTAGGCTTCCTTCGCAGATAATTCTAGCTTGTGTCACAATTAATAACAAGATCACCACTTGAGAGAGTACAGAATAAAAAAAAATCCTTTAAAAATATAAAAGCACAATGTTACTATTTGCAGAAAACTTGTGACTATAGATAAATAAATGTCTCAGGCTGGCTTACAACAGGTATATTCTCTGGCATTCCTTCCAGCTTAGACAGTAGTCCAACCAGCCCACAGGCAGCACCTGCCACCAGGTTGTGAATAAGAACAATTAGCTTTGATTTCATAAACAAGTGTTTATGAACAGTAGAAATATTCAGTTAATTGAGCACAAATCACTGATACATCTATTGTATGCAAAAGGGGATAATTACTAATTGTGAAACTGTGAAATTTGTTTTCCATTTTGGTGGTCTGAGTGAGAAATGTCTCCCCAAGTATTTGAATACTTTACTCTCCACTGTTGGTACTGTTTGGGGAAAATTACATAGGTGAATCTTGCTGGAAGAAATGTCATTGGCAGCAGGCTTTGAGATTATATAGCATAATATATTTCATTTACTCTCCCTGCTTCCTGATTGATACTGAGATGTGATTTCTCAGCTTCTTGCCCCTGCCTCTGTTTCTACCATATCTTGTCAAGTTTTCCAACCAAGGTAGATTATTAGCCATCTAGAACAATAAGTCAAAATGAAGTGTTTCTTCCACTAGTTTTCATGGTCAAAGTATTTCATGATCAAAATAACAAAAATGTAATTAACACATTCATATTGGTTATTTATAACTTTCGATTTTTGTACAATTATTAATTTTTTTAAAAAGGAAAAGTGATCCCAGGTTATTTGGAACCAAGATTTAAAGCTGAAAGTTATATCACAGGAAATGTTTGAGTTTTAGACAACCCAGAACAGTTGTTCATTTTATAAATTTTAAAACTATTTATTTTTTCTTTATATATATATATATATATGTTTTTATTTATTATAATTTATTCACACCTTACATCCTGATTGTTATCCCCTTGCTCTTATCTTTCTGTTCCCACCCTCTCTCCCTCATCTGCCCTATTCTCCTAGCCTAGACCTCTGATAAGGGGCCCTTCTAACACACTGTCCAACAACAGCCTATGCAGTCTCAGGAGGGGGAGGGGGAGGGGGACTGCCACTGATCCTCTGACATTCATTCTGGTGGCCATGATTTGATTACTGCCCCTCGACAGGATTGCCTTGAGGGCACACAGAAGGGAGGGTATGAAGACTATCCAGAGGAGACCTGATAGGTTTTGTTTTAATTGTTGTTTATATATATATTGGTTTTTTGAGACAGGGTTCCTGGACTCTATAGAAGAGGCTGGCCTCAAAATCACAACAATCTTCCTGCCTCTGCCTCCCTCCCAAATGCTAAGATTAAATGCATGGGCCACTACTCCTGGCCCTGATAGATTATTATTATTTTTTGAGATAAGCTTTTTCTGTGTAGTCCTGGCTGACACGTAACTCTCTCTATAGACCAGTATAACATCAAATATACAGAGATCCTCCTCCTTCTGCCTCTTGAGTAGTGGGATTAAAGAAATGCATTGTTGTTATTATTACCATTTTATTATTATTTCTGTGTTTGTATGTTGTGTGTGTTAAAGGATGGGGACAGAGAAAGGGATCAGGAGAGAGAGAGACAGAGACAGAGACAAAGAGGTAGGCAAACTGCGTGTATATGCATATACTCATTCCATGGCATACATGTGGAGGCCAGAGAACAACTTTGTGGAGTCAATTTGCTCATTCCAACATATGCTTTTGGGGTTCAGCTCTGGTTATCAGGTTTCTGTAGCAAGGAATTTTAGCCACTGAGCCATCTTCTAGCTCTACTTACCTTATACTTGGTAGTCTCTGATTGCTTTATATTCTTATGATGTCAGCCTTCTGTGTTACATAACATGGAGATAGAAACTTATACATCAATATTGAGAAAAAATATCTGGTATGACCCCCTCATGTAGTTGAATTTAGGGACTGTTGTAATGGGTTTTTATTTGTGTGTGTGTGTGCGTGTGTGTAGTATAGATAATGACATTATCTATTCACATTCTTACAGGAACAGTTAAGTGAGGTATCCATTAAAGCATTGTCATATCAAGTCCTATCAAACTACCAATTAATTTGTGATCAGAACTCCACTGAAAAGTGTGGACAAACTTGAAAATGATACTGGTTTCAGGAGTATGGGTACTGTCTTAAATAGTGTGGCATGAAAATGACAATTCACAGAAAAAGCTATGACATATTAGCTTTAGATGAAATCTAGTATTTTAGATGTCTCATAGTGTTAAATTGAAGTAATTTAGGAAAAGAAGGCAGGCTTTGACTCAATATTTTGTAAGTGTATCTTGGATAATACAAATGGCACTGCTTATTCATATGTGCCTTGTGAGTAAAACTTATGAATTTTAAATAGTGAAATTCAGTCATAATAATAGAAATTCATCTGTAGATTAAATATTAATACTAATTTTCAGAAAATAATATGAGTAGTTTGGTAGAGGTTAGCAGCACCATTTGAATATTTTAGCACATCTTTCAAGGAAAATAACAGATTTAAGCAGAAATGAATCATAAAGTACTTATTATTTTTGAGAAGAAAGCAAATGTAAATTTTACCATTTTATCAATATCCTTGAAATAAAATCATAATTAACATCTGCCAGTTAGAAGAACTATTTCATCTCCTTCACAATGCTAGCCTGATGATTATACCGGTTTGACTGGCTCACAGAATGTGACCTGAAAGAAAGAAAATAAAAAGTAAATACTTCTAACTAAGAGGGTTCAGGGAAGGAAAGAAAGAAAGTGGCACCAGAGAAAAATGAAGTAAATTTATATTAGAAAGCAAACTCATTTTGAATATTTTTGGAGGGGAAACAGTAAAACTGTGTAGTATCTCAAGAAATCGATCTCTGAGTCAGTGGTACGGGGTTTTCTTAAAAAAAAAAAAAGTTACTTATTCCAATTTTGTCCTAATTGTCCTGTGACCAGAATCCCATAATAGAAATATTGAATATATTCTTGTGTTTTCTACATCGAGGAGGAAAAAGCGAGAACTATTCCACTTGTGAATAAAAAGGGAAAACATGCAGGTTACGTTGGAAACGTAAACAGAAACATTGTTTACAACGATGAGAATGAGAGGAGAAAAATGTATGTGAGCATATGGACAGACAGGAGCCAGGGAAGGAGTTCATGAGTTAGTAGTTATTTGAAGTGATAGTTTGCCGTGAATACTAAGTATACTTTACCTCACCTCTCAGGGTCACTTCATTGTGATGTTACAGTATTTTTCACTTTGCTTAGTTTCAGTAGCTTAAGAAAAATGATTAACCTCCCCGAATACATTTGGAAGCACAGTGTTATGAGTATAATTTTCCTCCAAGATTTTTTAAAAATCATAATTTCCTTTAGAAAACTTTGTCTTCTATTTTGTTATCTCCTTTGAAATTCTAAATTTGGATTTATCTTTTTTTTCTCTCCCAAAATATGAACAGGATATGTACAACTATAAATCTACATGTAATCTTTGTAGACAAGACATCTTTGTTTCATAAGCCTTCTCTTTCTTAAGGTTTCTTTTCATTTTTAATTATGTGTATGTGTGTATGACTATTGCTGCTGTTTGTACTTGTTGTGGGTACCATCAAAGACTAAAAGTCATCAGATTCCTTGGAGCTGGAGTTATGGGTCCTTATGAGCTGCCTAAGATGAGTGCCGAGAACAGGACTCAGATCCACTACAAGACAATTATAGGTCATTAACTATTGAGTAATCTCTCCAGGCCCCTTGAAACTTCTCTTAATCAGAAGTTTCTTCTGTTGTATTTAAAACTTTAGTCTTTTCTTTGATGATTGCATGTATGTATGTATGTATGTATGTATGTATGTATGTATGTAAATGCATTCTGGTTGCTCATACCCCTATCATCTATATCTCTCCATCCCCTGCCAACCACCTACTTCCTTACAAATCCTTTTCTCAAATTTATGTCTTTTTGTTTTGTCTTATGACCCACTGGGTAACCAGAGGTTTCTGTGTGACTATAGCTTTCAAACTGTCCATTGGAGCCTGGTAGCCTCATTGGTAAGTTATTCTCTTGTTTTAAATAATCTTAAACAGATTTTTTTACCCCTTTTGATGTCAGTGTATATGTCTAAATATGTATTTCCTAGACTGCACTCCATGTAATCTTTTCACTTATTAATTATATTCACTAATTATATTTCTACTGACAATAAAATATGCATTTACTTTGGAAATTTGAGACATTTTATAAATAGACATTAGGGAAATATAATTTAAAAATTAGTGGCCACTTAACATCTGTCTTAGGATCATATCACTGATTTATAACATATATTCTGCTTATATTTTATGCCACAAGTATTATTTTTACAGTCTTATAATGCCAATGGTCATGTTATAATAAAATCCAGGTTTTATTGAATATAATTGATAAGTAAATGTCAGTAATCTTCATAGTAACAATTTGAAATGGGTAATATTATCTTTGTTTTAAAATTTAAAAAACCAAACCTTTAATAGAATAAGCAATCTGCTTCTCTCTCAATAGATAATATGTGGTAAAGCACTGATTAAAACAACTGGAATTATAGCTTACAAAATATCAATTTTTATAACATATTATTAGTTTCTTGTGATAATAATTAAATGGACAAAGAATTCCTTTTACTAACTTTCTTCTATCAACTATTAGTACTGCTTTGAAGTTCTCAGTATCTAATTTGTGGTGTATTATACGAATGAACAATTGTGGTTATGCCTTTAAGACAATTCCTATACACATAATCACTAAATTAAGACTATGAAGTACAGTGGTGAACTACGATAAAGAAATGAAATTTTTTCCAAAACACATATAATCTCACTGTTTTATTATTTTTTTCATACATTATTTTAATATTTAAATGTTATCAGTATATCACTCAGACAGATAAACCATCATAATTTCCTCATTTTAATTACTAAGGATACATATATGTATGTGTATATATGTATATATTATGCATTATATATTCACTTTAAATAACTTCCTTGTATTTTTCATCCTTTAAATTTTGTTGACTATAGTAGTTTTCAAATTTCAATTTGTATGGCTTTTCTCCTTAAAAATAATGCATTTATATTTTGACTAATTTTAAAAATAAACTAATGAAATAATTAAAGTTATTTAATTATTTTAATTCAATAACATAAGTGTTGAAGCCAAATCACTTTTCTCACAGCTTAGTCAAAAGAACAAGCAGGTGACTTCCCAGTATAAGGAAAACAGTCCCTTGTAGCTGATTGTGAGTATGAAATTAAAATTCAGATCTAAAGGGAATAATGAAAATGTTAAGTAACAAAGTCCCAGAGCTCTCCACTTGTGGCCAAAACCTGGAATGTGACCTTCAGATTCATCTACAAAATGTAGTTCATTAGTCAACTTATACGTCCCATGAAAAACCTTACTTACCAAGAAAGTGGGTCAGAGGAGAGGACATCCTATTGAGTCTTTAGGCGAGAGTAACATGGAAGAATGGGGAAATAATAGGATCCACAGGGTCCTGGAAACCTACAAGAAGAACTTTATGACAGGCAGATCTGGGTCCTGGGGTCCTCCTCAAACTAAGGCACCAGCCAAGGAAAAATAGGCAGTAAACTTCGAACCCCTACCAAGACCTAGCCGACGAACACGATATTCTCCACTGTTGAGTGGAGAGTGAGATCTGATTCTCACGTGAACTCTGGTGCCCCTTTTCTGACCATGTCCCCTGGATGGGGAGGCCTGGTGGCACTCAGAGGAAGGATAGCAAGTTACCAAGAAGAGACTCGATAATCTTAGAGCATACATAGGGGGAAGAAGTCTCCCTCAATCACAGACATAGGGGAGGGGAGAAGGGGGGAAGTGGGAGGGAGGGAGGAATGGGAGGAAACAGGGGAAGGGCTAACAATCAAGATGTAATATGAATAAATTAATTAAAAAAAAGATCAAAATTCAACTGCTGTCAACATGTCTTTCTTGTGGATTACTGAGGTGGCCGTTGTGTCTCTATTCAAAGAGCAGGTTCAACAATTATTCATACACCTATAATTCTGAAAGTCAAGCTGAAGTTGAAATAGTGCTCTAGAACTTTCTTCTGAAGATGGATGATGGTTAAAAAAAAAAAGAGCAAATGGTAACACAACAGTCTTCTTTTTTTATTTGATTTATTCAAATTACATCTCAATTGTTATCTCCTCACTTGTATTCTCCCATTCCTCCCTCCCTCTCTCTTTCACCCATTCCCCCTATTCCCTTCCCCTAGACCTGTGACAGAAGGAGACCTCCTCCTTTACCATATGTTCATAGCCTATCAGGCCTCATCCAGATAGCCTGCTTATCCTTTCTCTGAGTGCCAGCAGGCTCACAAGAGTCTTCTTTAAAGCTCATGCTGACAATTGGCATTGCCATGTTGTGTTTGGTAAAAGAAGATGAAATGGAAGGAATTCTTTGCTTCAATTCTGGGACATACTTTTATATCACATGAAAAAAAAAGTTAGCCTAGAAGGAGAAATATATTGGCAAAGCAACCCAATATATCGCACTCAGATTATACTCTACTCTTATATGTGTCCAGAGGATACCATGAGGCACTGGGTATTTTATAAACTTTCTTTTTTCAGGTCAGCTAGAGTGGTTTGCATTCCCTTATAGAGAAACCTTGACTAACATTTTCCTAGTACATTTCTTGACACATGCACAAATTATTTGGTGACGCATCAGAAAGTGGATAAAAATGTTCGCCCAACATATCTACCAGTTAGTATGACAACCACTTTTATTCTGCAAAAGAGTATTCTATCTTGGCTATTTCTGGGCTTTAAGTGGGATAGGAATCTTATATGGGCAATGCAACCATACACAAAGTAAGGGGGTCAATACTGTAATATAGTGGAAGTAGGCACAATCTCATGGGTCCTTTAGAAAATAGGATTAGATACATTCTGAGCCTTTGGAAGTGATCAGAAAGACTACTGAAAATGTATATTTGGACGTGCTTATTGGTATTTCTACACTTAGTCCTTCCTCTGAGTAGTAGTGAGGAATGCAGCTGGTTTTCCAGAGAAATTATTTTAATTAGTACTGGAAAAATCCTTAGATGGAAGAAACAGGTGAGACTGTAAAAAGTGAGTAAAAGAAAGAACTAACTAAAGTCATAAAGTACAAATGGAATCAAGTTGACTAAGACTGAGAAATATCATTTGTAGTTGTTTCCTGTATTCAGTTTAGAATGAGTGGTTTTCTGCTCTAAATGTTCTGCTTTTTCTTTTTTAATATATTTTATTAATTTATTCATATTACATCTCAATTGTTATCCCATCCCTTGTATCCTCCCATTCCTCCCTCCCTCCTATTTTCTCCTTACTCCCATCCCCTATGACTGTGACTGAAGGGGACCTCCTCCCCCACTCGAACTCTGCTTTTTCTTTAAACAACTCTATTACTTTTGTAGTATTAAATTTTCCTCTTTTGTTCATTGTCTACCTACTTCAAATAAACACAATATTATTTCCCATCAAAACTGTATGAGACTCAAATAGGTATAGCTTGAGCAATAAGAAGTGTATTTTCAAATGATCCTCTGGGATGGAATTTTTTTCTCAGTCAACAAATCTGTATTCCTAGAAGCATATCTGAAGAAACATTGTTTAATGCAATAATAAAACCAATGTCATGACCAGGTACGTGTTTCCTATAAACTCATTCCACATTAGCAATTTTACTTTGATCTTTAATGTACCTGATTCATTCATACATAGCCATATTGAAGTAATTAATCTCATATAAAACAACTAAATTAAGTATGTATCCAGTTATTTAGAATATTGATGTATTATAGAACATGACAGTTTCATTTCTTCATATTATTTGAAGATAGGTAAGTCAACAGAGATCGAAGAACTACAAATTTTGTTAAGTATAATCTAACAGAAAATATGAAACAAACAAATTGCTACTTAAAAGTTAAGTACAATAAAATGTGCCAAGAGCCATCCTCTTAAAGGAGCTCACCTAGCGTGTGGAATTTCTAGAAGGAGATTCGGTATTTTGAAAGGTCGATACTGTGATGCACCTCCACAATTGCTTCCAGCCTCTGACACACTGTTGGGAGCCATTGTTTTGGGGAAGTTCAGTAGGCATGAGAGATCTCTGGAGGTAATCTGATATTTGCAATGCCTGTATTATGATGTACCCCAGAATTGTTTCCAACTTCTGACTACTATGTCAATTGTGCTTTGCTGCATCTCTCTAAAATCTGGCATTAGAGCCGGGCATGGTAGCACATGCCTTTAATCCCAGCACCCAGGGAGGCAGAGGCAGGTGGATCACTGTGAATTTAAGGCCAGCTTGGTCTACAAAGCGAGTCCAGGATAGCTAGGACTACATACATGGCCATCCTGGTCAACAGAGTGAGTTCAGGACAGCTAAGATTACACAGATAAACCCTGTTTTGAAAAACAAAAAAGAAAAAAACATCTGGCATTGGTGTGAACTGTTATTTTCTGGTTATTGACCAGCTCTGATTCATCAAACTTCCTATAGGATTTTGTTGAAGATGTACTGTTTGTTACTCAGATGAATTAATCCCTGATTATGGAATTCCTGATTTGATTCAAATAGCTTTAAAAGTTATTGTTTTTAGATGTTCTAAAAACAGTTTTTGGGAGTTTATGGCTGCAATAAATACCTTTGTGGACCTCCAAATGCCTTACTAAGGATAGCCTTGTAGCAGATTTGTGGCTTCAGATAAGCCTCCACTTCAGATGTCACCATGAATCCCAGTATTTCCCCATAAATATAGGCAAGTTGGTTTGAACTTCCCCTGCACCCAAGTTGGAATGAAGCTACCCAGAGATGTCTGAATTTACTCTGTTTCTTAGAATGAAAGACAGATAACATTATTGTCCTGAACTCATTATGAACTAAGAGTTAGCTCAATAATGTATAGTTAGGTTGGTCCTAATTGACAAGTCATATATTCTTGTAACTTTTAGGTCTTATCACTCTGAACTCACTGTGAACTTATGTTATGGATACTTAGATAAGAAATGTTTAGATTTAAAACATGTAACCTGTTGTATATTAGAATTCATCTGTTTTTCTTATTAATTGCCCTTTATCAACTATGAGGTAATACCCTTTTATCAAAAGTATAAGTATGTTCACCAATCATAAATGGTGTTGAGATTGGGAAACCTGACTTCAGTTGAAGTTGAAATGCCTAATTTCATCCATCTTTTCTCTTGAATGTATGAATGTATGTGTTTGTGAGTGGTTTAATCTTCTATATCTCTCTCATTTCTTATTTCGCTGTAGAGTCACAAATAAGTTGGCAGACTCGGGGGTTTTTTTGTTTGTTTGTTTTTGTTTTTGTTTTTTTCTTTTACCCAAACCTATGTTTACATTAGCTTACCAGAGATCTCCACAAAGAAGCCTATCTACAGATCAGAGCGCCTCCTTTTAGGAGCCCCGTGCAGTCTCTAGCCAGAAGCTGCTTTTCTGCCTCAGCCATCGGAAAATTGTGGTCAGTTTCAGGTCTCCTCTTCGGCTGCTGTATAACCAGTCCCTAGAGAAGAAACCTCGGCCTCCCTTTCCTCTTTCTTCTCTCAGTCCTGATCGGTTACCTGACCCACCAGCTCTGGCCACCAAAGAGATGAAGCAAACTGGAAGGGCATCTGCATCCAGCCCCAGAGACCCTACCCTGGACCTCTTCAGAAAAGCAGGTGTCCATTAACAAAAAATGAACATAGGACAGATAAAAATGTTGCAGAGAGAGCTGTGAGGAGACAATCTTGACTCACTACATCTAGAATCTAAGAACTGGAGAAGCAAGTAGAGGAAAGGACCAATGAGCTCTAATTCACCCACACTAAACCTCTTGTAACACTCATAAAAGACCAGAATACAGGCTGGAGAAATTGCTCATCAGTTAAGACGGTTTTTTTTTTTTTAGTTCGTTTAAGGCAACTTTCCACACTGTTCACAGTGATCTTTAACTCCAATTATGCTAGCTCTGTTGCTCTCTCTCCTGGCCTCCATGGGTACTGCAGGCTTGTGGTAAACACTACAGGAGACAGAATTATTTCTACATGAAATAAAAATAAATATTTTTAAATGGCAGAATAGCCAATACATTGTGACACATTCCTTTAATTCTAACACTCAAGATGCAGAGGCAGAGGCAGGAAGATCTCTGTGAATTACAGGCTAACTTGATCAACATAGTAAGTTCCAGGACACATAGGGCTGTACAGTGAGACCCTATCTCAAAAAAATTAAATGTTCAGAATCCTGCAAGTAATTCTGAGTCACAATCACATATATACTAGCTCCAAGAAATCAACTTGACTACGGCCATTAAATTAAAACAAGTTGTTTTAATATTGGGTTTAGAACATGTTAGTGACGAACACCTCCTTTGAAGTACTTTTGAATCTTTTTCTAAATTTAATAAAAGAAACCGTGGTAAGTTACCCAGGCCCTTTTATAATTCATTATGAAGCTCACAAAGATCTGAAATTTGGGATCTTTCTACCTCAACCTACTGAGTAACTGAGATTATGGGTCTGCACCACCAGGCCAAGCATTTTTGCTTTGTTTTTAATAAATTAGAAGTGGAGATCAATGCCATTGTATTAAAATTGCTGTTCAGAATTTGAGCTGATTACAACAGATACATGATAGAAAGCTCATGGGTTAAAAACATGCAGACTAATGCAGAGAATAGGCAACTAAAATGATGTCATCTAACTGGTGGGTTTATAATGCAGCCTGAAATGTAAGGATCAGGAAACATTGAGAGAATAGAGGTTGGAAGATAATACAAGCTAGAGGATGAGAGTGTCCACCTCTAGATGGTGTCTTCTAGATATGGCAGGGAAGCTGTGCCAATGGGCTCTCAACAGTTAATTGTTGTCTAAGATAGATTTTTTAAGTTGATAATGACAAAATGTGATGGAGATTGTTTTACATTCAGAATTTTAGATGCACCAACATAGGAAAGATGTTTTCTTCAAGGATGCCAAATACAAATAGCCAAAACACTAAGAATATAACATTTACATAATTCCTGATTGTGTCATGGTTCTTCTTGCTATAGGTAGTTTATTGTATATATGTGGAATAATATATATGTACAAAATAAAAAATGTTTAATTAATAAAAATGTATACCTAAAAAAAGACCTGAACAATGACAATACCAGTTGACATATCAATGCAAATGAAGGCAATTTCATAAGGCTCCACTCCTAGACAGAGGCCTACTGACAAGCCCCTGCTAAATGAACTAATCCCAAGAAGTCAGCCCTAAACACAAGTACATGTCCATATGAGCAATACTGTATGAACTCATCAGGGTGTGTGGGGCCAGGGGGACTCTGGGCAAGTCTCTGAGAGCATTTACTGGGAAGATTAACTAGAACAGGAGGACCCTCCCTGAGAGTGACAACATATTCTGAACTCAATCATAAACTTTATAAGGAAGTGGAGGCACAGAAGGATTCAGATGGGGAGGGAGATTCATAAAAATGGCGTACTACAATGTGTATACATGAAATTCTTCAAATAATAAAATGTCCAGGTCAGAGACAGGTGGTAGATACCTGTAAGGAGCTTGAGGCAGAAGAATTCGTAGTCCAAAGCCAAGCTGGGCTATTGAAGAAGATCTTGTTGTTTTTTTTTTATGTCAGTGACTCTTAGATGAGTACTTACAATCTAAATTTCTTGAAATCTGTGTATGATAGTAAACTAAGTACTTTAAAGTTAACATATGCAACTTACAACCAACTTTTTGGACTTTTCCCACTTCAGTTAATTGTATTAACTCAATTGTTCTAGTTTTAAAAAGCCTGATGCTAACATTGACACTTTAGTTCGCATCCCACACTTACTTTGTAAGCAAATCCTGTGAACTCATCCTTCAAATTATAGTGGTTTTATACTGTCTACTTCTGTGATAAAGCATCACCATCTAGTGGCTAGTTATCTGTAATAATTTACCTGCCACCCCAGTTTTCCTCTTTCTCCCATTCAGTCTGTTATAAAGAAAGCCATCTAGACAAATCTATTATAAGTTGGGTCCTATGATGTTACCCTTGAGCTCAACATCTACAATTGTATCTGGGCTCCTTCTGAGGAAAATCTAGCATCTTTCTCTGATAGTTAATGGTACACATAACAATTATTCCCTTACTCACTCTGCTCTCTGCCAGAAGTGCTTCCTTTTTTTCCCCTGAGTATGTCAACACATTCTATTCCTAACACAGGGACCTTGTACTGTATGACTGGAATTTGCTTCTAGATACCTTAATGGTTTGTTGGGGTTGTTTATTTGTTTGTTTCATTTTCTCGAAATTTCAGTCTAATATCTTTTTGATGACTTTTTTTTCTAATAACTTAATTGGGATGGTTGATCTTGATTGTTCAGTTAATTGAATGTGGAATCAATGAGGAAAGAGCCTTCTGGCCACATCAGTGTGGGTATTTAACACCAGTATTAATGAAGAAGGGAACACCCTCCCTTCCTGAGCATCAACTTCTGGACTCAGCTCATATATAAAGAGACCTGAGGGAAAGATGATACTACTTTTGCCTGCCACCTTTTCCTTTCAGATGAATACATGTACTCTATTGATGCTGTAAGTAATGCTATCCTTCACTAAACCTAGCTACCTTAATATTCCAACAAGAACTAAATGACAATGACTGTACAGGGATTATATAAGCCTTTAGCACCAGGCTAATACTGTTAAAACATCTAGCCTGGTGAACTGAGCAGCCACTTGACTCTCAGACTTTCCATCAGGATAGTGTAAGCCGATCTAACAGATACCTACTTAAAAACATATTCATTCTATCAACTCTCTCTCAGAGACCTTTATTAATAAACTTATTTATTCTGTCTGCCCCTCACACTTTCTATAACTTTCCAATTCAACATAGCTTTCTATTTATCCATATATATATGGATATGTATATGGACATATGTATATATATATATATATATATATATATGTCCAACTTGAATTAAATGCTACATTATAGCTGTGAATTTGCTTATTTCATATGTTATTTTATATACAGTTGTATGAAATAGCATGTTCTTACATGAAAGTGTAACATAGACTATATTGGAGTAATGTTAGGATTTTCTGTGTATTGCTTGTTTTAACTATAGTTATTACATGAATATTCATGAAGATGTTTTCTAAACTCAGCAATATGTTCAAGGAATTATATTAAGTTATATCTACCATATATTATATCATAACATGGGTACACATAGTTTTTAATTCTTTCGATACTGATGGACAAAAAGCTTATTTCCAATGTAAGTTATTACAAAGTTTAAGTAGATATTTTTAAGAAAATTGTCGTGTAGTCTTTCATTTGAGTTATGAATTAAAACTGTCATTTTTCATAGAAATAAGATTTAGTGTGGTCAAATTTTATTTGATTTATTTTGTTTTAAAACTTTTTTCTTGTTTAAAGAAGTTATTTCTAGCTCAAGATCCTAATAGTTGTCCTTTTTAACATGTTAATTTTCCTTAAATACTTAATTCTTTTAGAACTCAGCATTTATGAATACTAGAAGGCATAGAACCACATCAGTTTATATTCTGCAATGTGATATGAGATTGAATCATCTCTTAAGTAAGCACATATTTTTCTGCTGGTGGCTTAAAGCAATATTTTTATCAGACACAGAAAATTTATAAACACATGTCAGATTCTTGTCCTCAATTCTATTCTGTTCATCTACTCTCCTTTCTCATGCTAAATTGATGAATTGATTTCTCTGAACATGTTATTCAACTCAATTACCATAGTTCCTGACATATAATGAGAATATGGAACATACAAAACAGATGCTTTTCAGAAGTTTGTAATTAATGTTCTTTATTGCTCAATGAGTATAAGAAAGGTTAATTGGTGGCTCATAACTAGTCAAGTGTTTATATACTTTCCAAGAGACAAGCCATTACAGATGCAAGATGTGTTCCTCTGGGCTTTTCAGTCCCTTCAGTGTGTACTTAGAATGACAAGCTGAAAGCATCTGGAACTTCATTAGCTCCCCACCTATTTTCAGTCGTTATCAAGTAGCAAAGCCAAGAGAAAATCAATTGGCTCGCTTTTCCTATCCAAGAGGGGAAGATGGTTGGAGAAACAATCACCAGTATCCAATAGAGATCAGCATTTTATGGCAGTACGCTACTTCTAAAACTGACTTTTCTTTCAATTACCTGGAAAAGGTAGGTAACTTTATATTTGGGAGAGGTGCTTAATCAATCCAAGCATTGTTTACTTTTTTGGCAGTGCGATTACCAGTGCACATAAAAAAGTGCTATTTAAATATTATATACAATTTAATTTAATCAGAAATTATTTTTGTATCTTGATAACATATGTCAGTTAATGTATGCACATACAAATTCATTCTTAATAATGAAAATGTTATTATGTTCTTTTTATTTTCTCAATTATTCCACCTTTTCTTTGAAAGTAGAAAACTTGTTCCATTGAAGATTGATCAGTATTTTTAAAAATATAATTATATTTTCTTCTTACAACTTTTATATTTGTAGCACTTAATGAAGCTTTCCTTTTCTAACAGTACCCTCTATTAAAACCATACCATGTACAACATATTGATAGCATCTTATGTCTCCATAGAACTTTTAACATTTACCTTGTACTTTCAAATACATAACTTTATTTTTCCAAATGAGAAATAAGTATCTAGTCAGTTACTAATATAAATTTTATTTTGAACTACGATTTGGGAGAGAATTTAGGAAAATATTCTTTTAATTCCTTTTATTCCATGTTATCATTATTTAAATATGGAATATTGCTAAGTTTCGTGTACTGGAACATATGATCTACAGCTACCCATGTTGTTTTGGAAAATTGGAGAACTTGTAGGTCAGAAGACATGTTATTCAGAGGAAGGAACTTGAAGGTGATACCTATATTTCTAGTACCAGCTTGCTGAATTCCTCCTAATAATCAACATTTTTCTTCCTCCCATTTCTAAATCAGCTGTCTAGCTGGATCCTCAACACAGTGCCTAGAACTATAAAATGAACATTTCATTTATTTTTGTAATAATTCCAACATTACAACTGTTATGTGGAGAAGAAAGTCTTAGTTTTGGTTTGATGTCTTCCTAACCTTCTATAAATTTCAGCTTTCTATGGTTTCCCCAGTGAGATTATTTTAGAAGTATTCTCATTCTCTCTCTCTCTCTTCTCTCTTCTCTGTTCTCCCTTCTCACTTCTCTCTCTCCTTCTCTCTCTCTCTCTCTCTCTCTCTCTCTCTCTCTATCTCTCTCTCTCTCTCTCATATGTGTGCACGCCCTGGGACTTTGCATTCAAGGCAAGCATTCTACTAGCGAGCTACATTCCTAGCTCTTTCTTATAATTCCTCAATGTTTGCCTTCTATTTTAGAATAGAAGAATAGGGCTATTAAAATCATGGTTTTGATATTTATCTTGAGTGGCCTTATTATCTTCAAATGAGTATGATATGCAGCAAAAGCATGTAACCCCAAATTAGGTAATATTTAATTCTTAAGTATTAGTAAAGTGAGTGTTTAAGAAGCAGTACATGTTTTATGAGTCAATTTAAAGAGCAAAACTACATATCTTATTATAGGAACTCTATTTCAGCTCCAAAAACTGTGAGAGGGTTAAAAATGTACAGTGCCCCCACACTATTAAGATGATTGTTAGAAGAAAATGAAAATGAACAGGATATTAGGGAAACAACACCAGTTTTATTATTACAGTGTAACAAAACACAGTAGCATTAGGAGCAACAACAACAACAGAATGATTGCTTTGAAACAATTTTATATCACCTATTATCCCCTGTAAAGATGTAAATATAATGTAAAGAAATGGTCAGTGAAGAACTTTGTGGTAGACACTATTACTCCTTCTGCTTTACTTCTATTATGTAACCCCCTCAAGACTGAATCACTGATTCCCTCAATCAGGAATATAAAACCCGGAAGCCTGATAGTGCACACAATAGAGAGGCACCTACTGATAGGGAGCTCCAAGTGTATACTAAAGAAGCATTTCCCAGAACAAATAAATATCAGAGAAAAGCTTTCAAAATGATTTTTCTAAATTGGACCTGACCTTTTCTTTTCCAACAATTCATTTTTCAATCCAGAAAAATATCCTCATCAGTGTGATATGTGATTAGGATATAAAAGCATTTCACTTGAAAGGACAGAAAATAAAATCTATCTAATTGTTGCAATAATTTACCTTCTATCATGAGGGGTCCATTATATTAAGTAGTCCATCATATTTATCTCACTCGTCATAACTTTCTATGAGTCATAGAATAATTGGCTTTACTGGCTGAGACTTAATACTCAAAAGTCATATCACAGCTTTCCCAACTTTTATTGAACTTACAACTTTGGGTGAAAAGAGTTCTGAGCAAAACTCAGCTCCTAATGCAAAGATGACAATTTGATTGGCTTGGGATAACAGGAACAAATAATAACTGTCATGTAGATGCCAGACTATTCAAAACCTATTTGCCTCTAATGCATGTTTAAAGGAAAAGAGAAAGGCTTTATACATGAGAGGTTCCTAATTCAATGGAGCATAAACCCATTCTAAAAAAAGAGGAGAGGACATAAATAACTCAATGGACAAAGGAGAAATACTCTAAAGTGTAGATTAAAAATTATTGACTATTTATATACCTTCTATCATAAAGAACAGTCTGAATTCTGGTGCTGTATAACAGAAGAAAATGCAAAGCCTTATTAAAACCACATTAATTCCATTAATTTTAATATTTTATTACCTTTGCATTTCTCTCCATGTCTATAGGAACATTATTGGTTTTAATCCATCTGCTACATTAAAACATATAATAAATCAAATAGACCATTTAGTAAGAATGTGAGTGAAACATCATTGAAAAGCTGATATAAAAAGAAAATTTAAGTTGAAAATATGACATCACAAAATAATTATTGTTTTAATATTAGTGTCATCTTGTTGAGTAGCTGCTATTGTATATTCTGTTTTAGAAAGATTGCCATTATTGGTTAAAGTTTTGCTTGGAAGTGATTTCTCTTCATGAAGCAGTTTTTACTTGGGAGGGGTAAAGGGAAAAAGGAAGACATAAAAGAAATAAAGAGAGCCCCTTATTTTACCTTATTTGAATATTCCAGAAGAAATCAAATTATTCATTGGCATCTAAGCATATTTTGCAAATGAAGGCCCTTTTTAAAAGGAACTGTATTATTTATGTACTGTACATTTTTAAACTACTACTAATTTGCTTCCATGAAAGATGTAACTTCTTCCATGATCATGCTATTTACTGGTCCAGGGGAAAAAACATACGTTTCTCATTATCAAGTCTACATTCAGTTCAATATATTGAAGGATAATTTTTTTAAATGTGTGTTTCAAAGTTTCAATTCAACATTATTCATTATGCATGTTTGATTTTTTATTAAATTAAAAGAGCTATTTTATTTATTCAACAAATGAAATAATTTTAAAGGGAAATATCATTGATTTAACTAAATAAATGGTCAATAATTTTAACATAGGCAACTTGGCTTTACCTCAAATTTATGTGCTGAAATATATCTGTATATACATATATGTGTGTCTATGTGTGTGTGTATACATTATAGTTATAAGACATTAGTTAACATGGCTTGATGATGAATTTCTATACACATTTTCAAGAATCATTTAAAGGCAGAAGTGACACTTTGAAAGATAGGGTTTTTGTTGCTGTTGTTTGGTTTTTTTGAGACAGTGGTTCTCTATGTAGCCCTGGCTATCCTGAAACTCTCTCTCTTAGATCTGGCTGGTCTTGAACTCAGAGATCTGTACCCAGCTTTTGATAGACAGTTAAAAATAATGGTACATGTATTATTGCATTAAAGATGCATCTAAGGGAGTTCTTTAAAAGTTTAACTTCAAAAAGTTGTTTAAATGTTATGAAGATTAATGAACTTGCAATGCAGCAAAGTCTAGTAGCCTTTGGTATACCTTTGTGAAAACTTGTATTATATCACAAATGTCCTTGCTTAAGTGCATGAACTAGAAGTGCATTCACTCATATCGAAACTCTTAATTGTACTGATATCTATACAAATCTAAAAGATAAGCAAAGTCAGGCTTATCAATTAGCCTAGGACAGAAAATGAAATAAGTAGGGAAAAAGGCATATGTAATGACCTTAAGGCACAGGGAGAAATTACAAAAAGTTAGTATCGCTTTTAAACTGTGTTCTTTTTTACTCCCTTGGACACTTGATAAATTCTAGCACAATGAACTGACAGAGAGCGAAACAAATAAACAAAGAGCTTGAAATTTAATTAACACAAGAAATAGATGCATCATTACAGCAGTTTTTGTTTCTCACAAATAGAATGGCAATGTTTTCTGAAGTATGATATTATCACATTTGAAGCTTTGCCAATGACAAGCAATAATATTCTCATCTCAGACGTTAATCAATTTCAATTCCCGACATTAACCAGCATGACAGAAACACTAGCAGTCGCCAGTGGTGGAAAGGCTCTTTTTGGCAGGCATTTGCAACAGTGGTAACTTCCGGGGAATTGACAAACTTGTGCTGCCTCTTAGCATCAACACAAGAGGAAATTATACGAGGCAACTGGAGCATAGTAGTAAGGGTGAGCACCACTTGCTTCCACCTTTTGGTCAAAGAGGTGCCGGTGCCACGAGTCACTTTCTGGGACTTCTTGTATAAATTTTAAACACAGTTAACTATTATAGATTTTTCTACAAATGCATGGTTGTACAGGCTGATAAGCACCAATTAACACCTGTTATTTTGATTGTGGAGTTTCAAAAGTACAGATTATATATAGTTTTAACCCCTACCCAGATCTAGCCAATGGTCAGAACAGTCTCCACAGTAGAGTGGAGAGTGGGATATGACTTTCTCACGTACTCTGGTGCCTCACCTTTGACCATGTCCCCTGGAGGGGGAGACCTGGTGGCACTCAGAGGAAGGACAGCAGGTTACCAAGAAGAGACTTGATACCCTATGAGCATATACAGGGGGAGGTAATCCCCCTCAGGAACAGTCATAGGGGAGGGGAATAAGGGGAAAATGGGAGGGAGGGAAGAATGGGAGGATACAAGGGATGGGATAACCATTGAGATGTAACAAGAATAAATTAATAAAATAATATATATCTTGGAAAAAATAAATAAATATATGAAATTTATGAATTATTTTTCTAAAAAACTATATGTGATATACTAGTGTTATTTGTCAAATATGCTAATTTATTTTTTCAAATTGCAATTATCGTTTATTAGTTTGTTTTCTAGGAATATAATTAATTGTAATAAAACAAAAATATATTATTACTCTTTTTCTCAGTTCATTTATTAGACAACTTTAAAAAGTTTATTTAATTGCATTAGGTATTTCAGAAACATATCACATGTGCTAATAACATGATCATTAGCCATTAATATTATAAACTATCTTAGCTTGCAAAAAATTATAAGCATATTTTCCTGAATTGTGCAACAGTAGCTTTACTGTAGTCTGATAGGTTAATACTGACAAAGTTCGTATTCTACTTTTACATAATTTGTGTGTGGTAATGACCTTCTTGACAGCATTGTGCATAAAAATTTACTATAAAGTAAATAGTACCTAATGTTCAGATATCATTCAAGTAACAATTATCTCAGTGGTATTTACAACAAAATGATCTATTTCAGTATCACATACTGTATTAACTTTTATCAACATAAGAGTTCTTTAGTTTAAAATACCTCCTCAATCATTCTCTTTCATGGTATTGATATATTTTTAAGATTACAAGCTGATTACTTTTCAGAATTTCTCTTAACTTGTATTTCTTTAGGTTCTCTGAAATCATCAAAGCTTCCTAAGAAGAAGCACAGCAGTTTTTTTCAATCATTATTGATAATGCTAACATTGTTAGCTTGAGTAAAATGTCATGTTGTGAGCACTAGAAAGTGGTTCTTTCCGTTTTGTGATAAGAGTGAAGAACATATTTGGAAACTATGTAAATGGTTTGTTCAACACCAATCTTTAAGTTTACTCATTTATATGAATGTATGAATTTGTAGTCCATGTTTTATTAATCTACTATCCCTTACTGTTACTTTGTTTGTTATTGTGTGTGTGCATGCCAGTGCCATGTCAAAGGACTACTGGTAGAATTTAGTTTTCTCCTTCCATCATGTGATTTCTAGAGATTGAGCTCAAGTCACCATGCTTGGTGCCAAGTGTCTTTACTTGCTGAACCATCTCACTCTCCCTAATCTACTGTTCACATTATTGATCTTAATCACAGATTTGGCATACTTGGCCCTCTTTACCTCGCATAAACTCAAAATAACCTCATGATTTTTGAGCAACTATTTCTGTCTGGATATGAAAGCATATTAGAAGGCTGCCTTCTCTTTTCTATGCTCTAGAAGTTGAATTATGCATTTTTTTCAGTCTTGGTTTCTTTCGGTGTATAACATTATGTGAAACCAAGGAAGTTTTTTTAAAATACATTTTTAAAAAAAATAAAATCATTCATATTATATCTCATTTGCTATCCCATCCCATGCATCCTCCCATTCCTCCCACCCTCCCGCTTTCACCCCATTCCCCTTCCCTATGACTGTGGCTGAGGGGGACCTCCTCCCCCTGAATATGATGCTAGGGCATCAAGTTTCTTCTTGGTAGTCTGCTATCCTTCCTCTAAGTGCCATCGGGCCTCCCCAACAAGGGGACATGGCCAAATATAGGGCACCAGAGATCGTGTGAAAGTCAGTTCCCAGTCTCCACTTAACTGTGGAGAATGTTCTGTCTGCAAAGGAGGTTTCTAAGTTCACTTCCTTATTTTAATTATTTGCTATTAGTCCACATGGTGCAAAAAAACTGCTTCTTAGAGGCTAACCAGATTTAAGATTTTAGAACTCAGATAGGAAAACTAGGTAATCTTCATACCCATGTGAGGGGTGTGAGAGCAAGAACAAGATAGTGGGAGACTACATAGAGATACAATTTCATTTACATATAATATATGTTGTAGAATACTGTAGATCATTGTCTAAAAGTAAGTAAATCTACATGCATACATAATACATTTATTAACGAATATTTTTTAATTATTAGAAGTCAATAACAGCAAAAGAGAACAGCATTCCACAGAGTTATATCAGATTATAGGCATTTCATCCTTTATCACAAACATATTTGTAAAAATTAAGCATTCAATACTGTTTTTGATGATAAAATAGTGGAGGTACCTCCATTCACTTAGGGAAAAACTATACAGATGCCAATCACATCTGCTTTATCCCAAGGATTTATGGAAGGCCTTGGTAACACACACACACACACACATACACACACACACACACACACACACACACACACACACACACACACACACGAATTAAGGGATTATGGCCTGAAATTGAAAAATAAATGCATCAGTTATGTCTAGTTCATTGTATTAATTATACATACAAAATAAAAGAATGTATTTTTTAGAATTAAGGCACATTATAAAATTGTTTGATGTACTATCAACAAAAAAAGGTAGACATGAAAAGTACCTCAAATTTTTTTCTAAATATACTTTAAATTAACATTTCTAAATATAAAATATATAGTAGTAAATCTATCAAGAGGTTTCTGAACTTCATGAGGATTTATTTATTTTCCAAAACCAAATATAGATGACAAGTGAATTGATCATTACCTATGTCAATTCTCCTTTAATTTGTTTTGTATAACATAATGCTTATAAACCTTTTAATATTTGTCATTACACAACTTCTAGAAATTATAAGGAAAAGATAAAACAATTGGTAACATATTAATCATTGAAAACAAATAAGCCTTACTGATTATAAACAAAAAAATGTGTTGTGTGAATAAGAATTCCTAGAAAGAAGCTGTGTCTACGGAGATTATTCAGCTGATTAGAATGTCAGTGATGCATAAAGTTGGGAATGTTGCAAATCCAGAGTCAAATTATCTTGAACTAATCTGTATCCACCATCAATAGAAATTTACAATCCACCTCTGTACCTAAACTCACATCTTTTGTGACCATTAAATAAACTCATCGGAATGTATGAGCACATTCCTGTTTCCACCAAGCAAAGGGCTAAAAATGTTGTTCATATAGCTGAGTTTCCTCAAATTTGTGATAACCTACCTGCCTGATGCTTCCACCAAGATATTTGAAAAGCATGTTGTCTTATGACTTTTATTTTCTGCTATTATAAAAATTAATGTAATTGCAACCTCATTGGAATATAGTATTTGAGGGACTCTATGTATGTGTTCATAGACCATGATCATTCATATTTGGTTCTAGAGTAAATCATAACTTGTATTCTTTTGTAATGAGAGCTGTTTCTTTCATCAACAATAATATTTTTACAGTTCAAAGTAATTTTTATTTGAAATAGAAAATAAACATGAAAGTTACTATTAATTGTATAAATGTGTGTGTATGTATGTGTGTATGTGCATTGTGTGTAGCTCCGGTTCTGACAAAAATCTCTTAAATTAAAGGAATATTCAGTCCTCCATAAACAAACAGAAGCTATCCCCACCACACTATATACACAAAAATTTACATGAACCGCCTTATTAAAGATTAAGAATATTGTCTAAAATATTTAGAAGATAAAATGACAATTTTTTTGCATTTTTTTCATTTTTTTCTCCTTTATTAATTTATTCTTGTTACATCTCAATGGTTATCCCATCCCTTGTATCCTCCCATTCTTCCCTCCCTCCCATTTTCCCCTTATTCCCCTCCCCTATGACTGTTCCTGAGGGGGATTACCTCCCCCTGTATATGTTCATAGGGTATCAAGTCTCTTCTTGGTAACCTGCTGTCCTTCCTCTGAGTGCCACCAGGTCTCCCCCTCCAGGGGACATGGTCAAATATGGGGCACCAGAGTATGTGAGAAAGTAATATCCCACTCTTCCACTGCCCAAAGGACTACATGTGTGTAGGCCCAGTACAGGCAATTTTGGCTGCTGTCAATTCATGGTCCTCAAGAATATGTCATGTCCATAAGATAGTGTTTCGTGGCCATTGATACAATCATTTAGTTCTTACAGTTTTTGTGGGACTCCTAACAGGAGAAGTGGTCATGTCTCGGACTTCTTTGCTTGCTCTTGGGACTCTTTCCATCCTACTGAGTTGTCTTGCTCAGTACTGATATGAGGGTTTCTGCCTAGTCTTATTGTACCTTGTTATGCATTTTAGGTTGATATCCCTGGGATATATGCTCTTTTCTGAAAGGAAGAAGAGGAAGAGGGTATCTGGGAGAAAAGAGAGTGGGGAAAGGCCTCGGAGGAGTGGAAATAGGGGAAACTGCAGTTAAGATAAATTGTTTAAGAAAATAATAAAAATGATCAAATTGTGATATTATATGTACCCCATCTTATGTTATATTGGATATCAAAAAAATGTCTTCCAGAATTGAAAAAGACACTATGGAAAAACATGCCCAAATGGTTTAGCATAAGGCAGTGAGTTGTGAGAAATAAAAGTTTACACTCAGTGTGATCAGGGAAAGAGAGAGAGGAGGGGCTTTCACAACTTTTCTTTGAAGCAATAATTCAAGGCTTATCTTTTGCTTCCATTCTGAAAATGGTCCTTGAGAGACTACACATGATAAAATGACTCATTCATTTTTCAGTTTGTTGTTTTGATAGGTTAGCATTACAACCAATAAATCCGGCTTAATGAAGAACTCTTCAGAGGGTCAATAAATTATAAAGAAACTTCTTTGATATTTTCCCCTGCTCTGTCATGACAGCACCCTTGATTTCTTGTTCTTACACACTTAAAATGAAATTATTGAAGTGTTTAACTTCAACCTTTCCTCTTTAAGTCTTATAACTGAAGTTATTTTACTCTTAAAAAATCCATCTATTACAAAAAGGAATTATAATTTAAGTGAAGACTATAATGGAGAGAAAGAGAAATGGATTGATTGAATTAGGACAAGAAAACTGATTGAGGCTTAAATTAAAGATGAAGTATAAATGATATGAAAAATAATCCATCTTCTAGAACCTACACTTTATATTTGAAGAGAGCTTTTAGTGTCTAGCTACCTTGGTAATTTTTAAACAGAGTATATCCATTTGGAGGATTAAAAGGGTCAGCAGTATTGGAATATTTAAACTATTTCAATACCCATATTATCGCTCCTACTTGCTTAAGATGACTCAACTTGCAAAGTATATAATTTTGGATCTGTCTGTTTTCTTTTCCATTGCTGTGATAACATATTCTGATTAAATCAACTTAAGGGAGAAAATGTCTTTTGTCTTCCTTTCAGGGTGCAATTCACATTTATAGGCAGGTTAGGCCTGTAGGATCTAGAAACAGCTGGCCACATTTCATCAATGGTCAGAAAGCAGCGAGACGGATGCATGCCACTGGCCAACTTTTTCTCCATTTATAGAGTATAGAATCTAAACCAGGAATGATGCCAACCTGAGGGCATAGATCTTCTGATATCAGTTAATGCAATCAAGATAATTTACCAGAAGCCTATCTTGCAGATGATAGTATAGAATTTGGAGTACATCTAGTCCATTTTTCTCAAGTAAAATACTCAGTTATAAAGTTAAAAGCATTACTTAATATAATATGATTATACATATTCATATGATTTTATTAGAAGAAGGAAAATTGTTATTTATATACAAATATTTAGGACACTGTGCTTTGCTAAAATATCTAGAGTTTTTCTAGGTTCCTTTCTAGAGATTGAGTACTTTCCCTCTCTCTTCAGTCTCAGACATGGAAGAAGTTTTGCATCTGCTTCCACCATCAAAAAACAGTAGAAATGATATTTTCTGACTTCTGAAGCTCAACCCATAAGGATATATTGCTTCTGTCAAGTGTTCTTTCCTCAGGACACACATTTAGGAATAGAATGGACATTGCAGAAGTATAGGACCCATGAAGCTATTGTGCTGGAGAATTTTTCAGGAAGATCACATATATAAAATAGAGAAGCTAGTGGATCTACACTGCATCAGCCTTTAGTTGTTGGTTTTCCTATGTGTCGACATCTGGTATGAGAAAGAATAGCATTTACATGATTCCAGTTCTTTGCAATGATGTCCCTTAAGCTGCCTGAAGAAGAAACAGTTTGTTCCTGCCAAGCCCTGTACACATTGTAGATTTGTGAGAAAAATAAATGTTGCTGTCTTAAGCCACAGCATGTTGGAGTAGTTGATTATATACCAAGTTTTAACTAGAAAAAAATTGTTGAATTTCAATTACTTCCATTTATTGTTTGAACTTCAAAAAGTAGGTCCCAGATCTCTTTGTAAATCCTATAAGATTCATAGGACCCAAAAGAGTTCTTCCAAGTTTGTTATGTGGGCAATTCTAAAGGATGTTAAGAGGAAAGAACTGAAAAATACATCTTTTTGACAAATCCTCTCTTGCTGTTTTATTCCCATATCATGTCCAAAACATTTACAATTCTCTGTGAAATGGTTTCTTCAGTTTATAGATATAAACCATAGCAAATGAGGGTTTTTAAAACACAGAGAGAGAGGGGGGGGGGAGGGAGGGAGGGGGAGAGAGAGACAGAGAGAGAGAGACAGAGAGAGAGACAGAGAGAGAGAGAGAGAGAGAGAGAGAGAGAGAGAGAGAGAGAGAGAGATGAATTTGTAAACTAGGGTAATAAATTGGAGTAAATACTAGAGCAGGGTACATGTCAGTAGGCAAGAGTATAATATTGTAAGAGAATCAATGCTAAAGATCCATTAGGCAGAGAAGCAAGCCACTTATAAGTGCATATTTGAAAGAGGAAGCTATTAAGATATAGGATTTTGAGGGTTGTTCATATGATATGGGATCTGTAAAGAATGAGATAGAATTGTCAGATAGGCTATGTTATAAAAGCAAGTAGATGTGAACTACAAATACTGCTTTGATAGTGGAGTTATAGAAATGACTTTTAGGATTTTTCAACTTGACCTTTACATGAAAAAAAATCTCATCAGAAAGATAAAACTAAAACCAAAATGGAATTAATGACACAAAATTGGAGACTGTTCTGCGAACAATTTTACAAAGAAAACCATTTAATGTCTAAAATTATAGAAGCAATCTTTCCTTAACTGTGATACTTCTTTCATCACCGACTTCTTTGGGTTTAATAAAGAATAGGGGCTGGCAAGATAGTTTAACCAGTCAGGGCACTTGCCTCCTAACCTGAAGAATTTAACTTAATCCACATGGTAGAAGAAGAGAACTCAGATTTATAACTTCTCCTCTGACTGCCATACATGCCCCATATGCACACACACACACACACACACACACACACACACACAGAGAGAGAGAGAGAGAGAGAGAGAGAGAGAGAGAGAGAGAGAGAGAGAGAGAGAGAGAGGAGAGAGAATGTTTAAAATATTTTAAAGTATTTTAAAATCAGTAATGAATAAAAAATTGTTATGAAAAGAAGACTCAATAGTTTAAGAGTGTTTGCTATGCAATCATGAGGATCAGAGTAACAAACTGGGTGTTGAGTAACCCAAATGCCAAGTGTGGAAGACCGCTGGACTTGCTGGCTACCACCATACACAAGAAAACGTGAGCCTCAGATTCAGAGACAGACCCTAACTCAAAGGAATAGTCAAGGAATGATATATGAAGACACCTGACAACTTCTGGCTGTGGCACTCCTGCAGAGATACGCAACTGAACATATACACTGACAGGCTAGATAGCTAGGTAAATAAGTATCTTTAAAAATAAATAGGAAAAAATAAGAATAGAATGACATAGAAGAGGTATGTCCCTTATCTTTTATGGTAAAGGCCTCAGTTCAGTACTTTGCACCTCCCCTCAAAAAGAAGAGAAATAGAATACATGAGGGAAAAACAGTGAAACAAAATAAAGGAACAATAAGAAAGCTAACTCTAATAGTTTATGCAGTCTCAGAACCTAAGCCACTCTCCCCCACCTGCTTTTTCCTTCCCAAACTCTAAATTCTCTGTACTGTTACTCTGCATACACTTAATCTTCTTAAGCAAATTTAGCTGGGAGAACTCCTTTGAAGTTCATCTTAGTCCTTCCAAAATTCAAGGTAAAAAAGAAAGAAAAATAGTTTAAATCCAGCAATCTAAATTAGAATATATGTATGTACTCACAAAAAATAATCAAAGAATACCATTCCGTGGCTAAGTATTCATCTGGGAGTCCACAATGGCAGTGGCATTGTGTGACTATCTAGATCATTCCAAATGATGGAAATCCCATTTTGTGTAAAATGCTAAATAAATTAAAACCTGGTGGATTTAGGGAAGTATTATTAAACGTAATCCTATTTAATCTAACCATAAATAGAATCTGAATGTGACCACGGGCAGAGATCTCTAAAATATCATTTAATTCGTTGAAGCTTCACCCCCACTGGAACTTGGACCTAAATGCGAGCACCACACAGTTCCGAAGCATGCTATACCTGAGCTCCGAAGACCTCATCTGTTTTATTGCCTTTCATTGAACAATTTACAGTGCTTGCAAATTGTGTCTCTTATTTGATCATCAGTAGTAAGATGAATATTCATTCTTTGTAACATGTGTCACAGACTCATTCCTAACACCACACTCCACCCAAATTAGTAAATCCAAAATAATGCTTTTGGAGTTTGTAAAAAAAAAAGAATTATAAGGAAGATCATTTATATCTTCTTCCTGAAAAGTCACCCTACACATCGACCAATAAAAATCCCAAAAGCTGTATGTTAAAAATACCCCATATTTTTTTTGGAATGTGAACATTTTAAGGTATTTATTAACTCTAGAAAATACTGTACTCCCCAATATTAGAAATGAACATTAATAGTTAGGTTGTGAACTGTTATTTAAAATAAGCCTTTTGAACAAGAAGCTGATTTGTACACACGACAAGGTGCACATTCACAAGAAAACTTTTCAAACAATTTATTATCTTTAGTTGTACCTAGGTGTTTGTGCCAGAATTTGGGTTGGTTATTTATGTAACTTATGTGTTTCATTCAGGCATTGAATCTAGTGGCTATAAAGGAAAAATAAAGCCTTGGAGAAATATTTATATACTCTTTTCATATCAGTCTGTTCTAATCAGCCAGGTAAAAGTCATTATAATTACTTAACTGTTTATAATATGTATGTTTTATTAAAAATTGCTAAAAGCAGGATCATAAAATTAAATAATTTTGTTGTATTTAAATAAGAAACAAAAGTTTGGCAAACTAGAAAACAAGTAACAGAAACAATTTCCCTATATTTTACAATTAAGAAATAACTGTATTTTTATTTAAATGATTAATTGTACATGGGATATAATTTATTGCTTAAGTACAATATTGATGGATTTTAAGTACCCTTACTGAATACTAATTCTTATACTACTGAGATCATTGCCTCAAATCTTCAAATTATTTATTCAGTTAATCAACCAATAACATTGCTGTAATTGTCATATATTTTAAGATTTTTTTTCAGTTAACAATTATTTTATGCTGTAATGTAGTTAATGGTAAAAAATAGTAATTATAAATAATTAGTCAGGAATTAATAAAGATACTAAATTTCACTTAGAATTTAATTAAACTTGTCAAATGATGGGTTGGCCTTTCGCAGTATATAAGTAAAAGTCAACAAATATCTTAAAATTTTTCTCTTTTTTTCCCATGAAGATTGAGTCATTTGTTATAAAAGCAGATTTCTAGGAAATTTGGCATATAAACTGTTAAAATTCATACTGAAACATTTTATTATTACAGAATAATTGATGAGTAGAGTTTATTCTTTATCTTTCTTTCCTCATTTAATATTTATTTGATATTTTCTAGCTTTAAAAAATTTTTCTGCCCAGATTAATTTCCTTGCCTTGACAAAAAAAAAATGTAAACATGTTCAGTCGACATCAGTGACATCATGGAGAGGGAGAGAAAAAATGTGTTTCACAATTACATGTTAATAACCCCTTAGTATTTCTTTCTCTGCTAATGTAAAACGGGTTTAAAATTGTAGACATCTAACTAAAGGCCCAGCCTTTAATGTTCAGTAGTACAGCAGCTCCCTCTATAGGACACTTGAAGCCATATACCACCCAGTCTGCTAATGTAGAAAACAAAGCCATTTTCTGTGGAGATTTTTCCTCAGCCTCTTCAGTGTCTCACCATTTTATTCAGTGACCCATTGATTTGTTTTGTTTTGGCTTAGTATTTTTGCAGAATATATTGTAAAAGTGATTGTTCTACTTAAAGTGGAAGGAGGAAGAGGAAAAAAGAGATAGATACAAAAGGTTTTAAGAAATGCATTCTTATCTATAGTCAACTGAACTGTAAATAAAATGTCAAATCTGTGAAATCAATTTTTAACTATTTCTAATTTATGAAAGTGTATATTGACAATAGGCTGGGTATAAATTCATTTATGTAATTTTTCAGTATAACAAACTACATGTAATAATGACTGACTATCACAGCAAATCTTATGTATGGATTTAGGTTTCTTAGTACTTTGGTAAATGTGACTCTTTATCATAGACAGCATAAAAATGAGGTTGTGAAATATAAAAAAGTTTAAATGAACAAAATAAATCACATTTAGAAATGCAGTAGTACATCTTTAGTGTACATATAAAATGAATGTTTTTAAAATTTAGTGTCAAGAAATAATTTTACTAGACAAAATTTATGTAATTAGCATGTGTTTATGTTTTGACAGAATGGCAATAAGATATTAATAACCATTCTTTCCCTGTATAAGTCAATCATTCTGAAATTTTGCATAGTAATTCAACTGTCTTCATTAGGAGCACAGAAACCCAGGTTATTCGCTATGGCATAGTTCAAATTACTGTTAATTGCCAATGACTGAGGTTCTAATGAATGAGGATTATTTGCATAATGTTATTATGCTAGGGTACTCAAAGTAATTTTACTTTGCCAGAAAACTAAAGTAGTTTATAAAACAGTACTAGTAACCTGAATTATGTATTCAGCTTCCAACCTACCTTAAGTACCTTATGAATACTGGTTTCAGAATTATTGCATTCTCATTACCTTAATAAGTAAAGAGATGATGAGTTAGTCCCACTGCCATTTCAGGATGTGCTAATTTAAAAGTATAAAATTAAACATGCATAAATTGTTGTTAACTTTCCTGAGCCATGGCCACTGTCTGCTTTTCATTTGTAGAAATAGTAATGATACAGAAAGGGAGCATATTGTGTACCTGGTTTATCAGTTTTACTTCATTGTGATTGTGTGTGGATACAGATGAAAAAACATATTTCCTTATGGTTGAACATACTAGACTTTAGAAACCCTTGTGGGTAATTTTTTCTAAGAAAAATACTGAAATGTCCTTTCAAGTGAAAACTAAGTGATGCTATTGAAGTCATGTGTCTTATCAGAAATATTTTAATTTTATTCAATAACATATATACATGTTTTAATTTGAAAAATACAATTATCAACAATTATTTCATTTTCTTCAACCCAATGGTTTGAAGAGGAATGGTATTTGATAGAAGATTTCTGGTTCTTACCTTGTGCTTTTGCTTCATTTGATATTCATTGGGATATTTATAGGGATATGTCTGTGAAGCTCCATTTTGCAAAGAATAACTAAAATAAAATATAAACTTCACATATTTTCTAGCAGGTAGACAGATATAGTAGATCATTTCTCAATTCCTCCATATTTAAAATCTTAGCTCCTAAAATCCACAGTTAAGCCTCTGCCTCATAACTTTATAATTTGTTTCCATGGGTTCTTACCACGGAACATTTCCTATATAAGGATAGTATGGCAACATTCACAAAACCATGTGCTCCTTCTAAAAGGAAGGGTACTGCAGTGAACAAAACTGTTCTATTGAAACTGCCTCTACTGAAGAAGAACAATGACCATCAGTTCTTTTTTATTTTAAATTTATTTATGTATTCACTTTATATCCTGAAGAAGTAGCCTTCTTCCCTCTACTCCTAGTCCCTCCTCACATACCCCACCCTCCCATTATCCCCTCTGCTCCTCAGAGAAGGAGGAGGTCCCCCATGGCTAACAATCCTCATTGGCACATTAAGTCTCAGCATAATTAAGAGCTAAGAGCATCCTCTCCCACTGAGGCTAGACAAGGCAGCCCAGTGAAGAAAATGGCATCCAAAGGGAGGCATCAAAGTCAGAGAGGGACCCATTCCAGTTCTTAAAATAGAATTCTTCAGAGAACCTAACCAAAATTAAAATTTTATATAAAAGTAATGCAGTTGTTTAGCTAAGTCTATCATTATATACTACGTGCACCATCTAATTATTTGGGAGTATGTGAAAATCACATGAATGTTTTAATAGCTTGAAAAAATGCTCAAAAACACATTTTAAGCAAATATCCAAACAGTGCTGATATTAATGAAAACATCAAGGCAACCCCCAAGATTAATTATAACCTTTTACAGATCATGATCATGATGACAACAATTTAATAATACTTCACCCCCAGTCATGTAGCTTTTATAAGACACATTTGATTTTTTTTCGGTATCTAAGCTAAATTGCAGAAATAAAAGAAAGGTAAGATAAGGAGGGTGAAAACGACTTTGCAGTGCTGCATAAACAAGAATAAGAATTGTAGATTCAGAGTGAGATGAATAAGGGATCTTTTCACAGTTTCTCAAGTCCAGATTATTTTAACTAAGGATTATAATCAAGTAAACATAAAAAATATCCAAAGAAAGCAACTAATGAAAGCACATGTAAATAAACCAGGCAATAGCTTAGATTAAAAGCCAAGGAAAAGTCAAGTATCCAATCCCCAAAGCATGCAGTTACACAGATGGGGTTAGTAGCAAGAAAAGGACTAAGTACATAGTGAAGCAATTTGAACATATGGCATTCTTAAAGGTTCATACGAATTGGACAGCAGGGAGCATTTGGGTTGTAAAGGAGGCTAACAGATCACCAATGTAATTGGCTGGCTAATGAGATATCTTTTACCAAAGGAACTGTGAGGACCGTACCTAAAGGATATTATGCACAATAAACAAATAATTCTGAAATGTCCTGAGATGTCTGTTCCTATTTTTTAGGAGAATGAACTAATTCCCTGGAAGTGCTTATAATGCAGGAAATTATCATTGAGTGATGAGATCAATAGTTGTAGTAGACTAACCCCATGGTGACTAGACTCTACTAGAAACAAGATTGTAAAAAGAAAAGGTAGTTATAGATTATATACAATGTGTATCTCTTCACCACACAAGTTCAAATTTTATGACTACTTGCAATCATTGATAGGAATGAAACTAACATAGGTTGGCTATCTACTAAGTCTACATTAAATATGATAGTCTCATTAAAACTGAAAATATCTTTAAAGGTACTCTTGTCGAAACTTTCAGAGAAAATACTTACGGTTCTTAGAGACTGATATATCTTAGGCCCTTTATCTAAAACATATGAAAATGTAAATTTTAAATTCTGCCAAGCTTCTCTTCTTCCCTCTAGTACTTTGTTGTTAACAAATAATATTTGCAGGCCACACATTTATCATTCATCACTCTATTGTCAATGACCTTTACTTGATTATAATGGTTTTACCATCAAAACAGAATAAGACCTTTATCTTTTTTATAGGTATGCCAAGCAGTCATCTGTGCTGAAATTGGCATTACATGAAATTAAATTTAAGGTTGAGGAAAGCAGTACTCTAGCCTCGAAAGTAGAGGCCAGAAATTCAAGAAAGGTTTCAGAACCCATTCCCTTCAGGAAATTCTCTGTAAGGCCTGGATTTTTCATGTTGTAGTTCCTGAAAGCTTTTATAGCTTGATAATTTTTATTTCCTTTCTCATTGTGAATATTCATCCTGGGATGGAGCCCAGGAACCATGAGCATGCTAGAAAAGCATTCTACTACTGAGCTACATCCCTGACTCCTCATTATGGACGTTTGTACTTAACTACAATATGCTATTGGTAGTATACTTCCTTCTGTGAGTGTTGCCAACATTACACAATCGTTAAGGCCTTCAACAATCTAAGAAACTCTTCTAAGAGCAGTAAGGATTGAAAGAGAAGTAATTGGAAAATTGAAGCCGTTTGTTTTGAAAGTCCAGTTTTCATGTTACTGTATTTTATTCTATTTTTGTTCATTTCAAAGATGAGATGTCAATTGTGAGAAATTAGGGTCTACCTTGGCAGTTAAAATAATGTTGTGGACTTTGCTTGCTTGTTATTGACTGAGATTACTTAAAACAAAATACATATTAAAGAAAATTATACCTTTCCCCATAGATTGAAGATGTGAAACATTAAGATATTAATATACTATTTTAAAACCTGAGAATATTTTATGAGGCATGTCACCCCTAAAGGTACATACTGGTTGCAGATATATTTATATACATTTTTCCTGGTTCTCTATTTCCTTTATGAAAAGAGGGCATTCTGTTTTCCTGACAACAAAAGTATCTCTACCACTTAAAAAATGACCTGGCACATGGTAAATGTGAACTATTTCATGACTAATTGATTGACTGAATAAATGAATGGCATGTGCTTTGAAACCTAAAATATACTGATTAGTGGAAATCATCATTTAAAAAAAGAATCTGATTGATCAAGCTGAGTCTTCCAGAAGTATTCATGCATTCACAAAATTATACTAATTTTTACTCAACATTCATCATTTCTATACACCAAGTTTCAACCAGATGTTATTTAAAGTATCTGAATTATAGACCCTTGAAATCTGGGTTTGTAATGAAAATGCTGACAGCCACTTAACCAGATAATAGCACCAGTTCACTTGGTGTATATATATAGTGTCACTGCTAATATGGCTGTGCCATCTGTTCTATCAGAGAGTTGGAAAAGATTTAAACTGCAGACAACTGCTTAAAATAATGGCTGGATATATGTGACCCTGAAAGATAAAGTGATAAAATGACACTTGAATGCTTTAGTTGCATTGCTTTGGTGCCTACCTAAGCAGCAATACTGGTCCATGAAAGAAATGATTGGAAAGCAACATGTCACCTTGAAATCCATCAGGCATTTCTGTTTACAAGTCTGTTTCTGCAAAGCAAGGCAGGACAACACTTTGCACTTCTTATGATTTTTAACAGCCTAATAGTCAATCGATGGTTTAAAAAAAGGTTTCTTAAATGCTAATGTCTTTTCCTCTGTTAACTTTTAATTTTAACAGAAGGGGCAGAGGACCCCAGATGGCCATCAGGAACTCTGCAGGAATGAGTTTCTCTAATTACTGACACTTGACAAGCTTTGTTGTTATTGTTCCAGAAAGTAGGCTTCATAGACCCCAAACATTACCAGAATGAATTCTTTCCATGTGTTATCAGGGCCTGACAGCCTGAGAGTAACTCTCTTATGCCTTTCTGGTTGTATATCTGGGAAAAACATTCATTTACTCTCTAAACCTCCCTGCTATTTGATAACAGAACAGTGCAAGAAAATAGCCCCACTGAACATCTCAAAGGTCATAGGGCAGAAACACCCATTCTTTTCTAAAAACTGTTATCAGAGGGACATAGGCTTTGTCAGCTTTTCCATCTGAGGTAACCAATCTATATAGCTGGATAAATATGTGTGTTTCACATAGCATTTCTGGTAGCCTCCTTGCAATCTGGGCCCTCGAAATTGCATCATCTTTTTATTGTGGAAGCACACACACTTTTATCCACCCCAGTGGGCACCAATGACAGAACTAAGTATGATTTTACCCAAGTACAATTTTTGAAATCAATGAATTTATATAACTTGTTTATAGAGTAGGAGAGTGAAGGACCCCACAACTCACCCAATGTGGGTGGTAACCTCGTGGACTCTGCATTGTGGGGTCTGGCTTTTTATTAACTGTCCACTTCTTATGTAGCTTATTATCTCTTAAGATCACGTGCATCTGAAATAGGAATTTCAGGTGTCTCCAGACCCTCTCATCTTTCAGCCCATCTTTAACTCCAATAGATTTCGATACCTACATTGCCATCACCTAATAACATTGTATTATTCTGTTCAAGTTGGTATAGTTACCAAAAATTCAAGATGGCATCTAGTTAAGCCTAGAAGAAAAAGTACCATATCACACCTGAACAGTCTAAATTTCAAATTCATAAAAAAAACTCTTCTACCTCCTACTACAAACTTCACTTCTATAGTTGCTTGGCTTTTGCTTGTTTTGTTTTTTACAGTTTTTTTTTTTTACAAAACCCAGTAAGTGTTATAATGTCTTTTGTTACTCTCTCATAGCCTAATCTTCATTCCAAAGTTTTCAAAACACAGATCATCAAAGGTAGATAGTGCAGGAAAAAAGAGATAAAGTAGAGTTCACTTTTTATTTTTTGCAAACTAGGTACAATTTTAAAAGTATTTTCATGGAATCATGAGCTATATTGAACACTTTAAAACCATGGTAACACAACTGACAAAATAGGAAAAAATCTAAATGCTACATTCATGGCAGTTAAAATGTAAATTAAAGAAATAATCCATACTGTTTTTATATCTCATTAACTCACTCAGCTATTAGTGATAACGATACTCTAGAGAACAAGCAAACATTTTTCTCTTTATAGAGAATATATATAGTGCTTGTGTGTATGCATGCATGTGTGTCTGTGTGTGTGTAGCATATGGTAGTTAACACATATTCAGTTATTCAGTTCATGGTTTGCTGCTAATTATGTAACTTTGGGCAAGTCACTTACCTTCTCCAGTGATCAGTTTTGTCTCCTGAAAATTTATATTAATATGATTTTTATCAGTTTTTGTTCTCTAACCCAGCATGCTAGGCAAGCACTGTAGCACTTATCTACAAACCCACTCCAAATTATGCTGAAATAGTAGCTCTTGAGTATTAAAACAAAATGAAGTAAAATATGAAAAAGAATGTTCAGAAAAGCATCTAAGATGGAGAAAACACTCAGTAAAACTTAAACATATTTGTGTGGTTAAAATTAAAAAACAATAAAATTGGAAATGTTTGATATTAAATAAGTATTATTTAACTCTCATGGTAATGATAATACATAGAAATTGTTTTAGGGTTAAGATTATTTTCTCCTTAGTGACTATAGTGCACAGATTGCAATGGCAGTGTTTATGGACTTACTGTGTTCATTTTTTGTGTATGTGACAGGAGTCATCCTTCCTGCTATCTCTAAGAATCAAAAGCTAAAGTAATAATTCTAGCAAAATCTGCTCAGGAAAAGTATAGTTTATAGTATAGTGGTACAGCAACCTTTGCTTTGATTTTGAAATACTTGATAGCTGACATAATGGACTTTCATATTTGAAAATGCACCAGTTTGGAGAAAGAGCTATTGTCCCTGAACTTCAGCAATTTGAAGTCTGGTTTTTGATATCCATAGGAACTTATAAGTTTCTTACTTCACCTGAAAACTATTACCTTTATTACCAAAGACAATTTGAACAGATAGGAGGTTTTCTTTTGATGTCTTAAATCCTGAATTTGTAGCCTTGTGAAAAAAATATAGAAGTTTCACTGTCCTACAAAATTCCGATTGACTGCACACCACTGATTTGTTCATTCTCTGCATAGTTTTGCCAAAATTACTTATGGTTGAAGTCAAACAATTTGTCGCTCTTTCATACTGGCTTTTTTCACTTAGCAATATACCTTTATCCTTACCCTTTTCTGTTTAGTAGAACATTTGTCTTTAATAATAAATAGTATTTCATTGTGTAGATGTATCTCATTTATTTACAGAATTGTAGAATGGCATCTTAGCTTCTTCCTAGTTTTACCATTTAGGGATAAAACACTATAAATTGCTAAGAGCAGGGTTTTGGTGAACATTTTTTAGTTGCTTTGAATAGAGGATCCAGTTACTGGGTCAGATTGCAAAGAATACATTTATTTACATAAGAAACTATCAAACTGCCTTTCAAAGTGACTACACCACTGTGCACTACCATCAACAATAAATGAAAAGTTTCTTCATATTTTGTAAGCATTTCGTGTTGTCACTATTCTAGATTTTAGCTATTCTAGTAGGTATGTAATGAGATATCACTGTCATTTTATTTTGCATTTCCAGAATGGCATATAATATGTAGAATCTTCTGCTATGCTTATTTTCCATATATATATCTTATTTTGTGAGGTATCTGTTAACATTTTGGGCCCATTTTTTAAAGATCATTTTTTTGACAATAGAAACTCTTATAAATGAAACCATGTAATTGGAGCTGGCTTACAGTTCAGAGGTTTAGTCCATCGTTATCATGTCAGGAAGCATGGTGGCATGCAAGCAGACATGGTGCTGGAGAAGTACTTGAGAGTTCTACATCTGGCTATGCAGGCAGCAGAATGTGAGAGAGAGGCACTGGGCATGGCCTGGGCCCTTGAAACTTCAAAACCTACCCCAGAGACATACTTCCACCAACAAGGCCACACCCTACTCCAACAAAGCCACATGTCCTAATCTTCTCAAATAGTGTGCTTCCCTATGATCTTATGGAGGCCATTTTTCCAGTTATATTTTTAATTTATTTTAGTACATATTTATATTGTAATTTATTTACATTCCATTTTACTTGTAATACCCTTGCTCTTATCTTCCTGTTCCCACACTCCCTCCCTCTTCTGTCATATTCCCCTCTCTTAGACCTCTTGACAGGTGAGCCCTCCTCCCCTAACCATCTGACCACCACAATATTATTTCACCATAATCTGTGCTTCCAAATGAACACATTTTATTACACTAGTAATTATGTTTAAACAACATCATCCTCTTGAGCATTTGTATGGATATTTTAGAAAATTGGGGAGGCATGATTATCCATGCAAAATCCTGCTGTCATCATTCCTCCTGAAGTATCCATGTGTATTGGTCAGAAAGATGGGACAGAAAATTTAAAGTAGTAAATAACAAGTGGGCACTTTTTTTATTGGTAAGAAACACTTCCTTTAATGACCTTTGTATAAAAATATTAAAAAGAACTTTACTTGAGACCATTGACATTTCTATGACAACTTAAATTGTCAGTTTAGCAGACTACAAAATCAATTAAAAGTATGAATTTTAAGTTT